>NC_071510.1:53407688-53710719 GCF_027887155.1 Malaclemys terrapin pileata | reverse complement strand
CCAATGAATATTTAATTATTTATTCAACAGGAGAGATTGTAAGAACCCCATGTCGTAGCCCAGTGGATAGGGGACTTACCTGAATAGGGAAACCCCTGTTCAAATCCCTTCTTTCCATCAAGCAAAGTAGGGAGTTGAACTGGGGTCTTATACATGCAAGGTGAGCCCTCTAACCACAGGGCAAAGGTTGTAAGAGAGGCCTCCTCCACTCCTGCTAAAAATGGCTTAGGCACCTGACTCCAGGGGAGCATTCCCAGCTGTGAATCAGAAATGCGCATCCAACTCCATAAGGGGGCAGGGTTTAAGACATCCCCTCTCCTTGCTATTTCCTACTGGGTAACTTAGGCAGCTTCCTAGCGTGCTAGCTTTTGTGGATCGCAGTCTCAGGTCCCTATCTCATTGTATAGGGAGCCTTGCTGGCTAATCTGGGGTTTGCGGATTCCAGTGATTTTCAAGGCACCTAAGGCCTTGGCTACACTGGCGCTGTACAGCGCTGCAACTTGCTGCGCTCAGGGGTGTGAAAACGCCTCCCCCCGAGGCGTTACAGTGCAGCGCTGTAAAGCGCCAGTGTAATCAGAGCCTGCAGCGCTGCACGCTCGCTCGCACCGCTGCAAGCTACTCCCCTCAGAGAGGTGGAGTACATACAGCGCTGTGAGAGCTCTCTCACAGCGCTGGTGGCGCGACTACACTCACGCCTCACAGCGCTGTGAATTCCCGAGTGTAGCCAAGGCCTAAAAGTTATGCATTGCAATACCTGTGCCTCTTTGTGGACTCAGGCCTAACTAACTACACTATATGCAAGGCTGTGGCGAGCCAGTCGCTAGGCAATCAAGCCTTCATTAGGGGACTATAAAAGGGATACATAGCTTGCTTTGAATGCAATGCAGCCTCATAACAGCTAAAAATTACAGCTGTTCAGTGGTCTACATGAGGCCTGGCAGAGCACAGATCCTGAAGTTAATAGAACAAAATGATCCATAATTTTCCTTATCTGATGGCAGAAGTTTAACAAGCACCTACCAGCAGCCCAAAGAAATCCTTGCAGTACATTAGTGAGAAATGGGTGTGCTAAAAATGAACAGTTACTAAGAGATAGTTTGTAGTGATAGGGAAATCATCTCACTGTATGCTTAAAATGAAGTTTTACTGTGATAGTTGCTTCTCCTCCATTTTGAAAATAATCTCCTAATGCCTATGGACACCAAAGTGAGTCTAACATACAGTTCAGATACAAGAACAGGGTTTAATCAGTTAGAAAGCCATGAGGCTACTCATTGATAAAATACAGTTTAGTATGGCAGTATGTGGCATAATATACTAAATTTCATTGTGATTAGGGTTCACCACTTTTGTACATATGGACCCATGTTTACAGGGCTTGACTAAGCCCTCTGAAGAAGTCACCAACCACAGATTTCTGTGGCAATTTTGTATCTAATAGTCAATGTGAATCAGTTATCAGTTATTACAAGCACTTTTTGGATACAAGGATGATAGTATTTTGTATTTATAGAATATCTTCAAGCCAAGGATCTCAAGCACTTTACAAACATTGATGAATGAATCTTCAGCAGCCCATTAAGTTAGTTATTTTCCTTATCTTCAGACAGAGGAACAAGCAGTTATAACAAACAATTTCAAGCGTGTCCTCTAATTTTGAGTACTTCATGGGTAACAAATAGGGGATAATTTTCAGGATTGTTGGGCACTTGCTTCTCTAATTGACTTCAGCTGAAAATGAGGGTGCTCAGCATCTCTGAAAACCATGCAGTACATATCAGAATTGGGGCCCTCAAAAATTAGTAGAAATTTTTGTCTAAAGACAAAACCCAACAAATTAAATTTCTAATCGTCCCTAATCAGTGCCTCCCATTACCTCAGAGAGCCTCCAGATGCAAGCCCTTAAGAAATGTGATCAACAATGAAAAACAGTGAGCAACTCAGTAATCAAAGTTAGATCAGCAAGTTCCCACAAATACTGGGAAATCACACACACAATAGACAACAAAAAAAGAGAATATACATAAAGCCACAAAAACTAACTGAAATAAAAGGAGAAAAAATAATCTAACAAAGATTCACTTATAATTTCGGCTCCATGCTATACTCACACATTTAATTGACTTGTTTAGGATCATGATATTTGAAGGACAGCAGTGAGTTATTAAGACCACATATACTTTGAGTCTTAACTCAGTATAATCTTCTAATCTTTCTTAGAGACTAATCAGTAACCATGTGAATGAAAGAACAGGAATGTTGTATATATACACACACAGAGAGATGGTACTTTGGCATATTACAAGCATTGCAAAGTATGTAGGCAAAACAACAGTACACAATAGCTAAGCCATATATTACTTCCCATATACCACTACATTTTGATTCAGAGACTGATGTTTCACAGGATCTATTTCATTCCACACTAAAGGTAATGCTTGCCTGCTATTATGTATGATTCTGCTAGAAAAGGTAGCAATGGATCTTCCTTACAAAAGAGCAGAAAGTCAAACTGATTAGATATGGAAACCCAATTAATATGATTGATTAATTAATATGGGAGGCATGATTACTGACCATTCTGACATCCTTTTTAGTCAGTGTTCTTAAAACTGACCCTTCTAGGAAGGCTTAGGTTTGGAATCACATCCTGTTCTCTGTGAATGCTTTAGGCTATAGTAAATGAAAACAGTGACTTTAAACACAAGGGGGGAGATTTACAGTGTACTGTAAGGAAGAAGCTTTAGGCCCATCATCAGGCAATACCAGCCCCAAAGGAGGCCTTCCACCTAATCTCTGCAGAAACTCTGAAGAAAATGGCTGCCTCCTGAGATAAGGAGACATAGAGGGAGACTCTTCAAGACTTGAGGCTAATAGTGGTAGGATTTTCTCACAAGGATTGCCTTTAAATGTGCTATAAATTAATAGCATCTATAATAACTTGATTATCTGCTATGCCTTCTATAATACTTTAAAATATAACTAGTCCTCTCTCCAATGCAGAAAGAGGCTGTGGAAGGCAGGAAGTTTTATTTATTTATTTATTTATTGGCTTGATTCAGCATATCCTCTTGCTTAAAAACAACAACAACTGCCTAACCACCCACACTCTCTGGGAAAATGACAAATGGATCAGGGAATGTTAGGTTATGTTAATAAGACACTTGTGTGCTTAGATGAAATAGGAGAGGAGAGGAAACTTGGGTGCTAAAGCAATCAGCTGCATTTTCTAGAGGTTTTGAATCCCAGAACTCAAGAGTGATGAGGGTCTCTCTGGTTAAATTATGACCAGCCGATGTAGTCTAGATGAATTTAACTTTGTAAACAAACACTCCATGTATGTGTATTCTTAACTGTTGTCCTTGCCCCTGGTGCTGGTGAATGTACTTGGCGTGCCCCTCAGTGCAATGCAGGCTCTGGGAAGGGGTTGGGGGAAGGGGTGCAGCGCTTACCTGGGGCTTCTAGGCAGGGTGGGCCAGGGGGCCTCCATGTGCTGCTACCCCCAGGCACTGCCCCCGTATCTTCCTATGGGGCGCTTGTGGCGGGAGCAGCGCACACAGACACAGACCCACCCTGTCCAGGGGCCGCAGAGAGGGGTTGGCAGCTAAGTGGAACAAGCAGGCAGGAAGCTACTCAGCTCTGCTGCACTTGTGGTGGTGGTGGGCCCCCGGGCCTTTTTAATTTGCCCTGGGGATGCATGTGTATGTGTGGGGGAGCGCCTGGGGGTGGAAGGTAGGGCCGAGGGAGCGACTGGGCCTCAAACATTGCTGGAGCTGGGCCCTGGGCCAGGAATATTCCTGGTGCCTAGGCACCACGGGCCCATAGATCTTGCTGCCTATGGTCAGATCTGGACCACACTGTAGGTGTTTGGGCCAATCTGTAGTTCTAACTAGTATTAAAAGACAAAACAATTAACACAGAAACCATAAATAAAATTATATTAAATAAATCAGAGAATATTTTTGTGTATTCATTGACATTTTTGTAGCATTCATCCATATAAGAATCTGAGCACCTATATGGAGGGGGAAAAGTCTTTATATCCAGTCTTAGAGCTCCCTCTGCTGATTGATGCTACAATGGTTCCATTATAAAGTATTTGGGCCTGTTCAAGCAGATTGCACCCATTCTTGCATATAGTTTCACTGCACTCCACTGAATTCCTGTGGAGAAATATTTGCATTAATGTTTTAAAATGTGTTTTAAAACTCTCCAGGTTGTTCCTGTGGGACAGAAGTCCCCTTCATCATACTCCAGAATGGAGACTCAGAAGATAACATGTTCACAGCTGTCTATAAACATTATAAAAAGTGACAAAGAGACCTGTGGCACCTTCTAGACTAACAGACGTATTGGAACATAAGCTTTCGTGGGTGAATACTCACTTTGTCAGATGCATGTTAGTCTAGAAGGTGCCACAGGACTCTTTGTCGCTTTTTACAGATCCAGACTAACATGGCTATCCCTCTGATACTATAAACATTATAGTGCACCAACTTCTATCTGAGTTTTCTGCCTGTCTGTTTTGGGTTATTATGAAGTATTTTCATTATATGTCTGGGTAATACCAAGAATCAGTCTGGGCAGTGGTGCTGGAACTAAGGGTGCTGGTGGTGCTGCCATACCTGCTGGGTTGAAGTAGTAATAACAAACACCAAATACCTGGTTTCTATCGTTTCCATCATCAGCACCCCACTATAAAAATTGTTCCAGCACCCCTGCAGTAATGCATAGAATTTCATTTTGCCTAAACAACTCACAAGTTCACTCTATAAGGACTCTCCTACTTGTCTTTTTTGTGAATTATAAATATGTGCAGTAAGTGGTGCATGTGGTGCGAATATACTATCTATTTAAATGTTTTTTTTCCTCAGTGTTTTTTGGGGATTGTAATGCAGTCTAGTGAGGTCCTTGGGTCATACTAAATACTGTGAACTGTAGGTGAGTTTTGAGTAATGCTCTTTTGTATCACAGTACCTATTGTATCGCAGTACCATGACCCTCTGTTTGTATGAGTTAGAGACATTTAATGATGCATACGCACATGGACAACTGGTGGTGCTGGGGTACTAGTGTAGCACTCATTGATTCACTTGTACTCACACTTTAATTCACAAAATGCTTTAGTTTTTGTCTCTTCCCTCATGAGTGAACTAATTAAGGTCAATAAAAGTGATACCCTTTTCATATATTGGCTATTTAACAGTATTTTTAATCTCTGGTAACTCTGTAATTTTTCATACAACAGCAGCTGAACCACATAGTGAAAAATGTAGAAATGTTTTTTTTCAGCCTAGGGGCTTCTTCTATTTCTTGGAATTTTTTGCTAGTGTGACCAAGAAAATGACTGTCAGATGGAATTTTATTCAGATTGGTTGTCATGGATGCATGAGCAAAAGTTTCAAATGGCAAATGCCTATATGTGATATATGCAAATAGTAAAGTAATTGTATTTATACTTCTGAAAACCTTTTTTTTTTTTGGGTGGGGGGAATTGTTTTCCCTAATTCTTAATTTAGCTGAGGTGGAGATGGGGGAAATAGTTCTGATTGAAATGAGGAAGGCTTTTTAAAAACAAATATTTTGTGTGAATTTAGTGTTCCTGAAAATGAGACTAGTAGCATTGGCTTCGATCAGAAACAGTGTAAGTAACTGCTGTAAAATCTTTCCTGTGTAGCTCTGTTAATGTACCTCAGGCCTGGCTTGCGGTGTCTCTACTCACTCCAGTTCTGGATCTCTCTTAAGCAAAGACTTCCAACTGTCTCGTATTGCGCCAAATTCTGTGGAAGTTTTCTGATATGTACAAACAGGCCAAATAGAGATTTATTTTAAAAAGTGATTCAGGTGTTGAACAGTTTGGGATCAATAAAATAACAGTATTTATGTGTTGAAATGATTTCCAACTTCCCTATTTAATAAGCAAAGTTAAACAATCTAACTCATGTAACAAAGACTTAAAAAAAAAAGTATATAAATAAACCTTTGTGCAATACTTGGATAGTTGAAATGCAAACTGATTTTTACTATTACTAATATCCCGTGGGACTGAGTTGAGAGGAGCCAGATTGAGGCAGGGATTTGATGCAACAGTTTCTTCTACGGGGAAAACTGTAACTACTTTAATGCTGTTTCTGCATAGTACCAGGCTTTTTAAACAATGATGTGTTCTGCACCCCTTTCTGCCCTACATAGTCCCATACCCCTTAACTAGATATATGTGTGGAATAAAACACAGGCAGCTTTTCATTTCAGAATCAGCATGTGCCAGGCAAGACCACAGAGAATGAAATCACAGCAAAAGTATTTTTCATATGCTAATTGAATAGTGACCTCAATTGCTTCTTGAAACCATTGTTTTGGAATTGCCTTAAATGGAGGAGAATACAATTAGCTTTAGGTACAATCTTAAAAGTTTATTGGAATCTTTAAGGGATTTTTACAAAAGCACCGAGAACTGGCTTTTCACTGTACCCACTGAAATCAATTGAAGCAGAGTTAGGCCAAAGCAGAGCACTTTTGAAAATCCTACCCTCATTATGTTGTTGTTTTTTGTGGTCGGAATCTCTTCCCCCAACCTTGATATGAGCCATAAGAACCCATTATTACTTGAGCTGTTTTCTTTTCACCCATATAACTAACCTCTTTGCAGTGGCTTCTTCAGATCAGAGGGAGGAATGTGTGATTTCTTTTTAAGGATGCTACCATAATTCATCTGCTTTACAAATTGGCTGGCAGGGAAAATTCAAAAAGTAGAGTGGCTCTTGAACGCCTCCTCCTTAAATAGGATTGCTTCCTTTTAGAAAAGGGGATATTGAACAAATATATGCAATTTCACCATGCTGTAAGTCCATATTCATTAGTGTGGCATAAATCTGGGGGTTCCATTCAGATAAGCATAAATGGTACTCAGACCTCTGATCTGTAAAATGGTCTGGAAATCTCACAGCTACAGCATTTTTTTGTGGGTGAGATTGTCAGTGCATCTTGATTTTTAGCCCAACTGGAATGACCATGACATCATACCCTTACACACACATTTATTTGTGTATTTATTTGGCCAATACTTCCTCTTCCAGCTGAAACCAGGAAACATAGAAACCAGAAAACACTAAATGTTTTTGAATCTTTAAAGTTTGGATAAAATTTTGTTCAGGTCTGTTCTTATCTGAACTTGTTCGTGTACCCACAATATAATGCAACCTCACAATTTTACAGACTGAAAAGAAAATTAAGTTGGGGGCCAAATTCTACACTCACACAAGTCTAAAGCTGAAGTAACTCCATTAAAATCAATGGATTTACACTGGAGAAGGTGAGAGCAGAATTTGGTACAGAACAATTTCTTTCCTGCAAGTTAGCATGGCAAGAAGATAGAGGAAAAGGGGCACAAAAATCAGGCCACATGATGATCACACTACTGGGATAAGTCCATCACCAGAGTGAGGCCAGAGGCTCCCAGAGGCCACCACCCCAAAATACCCCAAAATACTTGATTCAAGAAGTTTGTCTGAACACTACACTCTGGTTACAGTATTTACTTTAAAGGTGAGCTACTGTTTGCAGTACTCGCTTACCATCTTTAGCAGGAAGGTCCTTTAAATGGACAGTAGGGAATCAAAAGTTCAAAATACATGTGTGGCAGGGGAGGGGATGCCTTCCTCCACTTTCAGTTCTCTTGGCTGGGCAAAGAGGGTGGGGCCAGCTGACTGGCTGCTGGGTCCCCAACTGCTTGCCTTCTTAAACTATGCCCAGCTTTTCAGAAGCCTTACTCTCCTGTTAACTATCCTACCCTTTGTTGTTAGGAGCTCTGCCACTTATGATGTTATGGATTTAACCAATTGCCTGTTTTTAGGGGTCAGGAAGGAATTTTTCTTATTGGGCCAAACTGGCATGTAGCTGGGTGGGTTTTGTTGCCTTCCTTGCAGTCTTCTGGTTGCACAGAGGGGTTAGAAGCAAGATTTGAAGTGCATGTAATGCTGTTATGATTGCTGACTTGTTGCAACTTGCAGCTGGCATCCAGTACAGGTCAAAGCTAAAAGGGCCAACTCCCACAGGTAAATGAGACCTAGGATTGTGTAGCTGGACCTTGCACTCACTGGGGGTAGGAGGTTCTCCCCACCCAGTTTTATGGCTTCTGTCACTCCACACCCCCTTACCCAGAGGGTGGTTGAGGGTGCAGTATTTTCACAGCTGAGCTGAGTCCATGGGAAGGTTCTACCCCAAGTTATTGTTTGTTTCATGGTCAGAGCCCTGTAACCCACACTGGAACCTATTAAATGCCTGGTCTGTGAGAGCAGGGGGAGGGCAATGTAGTGCCCCTCCCCAGGTATAATTAATAAAGTTGCGGCCTGCTGTTTAAACCAGCTTGTGTTGGTCAATGACCCTATCACATAAACAAGAAGCATGAGACAAACAATGCAGCAGTATCCTTGAGCCAATCATGTCAAGTTTACTAATCATTGGCCTACTACTCCTTTTGGTACTGGCTAATGATAAACTAAAACCCCAGATCTAAACGCACATGAACTTTGAGGAAATCCAAATCCAAACTTCAAGTTTGGGCCCTATATCTACACTGGGACAAATTTATAACCCTAGATTTGAAAACACCGGTACCATTAGGTAATGTAGATCTTGATACAAACTTCCTGGATTGCACGGGCTGAAATTGTGGAAAAGGAGCATCACTTGCCCCATAACCTCAGAATGCAACGCCATCCTTAGCCTCAGGAACAGCTCTGACATTATAATAAAAAAGGTTGATAAAGGAGGTGCTGTCATCATCATGAATAGGTTGGAATATGAATGAGAGGCTGCTAGGCCTCTCTAACACCACATTCTACAGGCCTTTACCCTCCAATCCCACTGAGGGTTACCAAAAGAAACTATGCATCTGAAGAAATGCGGTTTTTACCCACGAAAGCTTATGCCCAAATAAATCTGTTAGTCTTTAAGGTGTCACCAGATTCCTTGTTGTTTTCAAAAGAAACTACACCATCTGCTCAAGAAACTCCCTGAAAAAGCACAAGAACAAATCTGCACAGACACACCCCTAGAACCCTGACCAGGGGTATTCTATCTGCTACCCAAGATCCATAAACCTGGAAATCCTGGATGCCCCATCATCTCAGGCATTTGCACCCTGACAGCAGGATTGTCTGGCAACGTAGACTCTCTCCTCAGGCCCGACGCTACCAGCACTCCTCGCCATCTTCGAGACATCACTGACTTCCTGAGGAAACGACAATCCATTGGTGATCTTCCAGAAAACACCATCCTGGCCACTATGGATGTAGAAGCCCTCTAACCAACATTCCACACAAAGATGGATTACAAGCCGTCAGGAACAGTATCCCCGATAATGTCACGGCAAACCTGGTGACTGAACTTTGACTTTGTCCTCACCCACAACTATTTCACATTTGGGGACAATGTATACCTTCAAGTCAGCAGCACTGCGATGGGTACCCACATGGCCCCACAGTATGCCAACATTTTTATGGCTGACTTAGAACAACGCTTCCTCAGCTCTTGTCCCCTAACGCCCCTACTCTACTTGCACTACACTGATGACATCTTCATCATTTGGACCCATGGAAAAGAAGCCATTGAGGAATTCCACCATGATTTCAACAATTTCCATTGCACCATCAACCTCAGCTTGGACCAGTCCACACAAGAGATTCACTTCCTGGACACTACAGTGCTAATAAGTGATGGTCACATAAACACCACCATATACCAGAAACCTACTGACCACTACACTTACCTACATGCCTCCAGCTTTCATCCAGATCACACCACACAATCCATTGTCTACAGCCAAGCTCTAAGATACAACCGCATTTGCTCCAACCCCTCAGATAGAGACAAACACCTACAGGATCTCTATCAAGCATTCTTACAACTACAATACCCACCTACTGAAGTGAAGAAACAGATTGACAGAGCCAGAAGAGTACCAAGAAGTCACCTACTACAGGACAGGCCCAACAAAGAAAGTAACAGAATGCCACTAGCCATCACCTTCAGCCCCCAACTAAAACCTCTCCAGCGCATCATTAAGGATCTACAACCTATCCTGAAGGATGATCCCTCACTCTCACAGATCTTGGGAAAGAGGCCAGTCCTCGCTTACAGACAGCCCTCCCAACTTGAAGCAAATACTCACCAGCAACCACACACCACACACACACAAAAAAACACACTAACCCAGGAACCTATCTATCCTTGCAACAAACCCCAGTGCCAACTCTGTCCACATATCTATTCAGGGGACACCATCATAGGACCTAATCACATCAGCCACACTATCAGAGGCTTGTTCACCTGCACATCTACCAATGTGATATATGCCATCATGTGCCAGCAATGCCCCTCTGCCATGTACATTGGCCAAACTAGACCGTCTCTACGCAAAAGAATAAATGGACACAAATCAGATGTTCAAGAATTATAACATTCAAAAACCAGTCGGAGAACACTTCAACCTCCCTGGTCACTCAATTACAGACCTCAAAGTCACAATATTCCAACAAAAAAACTTCAGAAACAGACTCCAACGAGAAACTGCAGAATTGGAATTAATTTGCAAACTGGACACCATTAAATTAGGCTTGAATAAAGACTGGGAGTGGATAGGTCATTACACAAAGTAAAACCTATTTCTCCATGCTAATTTTTTCCCTTACTGTTACTCACACTTTCTTGTCAACTGTTGGAGATGGGCCATCCTGATTATCACTACAAAAGTTTTTTTTTTCTCCTGCTGATAATAGCCCACCCTAACTGATTACTCTCGTTATAGTTAGTATGGCAACACCCATTTTTTCATGTCCTTTGTGTGTGTGTGTGTATATGTATATATATATATATGTATATGTATATGTATATATATGTATATGTATATATATGTATATGTATATGTATATATATGTATATGTATATATATGTATATGTATATGTATATATGTATATGTATATGTATATATGTATGTATATATGTATATATATATCTTCCTACTGTATTTTCCACTGCATGCATCTGATGAAATGGGTTTTAGCCTATGAAAGCTTATGCCCAAATAAATTTGTGAGTCTCGAAGGTGCCACAAGTATTCCTTGTTCTTTTTCCATAAATAGAAGTATCTGTCATATTAATGCTGCCTTTCAAATGGCAATAGAAAGGAGGGGATTTGAGAATTTATTTAGATCAGTTGGCTTTGCTAGACACTTCACTCTGAACAACATTGTCTAGTGTTTTCTTTTTCTTTTTCTCCTTCCTAGACTAGTGTAGCAATTATCACTCAATGAATTAACCAGCAGGTGGTAGCAGTGTTTAACAAATACAGAACTAGTCTATTACTGATGGTGCAGCATAAATGTGCTTGGTATTTGACAGAACACAGATAATGCATGTTCACTGTCTGTAAGAGATTACTTCCGTGGGGCAAATATTAGGGTTACCATATTTGAACATTCAAAAAAGAGGACACTCCACGGGGGGTGTTGGCCCCACCCACAGTCCACCCCTGCTCCTCCCACGCTGTGCCCCCACTCTGCCCCAGGTTCCGTCCCATCCTCGCTCGGCCACGCCACCACACCCTCCTCAGTCCCCCACCCACCACTCACCTCCTCCCACCTGCCACTCACCTCCTCGCTCCCCTGCCAGAAACCCCCATGCCCGCCCTGAGAATCCCCGCCTGCTCCTGGCTCACCACTTCTTGCCTCCTCACCCCCACCCACTGCTGGCTCCCTCGCCCTTGCCTCTTCAACCCCCACTGCCCGCCGCTGGACTTTTCACCCGCCGCTGGCTCGCTGCTCCTCTCTTCACCCTCCCCGCCCGCCACTTGCCTCCCACCTGCCCACCAGCCAGTCAGCCACTGGCTCCCTCGCCGCTTGCCTCTTCACCACCCAACCCCACTTGCCTACTGCCCCCCCCCCCCCGCCTCGCTGGCTCACCGTTCGCCTCTTCACCCTGCCCTGCTCACCTACTCACCTCTCCTGCCGCTGGTCCCTCTGGCTCCTAGGATCAGGGGCAGCCGAGGGGTCTCCACTTGCTGCGCCCGCCACAAGCACGAGCTCCATGTCTCCCATTGGCTGGGAAAAGTGCCAATGTGAGCTGCCAGAGCTGCGGAGCGGGGCTTGCAGGCGCCGGCAGCATGCAGAGAGCCCTCTGCCACCCCCCCAGACCTGACCCTATCCTCAGAGCCAGAGGGACCTGCCGGGGGGGGCGAGGTGGGCAGTCCTGGTGGTGCTTACCTGGGGTGGCTCCCAGGAAGCATCCAGCAGGTCCCTCTGGCTTCTAGGGACGGGGATGGGAGGGGGGGCAGAGGACTCTCTGCCAGTGCCTACAAGCCCCGCCCCCGCAGCTCTGATTGGCAGGAGGGAGCTGGTGCAGCACGCGGAGACCCCCTCCGACTCTGTGCCTAGGGGCCACCCACACTGCAGGCTCCTGCCTCCGGGCGGGTGCCGGGAGCTGCTCCAGGAAGTGCCGCCAGCCCCGGGACTTTGGACTGTCTAGGGTTACCATATGTCCGTATTTTCCCAGACATTTTTAGATATTTAAAAATTCCTCCTGGACAGCGATTTAAGAACTAAAAAGCCGGATATGTCTGGGAAAATACGGATGTATGGTAACCCTAGCAAATATTGCCATATTTACACATGCTGAGTAGTGACTTACTTTGTGAGATCAGTGGCACTACTCACAAGTAAGAGACTGCTTCACTTAAGTAAGGCTATGTTTACACTGAATGCTTCTTTCAGTGGTGTGTCGAGTATGTACTTGGGTTGCCCCCCCTACATGGGATTAAGTAGCAGTGTTGATGATGAGGCATGGCTAAGGTGAGTAGAGTATAGACACACCTGAAGGGTCTCCGTATGTACCCAAGTACATATCTTACATTGCTCTCTACTCACCCAACCTGTACCTTCCTATATACACTGGTATTTTTAGCCATGGAGTGTCCCACTGCTTCCCAGGTGCTGGAGCCTTTCCCCACTGCAGAAAAAGACTCCAGCAGTGGGGAAAGGCTCTGCCATCTCCCTGGTGCTGGGGCGTTTACTCGTTGGAGGGAAAGATTCCAGCAGCTCCCCAGTGCTTGAGCCTTTCCCAGCTGTAGGTCAAGTTTCTTGCAGTGGGGAAAAGATTCTGCCAGCTCAGTCTTTCCCTGCTGCCTCCTCCCTGCCATAGTCTTTCCTTGCTACGGTGAAAGGATCTGGCAGCCAGGAGCTGCTGAAGCCTTTCCTCTGCCTCACCCCTGCCAGAGACTTTCACTGAGATGTGTAGTTACACACTGCAGTGTGGACCCAGCTCGCTTTTTACTGTGGCGTGAAACTACACATACTCTATGTGCCACTGATTTGTAGTGTAACCCTAGCCTAAAGGTGGCAGAATGTGGCTTGTTGTTTTTAACTTTGGATGGATTATTGGCTGAAATTGAAGTAAATTCAGATTTAGCAGAGTCACTCACTGTTGTTGTTTTATTAATTGTATTTTTAATTGTTTCCACACCCCAACTTTTCCTTCTAACCTAGAGAGAGACTCCATTTGCTAAATCTGGATCTGATTTTAGAGATGTCCAAAGTTTGGTGGCGTTTATATTAGAGGTTTTGCTTTAGACCCATCTCTACTTTATTCCTATCCTCTGGCTTTAATGGATTTCCTTCATTGTACAGTACTCTTAAAGTGCACAGTAGGTGGAAGCACCATTTCCACCAATTTATTTACATTATTTTACACATCTGAGATTAATAATTAAGTGGTTAAAATAAGGATTTTAGGTTAGTGTGGCACAGAAGTAAATTTGGATTTGAAATGAAGGATGACCCTTGTATTGAAGGAAGGTTTAAAGGTGTGAACCATGTGATCCCAATTTGATAATCTCCAACATAGCCAGGTTTAGTTCAAAAGGATGCCTACGTGGGTCAATTTCCTGTCAAAAAAGAAAAGTAGGGGGCATACCAACACTGTGATGGAACAAAGAATAATGTTTTAATAGGTGATCTTGTGGGGGGGGGTTGTGTGTGTGTGTGTGTGTGTGTGTGTGTGTGTGTGTGTGTGTTTTTTAAAGTAGTCTCATGCAGCACTGGATAATCCCAACATTAATGACGCAATGAGAATATTAATAAAGACATAAATCATGTTTAAATTACTGGAGTATGTAATCAGGTTTCACCAGGTGTTAATTGCAGGACAGAAACTATATCTCCCCTAAATCTGAGCGTTTTAAGAGGCTGCATTTAGTACTTCTAAGCTGGATTCTTTCATCAGGAGGGTAGCTCAGTGGTTTGAGCACTGGCCTGCTAAACCCAGGGTTGTGAGTTCAATCCTTGAGGGAGCCACTTAGGGATCTGGAGCAAAATCTTTACTTGGTCCTGCTAGTGAAGGCAGGGGGCTGGACTCAATGACCTTCCAAGGTCCCTTCCAGATAGGATAGGATATCAATCAGCAACATCCCTGTAAATATTAGCAAGACAACTGTGGCAAGAAAGCATATTGGCCATAGTGTAAACTTCATGATACAGTAGTCACAAGTTTCTTTAGTTTTGAGACACTGATTTCAGCTGTATCTTCCATTTTAATATCTCTCACCAGTAGAATATTTCAACAGTGGGGAAGATGACAATTGTAGTATAAATAGTGTAGGATATAGAAAATCAAGTTATAATATTCCCCATCCTGCAAAAAAGTGATGATGGTATGCACAACTTTCTCTCCCTTCCCCTACTCCCCCAATCAGCAGCATCTGTTCCTTTTCTAATTTAAGCACTAAAAATAGGAAATAAGAAGAGAGGAAAATCATCCAAGAAGAAGTAAGGCAGAAAAAGTTGTTAGAGTGAGTAGAGAATGATTTAATAAACTAATACCAGCTAAAAACAACTGCAAACTAATACAGCCAAATGATAAAACATTCAAGTGGAAATATTGGGGATTGGTAGTCGGGATAGTTGACCTGAACCTGATGACAAATGAGAAGATTTTTCTGCTGCTTGTTGGTTGCTTGTCAGTAAATATTGTCTCTGAACTATGCTGGCTTTGTGATGAAATGGCCACTTCTTGTTTTCAAAACAGGTATTTTGGCTACGATAAGCTTGCCTGCCGTGGTATTCCTGGTGATTTTGTTTGTCCGTGGCTGAGGCCTGGTCTATACAGGAGAACCGACAGGCATAGCTAGGGCAGAATAGCTATTCCACTAGAGCTATTCCAGTACAACTTCCCTGTGTTTACACTCTATTCTGGAATAAAAGTGACTTTATTCTAGAATAATTGCAAAATAGTTATTCCACTATAGCTATGGCCATCTATTTCCCCATATAGACAGCCCTGACTGGGCATGTGCTACTTCTGTCAGTGCAAACTGTCATTAGCATTCTAGAGTCATCAGGAAACTGAGATCCAGTGTTGTCCTTGGTCCCTCAAAGGTAGCTATGATATATGACATTGGTGCAGATGCTATGGCTGTTACCTTAGCAAGTTGGAATCTAACATTCTCTCTCAGTTATAATGGTAGTAACTGACAGAAAATCTTGTATTATTTCTTTTGGTTTCCTGATGTATAGTTATTTTGTAAGTACTTCATAGTCAATTGTTTTTTGATTAAAGAAGCTTCTTAGATGCTGGCACCAAGGTTTTGTCCTTCTGCCATAAATCTCTGAACCGCTGATACTAACAAAGCTTTGTGAAGTGGGTCATGATAGTCTACATTGCTAAGTATGAATCTCTTGAACCACCCAAAGCTTTTTAAAAATTCAGATTATATGCTATTTGACTGCTCATAATAAGAGTTCAATATGGCATACTTGAAGTACTATATCAAAGACAGTTGCTGAAATGAGACATTCATGAATGATTGGTTTTTGCCTGTTGTTAACTCATTTGGAATCCCATGGAAAGCGGCTTCAGATATGCAATGTATTGTTACATTGTTGTTCAATGTGTTGTGCAATAGCTCAACTGTTTCTTGTTTCCTGAATTTTTCAAATTTCTTATTTAAATTCCTTTCTCTTTGAGCATAACTGTCACGCCTCACCTGAATAAGATATCTCAGGCTCTGATCTTACACTCTCAACACACAGGTGCATACTCTGGATAATGCTGAACAACACCTCATGCTGCACAGTATGGTGATACTCATTATTTAAATTGCAATCGCACCTACAGGGCCCAATCAGGAATGATGGCCCTATCACACTAGTGTCTGTACAAATGAGTAAAACAAAAACTGTCCCTACCTTAGAGAGCTCATCATCTAGGACTATGACAAGATGTAATAGGTGAATAGTTATATGGTGCCATTAGAGAAAGGTACTCCTATATAAATGTGTAGTATATTGGGCATAGTCATAAGCCTAATCGATTCCAGTTAGGCTCTTACCTCTAATCACAGCTTTACTTACTTATGAAGCTCCATTGAGGGCTTACATCAGAGCCCACTGAAGTCAGTGGAAAGACTCCTATTGACTTCAAAAGGGTTTGGATCAGGGCCTGAGACAATATTTTTTTATAAATTGGCATCATGAGTACTGGAAACCTCCTCTTTGTTATAATAAGAGCATGCACACACTCTGAATCACTGGTGGGCAAGGTAATGGCAATTTGTCTTGCTATTTGATGATTTATACTTGTTTCCTACTAGTTTCTGAGCACATGCCATTGGTTTTCCTTGTAACTCTCTGTTAATGCTGCAGGGAGAAGCATGGCTTGGACATGTTTAGGAACAATAATCCCAGTATGATTTTAAACTTGAAAATGTCTGGGCTTTTTCTGGTGGTCATTCATCATTCTATCAAACTCCTGTAAGGTTTGGTCAGTTTGGATTTCTCATTTGAGGCTGTAAATACTGTTTCTGGAATGAACAGCCCTTGAGTCACATTTATTTCAGACTCTTCTTGTAAGTGCATTTGCATTGTCATTTATTTCAGACTCTCTGCTTTCACTATTTATAGGTAACATTGAAAGCATGGCTGCTAGAAGAAACTCCTTACTAGGTTTATATTTCACATTTAAGTTATCCCTTTTTTCATATTCACTTTTTAAAAACTTCATAGTTTTTTAAGTCAATTCAGTGCTTTGCACTATGGTTTCTGTAAAATGGCTTCCAACGGTTTATAATTTGTTCCAACTTTAACTAATTCTGCCCATAAATGAATTTCACTCACAACCAAAAGTAATTGCCAGCATTTCTTTTTCAATCTGAGCAAAGTTCTCTTGTGTTTTTAGTCAGTCAGAGTTTTGGAAGCATTTATCACTGAGCACTCATCTTGTAGCAGGACAGCCCTCAGTATCAACTGAGATCATAGGCTCTGTGTTAATCTCCAAATATTTCATCACTCTGACAACTTCTAATTCCCAGAAGCATTTTTCTTGCCAGTTACCCCAATGCCATTCTGTGCTGTCCTCAAGGAGCATTCTGAGAGGAGCATTCAATTGTGCCAAAATAAGGAAGAATAATGATACATTAGCAGACCCATGAATTTTTTAAGATCTTGTTTTGGGGCGTGCGGGGGATGTCTTTCATTTTGTACAATTGCATCTACTTTTCTTGGGTCTAATTGCTCTCTTTGTCACTGGGTAGGTATCATACATAACTAATCTCATTTAATTCAACAACACTTGTTTCTGAGCAGTTTAACAGTTTGTTTTTTTGTTTTTGTTTTTAATACACTGGGGAACATTATCCAGTCTGTCTTTTGTGGTGTTGATCAATTCTAACCAAATCACCAGCTCATCAACAATTATTTCCACAGGCATTATAGCCTCCAGGGGTAACAAATGTGTCTCCCCCATCCCCTCCCAGTTCTTGCACTAGGTCCATAAAAACACACTAGATCAAATGTTATTCTAATGGAGTGTGTCCCTAGTAAATAAAACTAAAATAGCACTGATCTATAGCCAGAGGGGTACAGGGATTGGGACCCAGCCCTCATTGCAGATATATCTCTTGCTCCTGAGTCAATCAGCTGCTGAATCCACAGAAGTGTCTCTGACTTCTGTATTTATAACCTCCTCTCCCGCACACTCTGTTTGAGCCCCACTCAAAAGCCAGGAAGAGGAGGAGGAAGGCCTACCTTAAACTTCTAGCCCAGTGCTCAGCACACAAACTTGGGTCTCCCACATACCAGCCAAAATGTCCCCCTCCATGGCAGAGGGGGAGAAGGGATTTGAACTGGGATCTCCACAGCAGTGCTGGAACACTTTTAATAGTGGGGGTGCTGAAAGCCAGCCCCCTTACCCCTGTCTGTGTCCCCCGCAAGCTGGGGCAGGAGCAGGGCTATCTCTCTGCAAGGGGGGGGGGGACCCGGACAGAGGTAAGAGGGCCAAGGCTGGGGCTACAGCTGAGGGTGGGCACGGGTCTAGGAGCAGAGCCCCCGGCATGGGTCCGGAAACGGAGCCCCTGGAGCGCAGCCAGCAGCCTTGACCCTGTGTAGGGGGTCTGGGAATGGAGCCCTGCGTAAAACCTGGCCAGAGATCTCCCATCTCTTAGACCAGTGGTTAGAGCACTCTCCAATGGGATATTCTGAGGTGGGACTCTCTGTCTCTCCTGTTGAAGCTGTTGCACTCTGGATAAATTAAGTGATTGGGTCAAAGAGAAAGTGGGAATAATTCTGTAGTCCAGTGTTCAGGGTACACACCTGGGTCAAGTTCCCCTGCTAGTCACTTTTTGTATTTATCCAGAGTGCAACAGCTTCAACAGCAGAGATTAAGGGAGCCCCACATCAGAATATCTTATACCTCCATGATAAGAGCACTCAGAGGTGAGAGATGCCTTTTCAAATCCTTTTTTTCTCTCCTGTATCAGGGAACGGGGAATTGAACCCAGGTGATTACTTTAACCATAGGCTAAAACAGGGGTAGGCAACCTTTCAGAAGTGGTGTGCCGAGTCTTCATTTGTTCACTCTAATTTAAGGTTTTGCGTGCCAGTAATACATTTTAACGTTTTTAGAAGGTCTCTTTCTCTAAGTCTATAATATATAACTAAACTATTGTTGTATGTAAAGTAAATAAGGTTTTTAAAATGTTTAAGAAGCTTCATTTAAAATACAGAGCCCCCTGGACTGGTGTCCAGGACCCGGGCAGTGTCAGTGCCACTGAAAATCAGCTCGGCACGCGTGCCACAGGTTGCCTACCCCTGGGCTAAAAGGTAACCATTTCCTGCTGGCCTTTGAATATGGTCCAATCTGGTAGGCATGCTCAGAGGGCACCTCCCAGATCATGCCCCGGGCAAGTTATGTGTCCGAACGCCTGTCTTTCGCCGCTTCATGAATCTCACTAGGGCTTAGGCAGGAGACAGGAATTCAGACACCTACAGTGAGGCAGCAGCGCATGTTCTCAGAGGCAGAAACTTAGGCTTCTAGGGAATTTACACTTTTTAAATAAAAAAAACCCCAATGATAATAATTTAGGCACCTGCAGGGTTCAATGGGAGTGTTGTGGATCACAGTGGGGGACATAGGTACCTAAATAGCCGTGTGGATGCCAGAAAAAGTAAAATGGTGCAGTGTAAAGCTTACAGGTTAGACTTTGGTACAGAGTGGGTGCTGAGATAATCCTGAAGTGTAGTTGCTTAAACAGATGTCTAATCTACAGTCCCCATTATCTCAAAGTTGCATAATCCTAATTAGCAAGGTTTCTGTCTGAGTAGATACCGCAGCAGTTAGTGTGTTCATGAAGAAGCTGTAAATTTAAACTGAAGTACATACCCGATCTTCTATCCTGAAATCATCCCTGCACAGAGTCACATGAACACCCACAATCTGGTAGAGTCTTTCTTGACCTGGCCAGCCCTCCTGAGTCTCAAACCGTGAAGAGTAAATCTTTGTTAGCACTATAGCAGGGATTGGCAACCTTTGGCACATGGCCTGCCGGGGTAAGAACCTGCTTTGTTTACCTGCTGCGTCTTCAGGTTTGGCCGATTGCTGCTCCCACTGGCCGCGGTTCACTGCTCCAGGCCAATGGGGGCTGCAGGAAGCAATGGCCAGCACATCCCTCGGCCCGCGCCGCTTCCCACAGCCCCCATTGGCTTGGAGTGGCGAACTGCAGCCGGTGGGAGCCACGATCAGCCGAACCTGCAGATGCAGCAGGTAAACAAACTGGCTTGGCCCGCCAGGGTGCTTACCCTGGTGAGCTGTGTGCCAAAGGTTCCCGATCCCTGCACTATAGTAACCATTAAAATTAATAATCAAAATCCTCAGGATCCTGAAACATTTTACAATCACCCTTGTGAAGAAGGTAACTGTTATCATCTCCAAGTAAACTGACATTCAAAGTAGTTTGGTGACTTGCCCTAGGTCATACTGCAAGTCAGAAAGTAACAGCTTCAGAATTAAGGAGATCTGACTCCTATTGCGCTCCAGTTGCTAGGTAACTTGTTTACAATAAAAAAAAATGTCCACTGGCCTTGTGTTGAGATGGTGATTTGTTTAGATTGCAGTTGCATCTCCTACAGGAAGGCAAAACATTCAGACTTAATGTTCAGCC
This sequence comes from Malaclemys terrapin pileata, assembly GCF_027887155.1. NCBI lineage: Eukaryota > Metazoa > Chordata > Testudines > Emydidae > Malaclemys > Malaclemys terrapin. Next base: position 53,690,236 of record NC_071510.1, on the reverse strand, counting down.
AAAGATCTTGCTTATCTACACAAGCCAAAACACAAGTTGACCCATTGCAGCAGAGAGTATGTAATGAAAAGGAAAATTCATAAAGTGATATCTCAAGTCACTGAAGGGAAAGAATCTTCTCTCCCTCTTACAGACCACTACAAATGGGCTGAAGTGTTGATTATGACACTGCTACCTTTCTACCACTTTCTATCTCCACTTAATAGTGCTTGGGGATAGTTTCCAGGTTAAGAACATGGTATAGTGGCTTGCTGTATGTATCCCTCCGACCAAGGTAAAAGTGCTGCAAGTACTTCCACACATTAAGCAAAACTGACAAAATTGTCTTTGTGCAGCTGTGCAAAAAGATAGAAAATCTGTTTTCACACTGTAGTTCCATGCGTATTTATCTCTTGAACCTGTTTCTTCCCCTCCCCTCCCCCTGCTCCTAAAGTATAAACAAAAATTGAGTGGCATGGTAAGGTGCATGTGATGGGGAGAAGAGAGATCAAGTCAAGTCAAGTTTCCAAGATTTTGCTTAGATTTTTCTAAAAAGACAGCTCCGATCCCAGTGGGATGTCAAAGTACTTGAGGGTGTGTTTGGTGAGGCAGGCGTCTCAATTTTATAACTCATTTCCATCCTTGATGCAAAGAAGCCAGAACATGCTTACCTTCAGGTAATGCTGTGATGCCATTTTGAGAGGAGAGGGATGTTTGTGTGCTTATGGGGTAGTTAATGGTAGTATTAATGGGTTATTTGTTCACTGCACTCTCTCTTCTCAAGTTTTTGTATTTTGTTGTTGTTGTTCATACTCCTCAAACATATAGATACATTAAAAAGTGCCGAATAAATAGTAAACTGATCTTACTGCCGTACAGGATCCTGCTTTATAGGGCTGCACATCTCACACACCTGACTGGCACTGCTGACTGCACAATGAGATGACCTTGGGATGGTAGCACATGTGAGATCAGTTTTTAGTGAAGAACAAAATCAAGAGAAAGTATTTAAAAGAATTTAAATGCAACAAGAGTCAGAGTGCAGGAAAATGTGGAGTTTGCTAATGTACTTTTAACTACAGTGTTGAGAGGCCATCCATTTAAAAGAATAATGGTGCTGAAGTGGAAGAAAAAAAATCACATTTCAAATAGAAATTAAAAGCTGTTGCAGTTTTCCTCATTAGTATAGTGACTTAATTGTACATAACAATGAGAGTCTCCTCCCTCCCATCCTCCACCGAGGAACGAGCCACAACAAACTTTTAGGCAGGAAAAGCCTTTAACAGCCCATGTCCTAGCAAGCAGCAGAAGTGAATCTACCTAGTCATTTTACCCTCCTTTTCTTCCTCTTCCCCTACTCCAAGGAAGTATTTGTTGTTCATAGGTAGCTCCTGCCCCAGATACTGGCACCCATTTGGGTTTGCTGACTGGCTGTATTTTCCTTCTCATTTTTCTGTGACAAGTGAACACCTCAGGTGAAATCCTGGCCTCACTGAAGTCAATGGGACATTGATTTGGTGGTGGTGGGGGGGAGGGCAGGGTAGGCAAGATTTCACCTCTTACGTTTGAACAAATTGTATGCAGCATGGAGGGAAAGGAAGCAGTCACTGAGGAATTCAAGTCAAGGTGAAATGAATCAAAACTGGCAGATGCTGGGGGAGGTCTCCTATGTGTGGGATTCTGGTCTTGTGTGAGCAATGAGGAGAAGGAGAAGGAAAATTGAAATGGTGAGTGTTATACATTTACTGGAACAAAAACCACACATGTTATTCAGAGCCAGCATGCTAAATACCTGCTTGCTAAATACCATGTTATTCAGAGCCAGCATTGTTGTGGCTGTGCTCCATCCTATGCTATAGTACTAATTTAGTTGACAAGAGGGTGGTGTATTGCAACAAATGAAGCAAAAATGGCAGAGACTATACTGCCAATGTCTGAACACTGGTGACGACACAGAACAGTGTGGGTGGACTGCCTTTATCAGGCCTTAGTGTCTTCTGCTGTGAGGAGCTTTCCAAGGAAAATTGAGCTGATCCACATCAATCCCTCTGGAGCTTGCAGGATCAGTGTCAAGGCCAGAGAGAATGTGTTTCTCTAAACAAGTTTTATCCTGTTTCACAATCTGAGGTTTTTGATGACTGGGAATCAAACCTGTCTATCATGGCTAGTAAGAGTGATCTGGTAATAACTGGATGTCCTACTGACAGGCTCATTAATTCCTTGTTAAAAAAAAAAACATGCTGTGAGAAACGCTTATCAGATGCTGTGTTCTGAACCTTGACCAAACTCTCCAGACTTGTCAGTAATGACCGACTCAGTTATCACCCAGACTTTACCTTCCCTTTTGTGGGGAGCATGGCAGTGAATAGAGCTGGAGTATAATATTTGTCATTGAATTTAGTTGATGAATTGCATATTTTTCAGATAAACCAATTATTTTATGAAGATTCATTACTTATGGCTGCGAGAATAATACCAAAAATTAACTAATACTTCATTTAATAAAAATACAAGACAGTTGTTTGGTTTTTGTTACATTATTCTCCCAGTTCTAGCCATCAGCCAACTCCAGCAGTATATGATAACCTCAGATATTTTGAGCCCTGCTCCCTCAGACTTCACTAGGTTGCTGCACAAAAGCATAGTTAATCTTCATAGTGTAGTGTAGACGTGATAAATCGATCACCGATCGCTCTGCCGTCCACTCCGGAACTCCACCACAGCGAGAGGCGGAAGTGGAGTCGATGGGAGAGCGGTGGCCATTGATCCTGCGTCACGAGGATGTGAAGTAAGTGATTCTAAGTTGATCTAAGATACGTCGACTTCAGCTACGCTATTCTCGTAGCTGAAGTTGCGTATCTTAGATCGATTTCCCCTCCCCCCCAGTATAGACCAGGCCTAAGTGGTTGGTTATCTGCTTGGATAAAGGTTAAAAGTCTCTAGATATGTCAATGGCCTCTGACTCCATCAGTTAGGAGATGCTACTAACTCCACTGAGGAATTTTGCAGGGTTGACCGAATTCCTCTAAAGTGACCCCACCTTTTTCGGAAAGATCACACAGGATAGTGCTGCTAATCACTCTTTCTCCAAGAGGGCACTCAGCTGTGGCATCCTACAGTATTCAGCTCTGTCACTCTCTTATTCAATATGCATGTGAAACTGCTAGAGGAAATTAAGTCTGGGCTACAATGACCTACAAATACCAGTTACTTCTCTTTCACAGCACGCCCAGATGGAACAGTTCCCCTGATTTTCCAATCTCTGGTGGACAGGAAACTGAACAAAATCCAGACGGCTCAGGCTCAGCCTGGATAAAATGGAGATGATGCTGATCATGGCTAGTAGGGACAAAGGAATTGAAGAACTGGCAAAGAGCATGGGTGAAATCCTGGGAGCATGGGAGTTTTGCCATTGATTTTGATGGAGCCAAGATTTTACCCCTTGACTATAATGTTGAGGGTGCTTCCTTGCATATTGTCAAAGTGGTTTGCAGTCTTCAGGACATGCTAGAACTCCCTTTGCATTTAGACTCATAGATAGCAGCACTGGCCAGAAGCATATTTCCTGAATCTTTAGCTGATCAAGAAATAACACCCATTCCTCTAAGCTGCAGACCTTATTCTAGTCATCCATGCCTCTCTAATCTTGAGATAGACTACTGTAAAGAGCTATGCCCAGGGATAACTTTGGAGGCTGTTTGGATGCTCTAGTAAGTGCACTGCCATTTTGTTTGCAGGTAACAATTGACATGTAGGAGACTTTCTATAAAGCACTAAATAGTAGAGCTGGTCAAAAAGACTTTTACAAAAAATTATTTGAATCAATATTTTTGTTTCAGTTTGGCTTTTGGAAACAAAACATTTTAGAAATTTTGAACTTTTATATCTCAAACAGAAGTTATGGGCTTGATTCAGAAACTACTGTGTGAGGGTCTATGACTAGGTCAGACTAGATAATCATAATGGTCCTTTCTGGCCTTAAAATCTATAACTCCATTAAACTATAAATATTTTGTTTGGTATTCTGCCCTATATCGGTATATTCAGACACCACTGAAAAAGAGGTTATAAATATTTCTAATAATAATTTGCAAACTATTTACACATTGTCATAACTATAAAGGGAAGGGTAACAGCTGTCCTGTGTACAGTACTATAAAATCCCTCCTGGCCAGAGACTCCAAAATCCTTTGCCCTGTAAAGGGTTAAAAAGCTCAGGTAACCTGACTGGCATCTGACCCAAAGGACCAATAAGGGGACAAGCTACTTTCAAATCTTGGTGGGGAAAGGCTTTTGTTTGTGTTCTTTGTTTGGGAGTGCATTCACTCTCGGGACTGAGAGGGACCAGACATCAATCCAGGTTCTCCACATCTTTCTAAACAAGTCTCTCCTATTTCAAACTTGTAAGTAAATAGCCAGGCAAGGCGTGTTAGTTTTCCTTTGTTTTCTCAACTTGTAAATGTACCTTTTACTAGAGTGTTTATCTTTGTTTGCTGTACTTTGAACCTAAGACTAGAGGGGAGTCCTCTGAGCTCTTTAAGTTTGATTACCCTGTAAGGTTAATTTCCATACTGATTTTACAGAGATGATTTTTACCTTTTTCTTTAATTAAAAGCCTTCTTTTTAAGAACCTGATTGATTTCTCCTTGTTTTAGATCCCAGGGGGGTTGGAACTGTATTCACCAGGAGTTGGTGGGAGGAAGGAGGGGAATGGTTAATTTCTCCTTGTTTTAAGATCCAAGGTGTTTGGATCTGTATTCACCAGGGAATTGGTGAAAGGTTTCAAGGCTTCCCAGGGAGGGAATGGTGGCAGCGGGACCAGAGCTAAGCTGGTAGTTAAGCTTAGAAGTTTTCATGCAGGCCCCTACATTTGTACCCTAAAGTTCAAAGTGGGGATACAGCCTTGACATGAAAAATATATAGTACTGTACACAGGACAGCTGTTACCCTTCCCTTTATAGTTATGACATGCCCCCCAAATCACAGATAGTGTTGGACGTTCGGTTCCACACTGGCTGTGATTTCTTCCTGGAGTTCTAGGAGAAAACAGAGTTAATAAGACACACGTACCTTTAGACATACTACTAATTATATAAAAACTAACAATATGTTTCATTCCAAGAACAATTGTTAACCAGTTAACTCTGGGAAACTTTCCCGGGAGAGTGCATCAGCCACTTTGTTAGAAGCTCCCGAAATGTGTTGTATTTCAAAATCAAAATCTTGGAGAGCTAAACTCCACCGAAGAAGTTTTTTGTTATTTCCCTTGGCGGTATGAAGCCACTGTAGCGCAGCATGGTCTGTTTGTAGTTGGAAACGCTGTCCCCAAACATATGGGCGTAGCTTTTCCAGCGCGTACACAATGGTGTAGCATTCCTTTTCGCTGATTGACCAGTGGCTTTCCCTCTCAGACAGTTTCTTGCTGAGAAACACGACAGGATGGAATTCTTGATCCGGTCCTTCCTGCATTAAAACTGCTCCTACGCCTCACTCGGACGCATCTGTGGTTACTAGGAACGGTTTGTCAAAGTCTGGGGCCCTTAGCACAGGGTCAGACATGAGTGTTGCCTTAAGCTGGTTAAAGGCCTTTTGACACTCATCAGTCCACTGAACTGCATTTGGCTGTTTCTTTCTGGTTCGGTCTGTCAGCGGGGTGGCGATTTGGCTGTAGTGTGGTACAAATCGCCTATAATATCCAGCCAAGCCTAAGAAGGATTGGACCTGTTTCTTAGACTTTGGAACCGGCCACTTTTGGATAGCATCCACTTTGGCCTGTAGGGGATTTATAGTTCCTCGACCCACCTGGTGCCCCAGGTAAGTCATCTGTTTTGGCCTATTTGACACTTTTTAGCCTTTACAGTTAGTCCTGCCTGCTGGATGCGCTCGAAGACTTTTTCCAGGTGCTCCATGTGCTCTGCCCATGAATCAGAAAAAATGGCCACATCATCGAGATAGGCAACTGCAGATTCTCCCAATCCCGCTAGGAGACCATCTACAAGTCTTTGGAAGGTGGTGGGTGCATTTCGCAACCCGAAAGGGAGTACACTGAATTCATACACCCCTGCCTGGGTGACGAAGGCTGACCTTTCCTTAGCGGGTTCATCTACTGGTACTTGCCAGTACCCCTTGGTTAAGTCTAAAGTAGAGATGAATTGGGCATGTCCCAATTTCTCCAATAACTCATCTGTGCGTGGCATTGGATAGTTGTCAGGACGAGTTACAGCATTTAGCTTACGGTAGTCCACGCAAAAGCATATTTCCCCATCTGGTTTGGGAACTAGAACCACTGGAGATGCCCATGCACTATTAGAGGGGCGGATTATACCCATCTGTAGCATGTCCTGGATCTCCCTTTGTATAGCAGTTTTGGCATGAGGTGACTCCCGGTAGGGTGGGGTTCTAATCGGGTGAGCATTACCTGTGTCAATGGAGTGGTATGCCCGTTCGGTCCGTCCTGGAGTGGCTAAGAAAATTGGTGCAAAGCTTGTGCACAGCTCTTTGATCTGCTGTCGCTGCAGCCGTCCAAGGGTCATGGAGAGGTTCACCTCGTCCACGCCATCATCCTTTTTTCCTTCGTAGTAGACACCTTCAGGCCACTCCGCGTCATCTGTTTCCTGGGCTGTAAACTGGCAAACGTTTAATTCTCTGGAATAAAAGGGCTTAAGAGAATTAACATGGTATACCTTAGGCTTTATGTTGGAGGTGGGGGAGGCTATGAGATAGTTAATAGCTCCTAGGCGCTCCTGGACCGTGAATGGTCCTTCCCACGACGCTTCCATTTTATGGGCCTGGAGCGCCTTTAAGACCATGACTTGGTCTCCTACTTTGAAGGACCGTTCTCTGGAATGTTTATCATACCAGGCCTTTTGCTCTTCCTAAGCATTCTTTAGGTTTTCTTTAGCAAGGGCTAAAGAGTGTTGGAGGGTGCTTTGTAGGTTGCTTACAAAGTCTAGAATGTTAGTTCCTGGAGAAGGCGCAAACCCCTCCCATTGCTGCTTCACCAACTGTAATGGCCCCTTAACCTCGCGGCCATACACAAGTTCAAATGGTGAAAACCCTAAACTGGGATGTGGTACAGCCCTGTAGGCGAAAAGCAATTGCTGCAACACTAGGTCCCAATCATTTACGAATTTACGTATCATGGCCCCCAAAGTTCCATTAAACCTCTCCACCAGGCCATTGGTTTCATGGTGGTAAGGGGTGGCAACCAAGTGATTCACCCCATGAGCTTCCCACAGGTTTTCCATGGTCCCTGCCAGGAAATTAGTTCCCGAATCTGTAAGGATGTCGGAGGGCCAACCTACCCTGGCAAAAATGTCTGTTAATGCCTGGCACACACTTTTAGCCCTGGTGTTGCTTAAGGGTACTGCTTCCGGCCATCGGGTAGCAAAATCCATGAAAGTCAGTATGTACTGCTTTCCTCTGGGTGTCTTCTTTGGGAAAGGACCCAGAATATCCACAGCTACGTGCTGAAATGGGACCTCAATTATGGGTAGTGGCTGGAGAGGGGCTTTAACCTGGTCTTGGGGCTTTCCCACTCATTGGCACACCTCACAAGACCGGACATAATTAGCAACGTCCTTGCCCATTCCCTCCCAGTGGAAGGACTTCCCCAACCGGTCTTTGGTTCTGTTCACCCCAGAATGGCCACTGGGATGATCATGGGCTAAGCTCAAGAGCTTTACCCGATACTTAGTGGGAACTATCAACTGTCTTTGAGGATGCCAGTCTTCCTGGTGCCCACCAGAAAGAGTCTCCTTGTATAAAAGTCCTTGTTCTACAACAAACCGGGATCGGTTAGAAGAGCTGAGAGGCGGTGGGGTGCTCTGCGCCGCTGCCCAAGCTTTCTGAAAGCTGTCATCTGCTTCCTGCTCGGCCTGGAACTGTTCCCTTGATGCTGGAGACATCAGTTCTTCCTTGGACTGTGGACTGGGGCTTGGTCCCTCTGGAAGCGATGCAGGTGCGGGGGCTGTTTCCATTTACTGTGAACCGCTGTCCGCTGGTGCACTATGTGGTATCTCAGGCTCTGGCTGAGCCTCTTGGGTAGGGTTATCTGCTGCCTCCACCAGGTCAGGCTTGCTGGTGCCCTCTGGCGTTGAAGTTGTAGACTGGTTTGCAAGCGCTGGACTCAGTGCTGGCAATGGTTCTGGTGCTGGTTGCGTTGCCAGTTCCGGTTCTGGGACTGGCTTTGGCTGGGTCTCTGGGATTGGATCCACTACGGCTGTTGCAGTCGTTGGCAGGGGATCTGTTTCCACCACCATTGTTTGGGTCTCTGGTAACACAGACGGGGCCCTGGTGGACGGCTCAGGAACAGGGATGGGGGTGAACGCTTGCTTAGCCTGGCTGCGGGTGACTATTCCCACCCTCTTGGCTAGCTTCACATGGTTGGCCAAATCTTCCCCCAGCAGCATGGGAATGGGATAATTGTCATAGACTGCAAAAGTCCACATTCCTGACCAGCCCTTGTACTGGACATGCAACGTGGCTGTAGGCAAGGTTACAGACTGTGACACAAAGGGTTGAATTGTCACTGTAGCCTCCGGGTTGATGAGTTTGGGGTCCACTAGGGATTGATGGATAGTTGACACTTGTGCCCCAGTGTCCCTCCAAGCGATAACCTTCTTTCCACCCACTCTCAAGGTTTCCCTTCGCTCCAAGGGTATGAGAGAGGCATCTGGGTCTGGGGATCTTTCATGTGATTGGGGTGTAATGAACTGTAATCGGTTGGGGTTCTTGGGGCAGTGAGCCTTTATATGTCCCAGTTCATTACATTTAAAACATCGCCCTGCTAAGGTATCACCGGGGTGATGTTGGTTGGTAGAGACTGGTGGGGTGAGAAGGCGTCTGGGGTTTCCCTTGGGATGTGGGTGGGGCCTTGGGTTGTCCCCGGTGGTAAGGTTTTGTTTCAGCTTGCCCTGATATTCGCTCCAACTGCTACTAGTTTTTTTCTTTTCTGCCACCTCCACCCATTTGGCTCCAATCTCCCCCACCTCAGTTACAGTTTTGGGCTTCCTATCTAGGATGTACCTTTCTATTTCCTCAGGAACACCCTCTAAAAACTGCTCCATTTGCATTAGGAAGGGCAACTCTTCTGTAGATTCAACATTTGCTCCTGATATCCAGGCATCCCAATTTTTCCCAATGTGGTAGGCATGTCGGGTAAATGACACATCGGGTTTCCACTTTAGGGCTCTGAACCGCCGACGGGCATGCTCAGGTGTTAGCCCCATTCTGATTCTGGCCTTGTTTTTAAAAAGTTCATAACTGTTCATTTGTTCCTTAGGCATTTCAGCCGCCAACTCTGCTAAGGGTCCACTGAGCTGCGACCTCAGCTCTACCATGTACTGGTCTGGAATGATGCTGTATCCAAGGCAGGCCCTTTCAAAATTTTCTAAGAAGGCCTCAGTATCATCGCCTGCCTTATAGGTGGGGAATTTTCTGGGATGGGAAGTGGTACCTGGAGAGGGGTTGTTAGGATTGGCTGGTGCATCCTGCTTAGCCTTTGCTACTTCCAGTTCATGCTTCCTTTCTTTTTCTCTCTCCTCCATCTCCTTTTCTTTCAGCTCCATAGTTCTCTTGTGAGCCTCCTCTTTGGCTTTTTCCAGCTCCATCTCTCTCTTGTGAGCCTCCTCTTTGGCTTTTTCCAGCTTCATCTCTCTTTCATGAGCCTCCTTTTTGGCTTTCTCTTCTCTTGCTCTCTGCTCTGTCTCGAGTTTTGTTAATTGAAGCAGTCTCTGATGTTTTCTTTCATTTTCTTCTGCTTCTAGTTTGGCCAGTTCTATTTTTTTAGCTACTTCTTTGGTAGTCATTTTCCTGTTTTCTTGTGCTGGGTCACCCCCTCTGCAGTTGATTGAAACTGGGAAGCTCTCAGCTCTGGTTGCTGCTGAGTTAACAGAGACTTTCTAACTAGCTACTCCCGAGGATGTAAAAAGAAAAAAAAAACAATTCAGCTTGTAAATTCCTTTTACCCTGTCGTTTGTTTGCTCATTTGAACACTTCTCTTAACAAAGGACCTTGTTAAAAAAAACTTAACACCTCTGCCTTCAGGCAAGGAGAGATAAGATATGCATCTATCTACAGCTCTGCTTTTCAAGCAGCTAGAAGGAAAAAAAAATCTTACTGGCTTTTGGGTTTAAAATGATCCCACCGCTCTGCCACCATGTCAAGGCTGTATCCCCACTTTGAACTTTAGGGTACAAATGTAGGGGCCTGCATGAAAACTTCTAAGCTTAACTACCAGCTTAGCTCTGGTCCCGCTGCCACCATTCTCTCCCTCGGAAGCCTTGAAACCTTTCACCAATTCCCTGGTGAATACAGATCCAAACACCTTGGATTTTAAAACAAGGAGAAATTAACCATTCCCCCTCCTTTCTCCCACCAACTCCTGGTGAATACAGATCCAACCCCCTTGGATCTAAAACAAGGAGAAATCAATCAGGTTCTTAAAAAGAAGGCTTTTAATTAAAGAAAAAGGTAAAAATCATCTCTGTAAAATCAGTATGGAAATTAACCTTACAGGGTAATCAAACTTAAAGAGCTCAGAGGACTCCCCTCTAGTCTCAGGTTCAAAGTACAGCAAACAAAGATAAACACTCTAGTAAAAGGTACATTTACAAGTTGAGAAAACAAAGGAAAACTAACACGCCTTGCCTGGCTATTTACTTACAAGTTTGAAATAGGAGAGACTTGTTTAGAAAGATGTGGAGAACCTGGATTGATGTCTGGTCCCTCTCAGTCCCAAGAGCGAACGAACAACCCAAACAAAGAGCACAAACAAAAGCCTTCCCCCTCCCAAGATTTGAAAGTATCTTGTCCCCTTATTGGTCCTTTAGGTCAGATGCCAGCCAGGTTACCTGAGCTTCTTAACCCTTTACAGGGAAAAGGATTTTGGAGTCTCTGGCCAGGAGGGATTTTATAGTACTGTACACAGGACAGCTGTTACCCTTCCCTTTATAGTTATGACACACATGAAGGTGAAAAGCATTTCTAGAAGCCCAAGTTTACTCTCTGCAGCTGTTTACACTCCCTTAATTCTAGTGTGTGCCTCAAATATGTGATTTTCCTGTATGGGGCAAGGAGGTGAGTGAGAAGAAAGGAAATGAGATGCATGCCATGTGTCACATGCAGCCTGACTGCTTAAACATCCAGAGCAGATCTAAAGACACCATGCAACTCTATGAATTGAAATGTCAGTTCTGAAGATGAATTTTTTCATTGTATTTCTCTACTTCATTTCTGTAGATACATTTAGTTTCTCTATTGAAGGTATTTGTTACTGGAGATATTTACTCAGTAATAATTTTATATATATATAAAAAGCATGGCTCATTTCTCCTCCCATGAACAATAGTTATAAATTAGAAGTAACCCCAATGAAATACTGGAATTACAATTATTTAAAACCAGTGTAAATGAGAGTAATACCAGGCCTCTGATATTTAAGTAAAAGCCCAATAAATATAATTATTCTTTATATTGAAGCTGGAAGTTTAGAAAATATAACACATTACCTGTCGGTTGTTGAGAATGGATTGTTGCTTTTATTTTTCTTTAAGGATTAGTGTTATAAGAAAGGCAGCATGTAAAAGTGGGTAAGGCACAGGCTTGGGACTTGATTGACCAGGATTCTATTCCTGGCTCTGCCACTGTCTCTTCTGTGTGACATTAGGCACTTGTTTGTAACTGTTTTCCCCTTCCCTTCTTTCAATGACTTGCCTATTTAGATTTAGATCTCTGTCTCTTACTATATGGCTGTGCAGTGTCTAGCATAATGGGGCCATAATCTTGGGTGAGGCTTCTAGATGCTACTGAAACATGAATAGTAATAATAATAAAATTAATAATAAGAAATTTACCTTGTAAGGTAAAATTTGTGACGTAGCAGTTCTCTTAAACCTGATAACACAGGAGATAATTTTGGAACTCCCCAAAATTACTAGAGTTCCTGAGGAGAATATATTTGTCTCTGGAAAAGTTGTGTATTGGGCTTACCTATTTTTGCTTACTATTTTAGCCATATGAAATATGCAACATACACACTAGTACTACATAATTTAGGTTTCTGTCATCTGTGTCTAAATGTCTAGACCAGGTATCCTGTTCAGTAAGCCAGCTGTTGCAGTTTACCAACCGCTATATAAACATTTGGAGCTTGGATCAGTTTCAAAAATCCTAATGCCATGTGCTTTTCTGGTCTAGAAAATCACTCTGTAGCACCTTACGTACTATGTGTAAATTATAAAATAGAATATTTAATCTCTAAACTAAAACAGCTTTAGTTACTGCTAGAATTTGATTTATTTCTGTGTAAATGCATAACTACCCATTAAATGTGTTATGAACAGCATGGATTGTTTATCAGTTTTATTTTGTGGTTCGTGCACAGCAATAAGATTCAGGACTCCTGGGTTCTATTCCTGGTTCTTCCACTGATTTGTTGTGTGATTCCATGTATAAGTCATTTTTTCCCCTTTCCATGGTAGTTTAACTAGCTGTAAAATTGGTATATTTATACTTAATGCCCTTGAAAGTATGTTGTTAGTCTTAATGTCTGTAAAGTGTCTTACAGTCACAGAGATTAAGGCCAGAAGGGACCACTAGATCATTTCATCTGACCTCCTGTATATCGCAGGCCACCAGCACCTGCACACTAAACCCAAAAACTGAAATCAGACCAAAATATTACAGCCCACAGGAAATAAGACTACTATGTACCACAGGAAGAGAACAGGAGGGACTAATGTGCACCATTGCCTGAGGCCTCTGCAATGACAGGGAAATGATTAAGTGGAATAAAGCCAGATAATCCTGGCAAGTGACCCTCACCCACACACTTTAGAGGAAGGCACAAAAAAAAAGGTGCAAGGCCCCACAGGTCTAGAACACAGGTCTGCAGAGCTACCAGCTAATTAACTGCTCCAGGTTGCCACCCAGTCACAACTATAACCAGCCTGTGTTCCACTTCCTATGATCTGCTGTGGACAAAGACCATAGGGTATTGTTTGTCAGGTAGCAGCTCCCTGCCCTATATTAACCGAAGGGGCATTACAGGAAATGTCCAGGCAATGGTGTGGCTCTTCTGTAGCGTTCATGACTGTTCCTGTTCCATGCTCTTGAGCACGTATCTTGACCTTGGGTTGTTTTGGACTTCACCTCCTGATTTGGACCCTGAAACCTGACTTGGACTCTGATCCTCAGTATTGACCATGGCCTGGAACTGATTATGAACTCATCGGCTACTCCTAGCCTCAGGTTTGCCCCTGGCCCATGACTGCCCTTGTTGGGATCCTGATTGCCCCCCACCCCCACCCCAAGTCACTGCCAGTCTGACCTGGAGAAAACCCTAAGTATGTGAGCAAGAACCAGCCAATCAAACACCTGAGAAAAAGAATGCTTGGTGCCACCTGAAACCCTTGGTCCTCCCTGCCCAATGTCCCATTTCTAGCTGTGCCATCCTTGATGCTTCAGAGGAAGGAGATTTAAAACAAACAAAAAACCTTCCCAGAATACATTGGGGATGGGTGAGGGGAGGAGAAATCCCTTCCTGATGCCTGCTGGTGACTAGGTTAACCATTAAGCATGAGCTTTAGGAACATAAGACAGAAATCAGAAGTGAGTCCCAGGGCTGTTGAGCACTGCACCCTAACATCACAAACAACCCTGTCATACAATCACTCATAAATTTGCCTAGCTGTCTCCTAAAACGAATTAAGTTGTTTGCCACCGCAACTCCTATTGAGAGGCTGTTCCAGAACCTCACCCTTCTGATGGTTAGAAACCTTCTGATTTCCAACCTGAACTCGTTTATAGGCAGTTTATAGCCATTTGTTCTTGTGTCAACATTAATAGCGTTTTACCCTCCTTCTTGTTTACCCCCTTAATGTATTTATAGAGAACAATAATATTCCCTCTCAGCCTTCTTTTTGCTAGATTAAACTAGCCAAGCTCTTCCAGTCTCCTAAAATAGGCCCTATATTCCCGTGATCATCCTAGTAGTTCTTCTTTGTTCCAGTTTGAATTCATCTTTCTTAAACATGGGTGACCAGAGTTGTATCCAGTATTCCAAGGGAGTGTGTGTTAGCAGTGCCTAGTACAATGGCATTTTTGGTGATTTTTTTTTTCAAGACTCACCCACCCTTTGTAGCATGCTGTAACCCTGAAACAAACATGCAAAATTAAAGGTCAACCCACCCCCTAATACATCATATAATTTATGGATGGCCACAAACACATACACAAGTAAATATACCCTTGTGAGTAGTCCTGTTGAACTCCGTGGGTAAGAGTGGTCTCATAAAGCTTCTCATGAATAAATTCTTGCAGGATTAGGCCTTAGGTTTCATAGTTAACTGTTGCTTCACCTGAATTACATATAGGGATGGCTGTGTTGTATGTCTGAAAGCTGCTGAATAAGGGCTAGATTGTGAATTTAGCTACAGCCCTGCATTGGGGAAGCTCTACACTGCCATATGGGATCATCTATTGGAGTTCCCCAGTTGCACTGAGGGAAGAGTAATTTCAACACCCTTTTTATAGTGCTAGGGCAGTAATCGCAGCTGCTCTTGAGTTAGGACAAGATTGTAACAACTTAGTTTGTTTACAGATGCCAGAGCACCTACTGGCAATCTGTGAGATTAAAATATATATTGGGGTTAAGATTTGGGGTGGGGCCAGTGTGTTGTCATAAAGGTGATGGGACAGACATGGGCAGTACTACTAATCCTACAAACACAGTATAGCGGACTCAGTGTAGAAGTGAGGGAGGCATTCAGTCTCTGACTCAGCCCAGAGACAATGAGCTCCTTCTCTCAACTTCAAACTGTCTGTGCAGCCACAGCTCCCCTAACTCTCACATGCCAAGCTCAGCTCAGCGTTTACAGCTCCAAAAGGCCTGCTTAGCCCCCATATGTTCCCAGAGCCCCATCTCTCTTCATCAGGGTATGTGCAGACAATAGCTAGTCAGTCTCGGATATAGCAGCTTACTTTCTGTTTTTCATCAAGATTTTCTAACATTTTGGGTTTTATTTTTTTAAAATTTCAAAATATTATCTGTTAGTCAAAGGAAGGTTGGCAGGATTGGAAAACAGAAGTATATGATTAATCTGAGCTGTCCCATGAGGTAATCTTGGCAAAATTCAATTAGGTTATGGGGAATAATTAACTCCTTATGTGATTAATTCTTAAAAGTTTGAAACTGGCCTTTGTCTGTGATGTTATCACAGTGTGTGTGTGCGGGGGGAGAGTGAAAGAGGGAGGGTTGGAATTGGTGGGAACTGCGGTTGTCTAGCTAGGGGAACCTAAAGAAATTATAGGAAAATGGGGAAGTGGCCAAAAGGGATCATTTAATTGTTTCCTCTGTAAGGTAGTAAAAATTTCACTAAAATAGTTATAGAAAAATCAGTTCTCCTCTGAGAAGTTACTGTGCTAAATCTAGAGACAATATTCAGTCATTAAAATGTGATGTAGAGGGTTTGATTCCTGCTAAAACTGCAAATATCAACACAGCCTTAACAATGGAGTTGCTATTGATGCCACCATTATATGTATATAATATACAGTTTAAGTAAATTCAGAACATCACCCCAAAACACAAGAAAAAATTCTTTGGTTTAATTCAGTTTGTTTTGCAGCATTATTTAACTTTTTCTACAGGGCAGCTATTCTTTCCAAGCCCCACTGAATTAAAAATAGTACTTATCATAACTACTGTAAATATGCTACTTTTGCATGACCTAAGTAACACTTACTTATGGGTTACATCTTAACAGCCAAATTATATCTTGGTGTAAGTGGGTGCAACTTCACTGACTTCAATGGAATTATTCTTGCTTATAGCGGGACTGAACTTTGCCCTTGATTTTATAAATATATATCTATCAAGTATGAATTCCCATTACATTCTTCTCATGACATCCCTCTTGTTGCCTTCCTTGCTTTTGCTGAAAGCACTTTAGCTTAGTACATTGAATTACTTTTCTATTGCTATTGAAACACATTAAAATATATTATTCAGTTTGGTCTGACAGATGTGAAAGCTTCCTTCAGCTAGCTCTTGGTTAAATGTATGGAATGAGCCATAGCCTGTTCATCTATCTAGTCTCTGGGTATGTCAACACAGCAATTAAAATCCCACAGCTGGCCGGTGCTAACTGATTCAGGCACATGGGGCTTAGGCTAAGGGGTTATTTAATTGCAGTGAAGACAGAACTCTGGGACCTGCGCTTTGGGAGGGTCTAACAACATGTGGGAGGGTCTCACAACATTTGCCTATCACACAGTTCTTAGTGCTTTATCCTACTCCATTTGAAGTCAGTGAGAGACTTGACTTTACAGGGTGCTGGAGTGAGCCTGGAGGACTCCTCTCACAAAGGAATTTGTTCTTGTGGATTTACATTGAGTCCTACTGATATAAGCAAGACTCTGTGTGGGCATAAGATCCAACCCACATGGATTCCTTTGTAGGATCAGTGTCTCAAATGGTGAACAAATGATTTGTTCATTTGATGCTTTGTTTGTTTTTTAACATCTTAAAACAAAAATGTGTATACATAGGATGAGATGTTTAATGACAGAACTATTAGTTTCACAGCTCAGAGTATAAACATTCATATTCAGACAAAAATCAGCATTATCATAATAGGTGATAAATTTGATGCAGTGCCTCTGACTGGTTTTTTAAAAGCAGTAACTCACACTAATATGTTTTAATACACTGTTTTTACAGTTCCCATTTCCAGGACCCTGGCAATGTCTAACTACCTAGTTTGTACTGTTGGAAACAAATACCAGTGGAGAAAGTCAGACTTAATCCTTAAAAATAGACCTATCTTGAAAGCACTTTAGATCCTTTTCCTCCAAATATCTAAAGTCTCTTAAATCAGGAAGTGCAGTACTACACCCTGTACTTATCAGACATCAGTTTCAGCTAAATGCTATTCATTTTTATTTGTTTCCTATGTTGGTTCTGTTATGATTATTGGATCTAAAAGTTTGCCCTAAGCAACTGGGAAAAGTACACTGCTACCTTGATATAACGCAACCTGATATAACACGAATTCGGATATAATGCGGTAAAGCAGTGCTCCGGGGGGGCGGGGCTGTGCACTCCGGTGGATCAAAGCAAGTTCAATATAATGCAGTTTCACCTATAACGTGGTAAGATTTTTTTGGCTCCCGAGGACAGTGTTATATCGAGGTAGAGGTGTATGTGAAAGTTCATAACATGTCACAATAACATATGCCTTTTTGCCTGGTTGAGAACTAACCATAGAAAATAGGTCAAGTTATTTTCATAAATAAATGTTATGAACAGGTGCAAGAAAACCAGACAAACTGAATTAGTCCAAACAAAAATAGCCTATTGATATAACTCAAGGACTATGGTGAGATCATACTTGGTAAACAAGAAAATGTGAGAACAAAGTTACCTATGCCAAGCTTGACCTTGTGGAAATGGATTTAATTGGAGAACAAAATAAGTATAAAATATGCCACCCACTCTTACTCTGTTTTGGAGTTTTTAAAAAGAGACTTGGAGGGGGGGCCGGAAAGAATAATTGCCATTACCAGGCTCATCTTCTGACCTCCCAGCACTGTTACTCATCGGGACTCATCTCAGCTTCCTCAACCTTATGTCAGAATGAGCAGACCAGGCTAAGGGACTTTCTTCCCAGAGGAAGGCTGGCTGGCCTTGCTCTTGTTTTATGAACTTTGTTTTAACCTATCAGTACTGAAAGTCATTACATTAGCATGACATCCAGTCCTCAGCCTATCAGTGGGGTTAGCTAATTGCCCACATTACACAGACAAATAAGATCCCGTTTGTTTTCACAGGCCTTGTTGTGTCACTTTCTTCTCTTTCTCCTCCTATCCTATCTCTCCTTTTATCAGCTTTTCATTGCATCCTGAAATCAATGAGACAAGGCAGGTTTGGATGAATACAGTATAAGGAGAAGACATACCTGACCAGTATGTGAATCAAGATCCAACCAGCAGGTGTCATGGTTGACTTGCCAGCCAAAGCATCTGCTTATAACTAACTAGAAGTCCAGTATTTCAAAACACCAACAAAAGCTCTGTTTCACCCAACTTCTATGTCCTCTCTCTCCACCTTATAGAATCATAGGTGTGGGAGGGACCTTGAGAGGTCATCTAGTCCAGTCCCCTGAACTCAAGGCAGGACTAAGTATGACACCATCCCTGACAGGTGTTTTGCTCTTAAAAATCTCCAATGATGGAGATTCCTCAACATCCTGAGGCAATTTATTCTAGTGCCTAACCAACCTGACAGTTGGGAAGCTTTTCCTAATGTCCAACCTAAACCACCCTTGCTGCAATTTAAGCCCATTGCTGCTTGTCCTATCCTCAGAGGTTAAGGAGAACAATTTTTCTCCCTCCTCCTTGTAACAACCTTTTATGTACTTGAAAACTGTTATCCTGTCCCCTCTGTTTTCTCTTTTCTAGACTAAACACACCCAATTTTTTCAACCTTTCCTCATAGGTCATGTTTTCTAGACTGGTAATAATTTTTGTTGCTCTTCTCTGGACTTTCTTCAATTTGTCCACATCTTTCCTGAAATGTGGCATCCAGAACTGGACACAATACTCCATTTGAGACCTAATCAGAGTGGAGTAGAGCAGAAGAATTACTACTTGTGTCTTGTTTACCACACTCTTGCTAATACATCCCAGAATGATGTTTTCTTTTTTGCAACCATGTTAGTCTGTTGACTCATATTTAGCTTGTGATCTACCATGACCCCCAGATTCCGCTCTGTAGTACTCCTTCCTAAGCAGTCATTTCCCATTTTGTATGTGTGCAGTGATTATTCCTTCCTAAGTGGAGTACTTTGCATTTGTCCTTATTGAATTTCATCCTATTTACTTCAGACCCTTTCTCGACTATCTTGGTAGTTTAGTTATTAAGACTTTTTTTTTCTTCCACATGAAAATTAGTAAGGTG
Source organism: Malaclemys terrapin pileata (assembly GCF_027887155.1). Lineage (NCBI taxonomy): Eukaryota > Metazoa > Chordata > Testudines > Emydidae > Malaclemys > Malaclemys terrapin. Next base: position 53,671,296 of record NC_071510.1, on the reverse strand, counting down.
CAACTATTTGTTGTCATTTGCTCACATTGTGTCTTAAGTACATGTCTCTGTAGATTTGGATTTAACAAATCCAGGTGAAACTTAAATTTTGTTCCATAAACAATGTTGTTGGCATCTGATTTGTAGCACAGGGTCCTACACAATTTTTTTATTTGGGGGAGTAGAAGTAAAGAGAACATTGAATATTGAATATCATTTTAATGAATAATTTTGTACCATGACTAAATTTTGGCCACTTTTATTCAAGTGAGATAAATGAGCTTCTGGTCCAAACTCGGTATCGCCTTTATTTATTAATGCAATCTCTCAATTTCAGGGGAGTGGGGCTAAAGTCCCCCTTTCAGGACCCCAGTAGTCTATGCCCATGTAGTAGCATCTCCTGTATTCTTATATGCCAATAGAAAATTTGCAATCCTTTGTTGTAAGCACTGTGAACCAGAGCAATATCTCTTGTTTGAATGTAGAGCTGAACAAAATTCAGAATTTTGGCCCCCTGGGTAATTAGGGTATTTCAATTTTTTTTTGGGGGGGGGAGGGGGTTGGGTCCCAAATCAAGATGAAAATTTTGATATTTTGAAATCTTTCACTGAACAAAATATTCTGAAATTTTTTTTATTTGGCTCTGATACTTGAAAGACCTCAAAGTTTTTTTGTCTAAAAGTTCAAATAATTTTTGTTTTGCTCTTGAGTTAATAATTCTGTCTTTTATTCTTTACACAACATACACAATATGAAAGAATGACATCAGCACAATGGAGTCCAAAGAACCATATTTACTCAATATGTAAACATGAAAGGCCTAGCTACAAGTACATAGGTGAGGCTGTGTTCTAATGGCTTGTGGAAGATGGAAGATAATTAGTTAGTGAGGAAAACAAGAGGGCTCACAATTTAAAAGGATACTATGCAACTCCTATATATCACAGTAATTAATGTTGAGAGTGGAAGTGGGTGTGTTCTGAGTTACTAAGCTTCTGTACAAGTAGAATTAATATGTTGCCAGTCACCTACCCTGGTATATTTCAAAACAGTGAGCTGTTAAAGATCTTTCTTTAATGACTTTCTATGTGACTGACAAAATATTTATTATATATTAAGTGCTAGAGAAGATTTTTATAAAAAATAGGTTAGGAGCATGTGAATCATAATATAAAGACTTTAATAATAATAATATAAAGACTATATTTAAAGACTTCCACATCTTCAGTGGCAGTTGGATCACATCTTTACAGTGAGTAAGTTATAAGAAAGTGATGTTGTAGGTCAACCAGAAGTTATAAATTTGATTCAAGAATCACTTGGTGAAATTCTATGACCTGTGTTACACAAGAGGTCAAATTTGATAGTTATAATGGTCCCTTTTGGTCCTAAAATGTCTATGAACACAATTGGCAAGCCATTCTAACAAAGACTCTCCTTTCGCCTATAATTTTGCTCTTTCAGCCCCCAACCATACTATACATCTATAGCTAACTTTCCTACCTGCCAATAACTATTCTTCTATTTCAAAATATTTTCCCTCAGAGTTTTTATGATCCTCTAGTCTTTTAAAAAAATCGTATAATTATTTGAGAAATTAACAGGGGCACATAATGTTTCATAGAATCACTGAAGGGTAGGGCTGGAAGGGACCTTGAGAGGAGGCCTAGTCCATCCCCCTGTGGAGTGGAAAGACCAAGTATACCTACACCACCCAGTCTGTGTTTTTCAAATCTGCTCCTAAAAACCTCCAATGATGGGGATTCCATAACCTCCCATGGAAGTCTATTCCAGTTCTAAACTATCCGTTATAGTTACAAAGTTTGCCCTAATACCGCACCTAAATCTCCCTTGCTGTAGATTTAGCCCACTACTTCTTGGCTTACCTTCAGTGGATATGGAGAATAATTGATCACCTTGTACTCTATAACAGTCCTTAGCATATTTGAAGACTGTTATGCCCCCTCAATCTTCTTTTCTCAAGACTAAACATGCCCAGTTTTTTTTAACCTTTCCTCATTGGTTAGGTTTTCTAAACCTTTTGTCATTTTTGTTGCTCTCTTCTGATCTCTCAACGGTTTGTCCATATCTATCTTCCTGTGTCCAGAACTGGACATAGAACTGCAGCTGAGGTCTTACCAGTACTGAGTAGAGCATGACAATTACTTCCCATGTCTTATGTACCACACTCCTTTTAGTACACCCCAGAAAGATATTAGCCTTTTTTTTTTTTGCAACTGCGTCATGTTGCTGACTCATATTCAATTTGTGATCCACTATAACCCCCAGATCATCTTCAGCAGTACTACTGACTAGGCAGTTATTTTCCAGTGTGTAGTTGTGCATTTGATTTTTCCTTTGCACTTAAGTTTACTGATTTTCATCTTGTTGATTTCAGACCAATTCTCTAGTTTGTCAAGGTCATTTTGATTTCTAACCTGTCCTCTAAACCTATTGTAACCTCTCCCTGCTTGGTGTCATCAGCAAATTTTATAAGCATGCTGTCCACTCCATTAGCCAAGTCCTTAATGAAAATGTTGAATAATAACACATGCAGGACAGATTCCTGCCTGACTCCACTTAGATGCATCCTCCCAATTTGACAGCAAACCTTTGATAACGTCTCTGAGTATGGTCTTTCAACCAGTAGTGCACCCACCTTATAGTAATTTCCTCTAGACCACATTTCTCTAGTTTGCTGGCTTGTTCAGAGCAAGATATATAACAGTATTCCCACTTCCTCTCACTTGTTTCCAATTACAGAAAAGTCCCAAGGGAGTCATGAGGTTTTTGCAAAGAATTTCCCCTAACCTATGCTTATGATCATTCAAAATTCACAGACATGATTAGACCATTAATTCTGTGCTTAATTTTCATACAACTGCATTCCATAGCATGTAGCACCATATGACTGTAATATTAAGTTTATTATACCTGGCATATGTCCATTGTCATCACTGCACTGTAGTGCTTTCAAAATTCCTAAAATGGAGAGTAAAGTTTGGGAAGGATAGTTCTAGCTGCAATAAACATTGTTAAAAGAGAAAGGAGTGTAATGGATAATGAAGGAAAATTTCAGATTTTGCATATTCTACTGGACCAAAGGCAATACTTTAGCTACTATGTATATTACCTACTAGTCAGGTTACAATTAGTTCTCATCATGAGGAAAAAATATTGGACCCCATGATTGCTATAAAAACTGCTACCATAAATGTTTTGCTCTGATTGTGACTCTACTTATAGCAGCCCAAATAGTAAAAATAAAAAAATCTGAACAAGTAAGTAAGGTTAAAAAATACTGTAGAGTGGGGTTAGCTTTAAAAAGTGTTGCTAAACGAAAATAGGGAAAAGGCTGGGATAGCCCTTTTCAGTGGTTGGGCACTATTTTTTTTTTCTGTCGCTGACCTAATACCCAATGAAAATTTTGATATAAATGCCAGCTTCTTAAAAGAGCAGAATATAAAAAAATGGGTTCTTAAAAAGTTGCAAATCTAAGTTGTGGGGCCAAATTTAAAAAAAAAAATAGACAGCTAATGTCACCATAGACATGGGCCCACGAAGATGAGCTAATAAAAGCCAAAATGTTAAGAAATTGGCACTCCAATTATACCCAACAAAATCCTCATGTGGAGCAGAGAAAATTTATCATATAGAAGATGGAGTTGCCTGCAGAAAACAGAATTTGTTTTAATGTGTAACTATCTGAAAGAATAGAAGTGAGGTTTTTACTCACGAAAGCTTATGCCCAAATAAATCTGTTAGTCTTTAAGGTGCCACCTGACTCCTTGTTGCTTGCATGTGTCCATGTCCATACTAAGATCCACTGAAGTTTTTGATTTCCGCAAAACTCAGTGAGTGTTTGTCTGAGTAAAGACCTCAGGATTTCATCATATATCCATAAAACGGTGGAAAAAAGGAGTCTACTGGCAATTGTTGGAAGCAGACCAGAACTGGCAGTGTGACTACTCCCATCCTGCCTTGATTGATAGGCCTAGTTCTCCCTCCAGCAAGCTATAAACAGGGAGAGACCCACTCTAAGGGATCTGCAGGCCTTCCCTGTGAAGGATTATACTTACCCACCTCTGTGAAGAGCTTTTAGATATATGCAGGAAAAAGCACTATACAAATTCTTGAGAATAATATTTCATTATATGAGGACACATCCCCTGGCATGGATTAGTTCTCCCATGTATAAATAATGTGGCATAAAGCTTTCCCTCTGTCCATTTGTTTTTCCATGAAATGTTTACAAGGCGTCTACATGTGCAGTAATCTTTATTCCTTGACTTAAACTCCCTGGGTGAAATCCTGGCTCTGTTGAAGTCAACTGGAGTTTTGCCATAAACTTCAGGGGGGTGAGGATGTTACCTTCTGACAGTTGCCTCTTAGATTAAAAACAGAGACAATTTTTAATTCTGCAACATTTTATAGTTAGTTTTTCATCTGGCATTTGTAATGTAAGAAACAGGACCTCTGATTTGTTTTCCATCAGTTTAATAAGGACTTATTTATTGGATGCCACTGACCCTGGGGACAGTGTATTTAATAAAGAAGAACAAAATCTGTTACAAATCTATCCTGATTGTTGTCATGACTGGTTCCCCTGGAAGATGCTTCCTCCTTTCATTTAGTAGGGGAAGAATGACAGAGGCTGTAGACATTTTTGTCCAAAAGTCTGAAAAAAGGCACGCAAATTACTGGATATCCTCCTGTCTTAACTTTACTGACTATCAGGTTTCCTCGAAGCTGACCTTTCATAAATATCTGCACAAAATCTAAAAGAAACCTAAAGGGAAATATAAATCTTGGTCAGTAATCCCTTAGGTAGAGTAAGCAGTGGCTGCTAAAGAGAGCTCTTTGTCACCCTAAGACTTCCTTCAATTTAACTTGGAAGGCTCCCTGGAAATTCCCCCCCGCCCCCACTCAGGGGTTTCTATGGAGTCCACATTTACCTATAATATGTCATCACAACTGAAAAGAATGATTTTATAGCCTGACTGTGGACTGGAAACAAACTTTGGGTCTTTGTTGAAGTGACCAGAATTTTTTTTTTTAATGCCAGTTGGCACTTAGACTCTGATTTTCAAAAGTGCATCCTCACTTTAGCACATACAAGCTGGATGAATGCAAAAGTGCAAACAAATGTTTGACATTTTTGACTTTTTCCTTCCCCCAACCCATTCCGTGAAATGTCTGGAAGAGATCTATTTGAGTAATAGTAACTCCATGGCATCATGTGTAGTCTATGCTCATAGTTGGAGGCTAAAATCATGAAACAGTAATTTTCCCTATGAAAGGTCCTTGTTCACCATTGTTTGATCATTTCTTTATAGGTGTTACAAGTTAATTCTATTTTCCTCTTGCAACTGGAACTCTCTAGATCAGAGACTTCTACATTTAAATTTTAAAGCAAAGAATCATTTTCTTGTAGGCAATACCTTCTTTGTTTGCTTGCAGAAATTACTAGAATGTACATAAATACCAGTCTGAACTATCCACTGCCAGGAGAGGGATAAGCATCTTAACAGGAGTTTCTGCAGGTTCTTGATGGATAATAGCTTGTGTTTAAAAAGTGACAGAATATTTGAGGAAGATGAGTAAAAAGTGATGTACACATATATCTGGTCAGTAGTGCTCAACAGATATGGCTGAGAATTTGATAATTCACACAGTTTGAGACATGAAGCACCCAAACTACAGTTCCCATGAGGCACTGTAATGGGCCAGATGGACGTAGATTAGTGTTGACCTGATCCAAAATGAAATGTTTTTTCTGATGGAAAATCGAAAAATTTAGGTAAAATAAACATTTTCCCTTGGAAGTATAATGGTAACAATTCTTTCTCCAGGGTATGATTTATTGTGTTGTTGGCCACTAAATATGGTCCTGGAAAATATATTTTTAGCACTGACAATTAAACGCTATAATAGACTTTCACATAATGGACATAATCAGGAATTCTTCTTTCTTTTTAGAGAGCAGTGTGATAGAAGGAATAAATACAGTCCTGGAAGTCAGGAGGGCCCAAGTTCTACTCCTGATGCTACCACTGACTCAAGGTGTGGCTTCACATTGCTGCTTTGTCTCAGTCCCTCTTTCAATAAAATAACCACAGTAACTTATCTTCCTACCTAAAAAGATTCTTGTGAAGATTATTTAGTTCAGGGTAGCATACAGACATTAACATGTTTGAATTTCTAAATATTATTCTTGCTTACTTTTCTTCCCATAGATAAGCTAGCTGTTCTAGCATTTGAATGTATATTTCATATGAAACATTATGATATAAAACACATTCTATTCATGTGGTTCATTTTAAAGGATTCTGCAAGTGGGAGCAATATTAGAATCACACCTAAGTTTTCCCATTCTTTGAAGAGACTTCAAAAGGAACAATCCAGTATTAGATCAACTCACGAAACTGTGGTAGTCAGGGCCAGTACATGCATGTCTCTCACAAATTGGTGTTCCTTGTGCATACATAGGCACGTCTTCAGGATTGTTGTCACTGCAAAGTTAAATCAAGTTATAACTCAAATGTTGCTCCTAACTTGAGTGTGGTGGAGCTTTTAACTCAAGTTGGCTGGCTCATTAGAGGTTTTAGGCTGAAACTTCAGTTAGCACAACTCATCAAATATTAACACTCTGTAATGTGGATGTAAGCTAGCTCCACTTGAGAGTCATTAGTCCTTCAATCACTTTCCATATTTTCCCCTATATACTCAGAAAGGGCAGACAAGTTCTCTCCCAGTGATTTGTGGAAGAATTCATAGAGCGGTTCACTTTACTGCAGAGCAAAGAACATAGGATATGCCACTCAAGAGTCAATGGTGCTTGAGTGTTATTTCAAAAGTGTGGCCACTCTCAGGGCATGTCTACACTACAAAGGTAAGTTGATTTTATGTAAGTCCACACTGAGCTTCCGATTTAAGCAAGCTGATCTTGCGTGTCCCCACTATGCTCATTGTGTCAATGGAGTGCATCCTTACTAGCAGGGCTTGCATAGATGCACAGAGCACTGCATTGTGGCTAGCTATCCCACTGTGCATGGAGCTGAGTGGAATTTTGGATTGGGCTTGAAATGCCTTATAGGTCCAAAACATTTGTGCGGGTGGTTATGGGAACATGGCTTTAGCCTCCCATGATGCACTTACCTCTCTCCTTCCCACCCTGAAATCAACAGCAAAGAAACCAAGGTTTTTTCGTGCCTTTTTTTCCTAAGCCTGGGTTACATGTGCACACATTATAGCATGGCAAGTGTGGACCCTGCTCAGCTGTTGTTGTGAGCATTATTATTGTGAGCTCCTTTATTTTCATGTGGCATTGCTGTGTGTCCAGGCCCGCCAACAGAAATTCCAGGCCCCAGGTCCACGGCGGGGGGCAGGGATTGGGAGTGAGGCGGAAATGACGAATCCATTTGCAGCCTTGAGTCGCCATGATCAGCTGTGCTGATGAGTTCCCCCCACTGATCAAAAAGGAAATGAAAATTCAAAAGTTCCTGGGACTTCAACAGCAGAGTCAAGGGAAAGGGTAGGGACGGCTTTGTGGCCTGCATCATGCGGGAGGTCAGACCAGATGATCAAAATGGTCCCTTCTGACCTTAAAGTCTATGAGTCTATGAGTCAGTGGGGTGGCTGTATCCTGTGTACCTGGCTGATGTGCAATGGAGTTGAAAGTGCTCTCCAGAGCGGTCACAGTGGAGCATGGTGGGACACCTCCTAGAGGCCAATTAATTCGAATTACACAATGCAGTGTCTACACTATCCCCATGTTGACCTGTGGCTGTCGAATCGAGTGCTACGCCTTGCGCAAGGTGGAGTACAGAAGTCGACTTTACAGTCACTTAGATCGGTGGAAGGTATTTGGTAGTGTAGACACATACATTATTAAATCAACCTAACGCGGCATATGTCGATCTAAGATTGTAGTGTAGACCAGTCAAGCAAGGCTAATTCAAGAGGAGTAACTCCAGCATAACTCTGCATAACATTCAGTGGGACTGCCATATGCATAAAATCAAGCATGCAGGATTGATCTCTTGTTGCATATAGAAGAACACACTTACTTGCCAAATGGTTTTATATATATACCAGGTTGGGATTTTTCTACTACTTCTAGTTTTAACAGTATTATATTAGATGAGAAAGTCACACTTTAAATAGACTATACTGTTATGACCTATACATTTTCCTTCTCACTTCATTGAAATAGGAATCTTTCAATTGTTTTCAATGAGATTTGGATCAGGGCCTAAAAGTTTTGAGATGAAATCCTAGCCCCAAGGAAGTAAATGAGTTTTGCAACTGACTTCAGTGAGGCCAGAATTTTCCCCTTACTGTTTTAGCAAAATAATTTCCCTGGAACTAGGTTGTAATGTCACAGAGAACTTAAAACTTCAGTGACAACTAGAGCTGGGTGAATTTTTTTCAGCTAATAGAATTTTCACCAAAAAATGCATTTTTGTCAGGTCTCCAAAACTATTCACAAATTTGGGTCAAATTCAGTGAATAGTTTAGGCCAAAAGAACCTAGAAAAAAATTGAAATGGTTCATTTTGACCATTTTGAAACATTTTGTTTTGACTTTTTTATTTCAGAATAGCATTCATTCTCAAATTTGGCCAATGAAAAATAAACACAAACATACACAAAGGATGAAAAACACTAAAAACTGCTGAATCTAAATGACAAACTGTGAAAAAAAATTGTTTAGAGTCAACCTGACTTGAAACTGGAAAAAAAATATAAACAATTCATTTTGAGTGAACCTGAAATGTTTGTCAATTAAAAAACTTTTTTTTTTTTTGTTCATCCAAAAATTGGTTTGTTGCTAATGGAACTGGATCTCACCGTTTCCCCCCCCCCTCCCATTTTATATGAAAAATCTATTATTTGCTCAGCTCGATTAGCAACCCATCGTTTCCTTACTTTTTTAAAACTAGAATGGGTCAAAACTTCTTTAATGAACTTCTGAAGTATTAGCTGAAAGTAATTACACAGACTTGACTCTTCAGTTAATACAATACAGTACACAAATTTATTTTAATATTACTTAGAGTTTTTGAAATTGCCATGAAAATTAAAATGCGTATTACTGCCAGGTACTATACAGAGAGAGAGAGAGAGTGTATATGTGTGTGAGCAGGGCAGGAATTCTTTTTCCCATCCTCCAAGAAGTTTAAAGATTTTGAAAACTCTTCCCATCTTGAATCTGAATGAACAGACAAAATCTCAAATGTTCATAAACCTAAAAATAATAAAAAAAATGTGGATTGGGTCAATTGAAATGTTTAAATTTTGGCCCCTTTTTTTTTTTTTTTTTATTTTTTACTATACATTAACTTACATTTTGAAGTAAAGTCACTTAGGAACTTTCCATTTTGACATTTGTCAAAATGAGACAATTTAATTTTTTCCTAACAAATTTTTTCTAAAAAAGTAAATTTAGTCAATCCATTCCACACACAAACAGATTTGGATTTGGTGGATCAACCTTTTCCGATGGAAAACATTTCACTTAGAAATTCCTGACCAGTTGTAGTATATATGTATTTGTGTGATATGGACAGAGATATGGAGATAAATGAAGTGTCAAGGTAATTTGTGTTACTCTTAGATCCTTCTTATTGATCCTCCTAGAATTAAGTTGTTCACCTTCATAATCACATCTGCCCTGGCTCAGATAAGCCACTGAAGAGCTCAATAGCTATATCTGAAGCAACAATCCAAAAAAAAATAGTCAAGTTCTGTGCTCTTCACACATGCTGTTAATCAGTCTGCACGGGAGCTGACCCCGAATGTGTAATTCTGAAGCTCCGAATAAAAGCATTTCTATCTTTACTTAAGAATTAGAATGACATTTCTTATCAATATATTTTTCTTAATAAAAATAATGTTCCTCTGATCCTGCTGCCATTTCAGTCACCGAGGGATTTTTTTTCTTTTTTTTGCCATTGATTTCAATGGAACTAACATAAGAATGGCCATACTGGGTCAGACGAAGGGTCCATCCAGCCCAGCATCCTGTCTGCTGACAGTGGCCAATGCCAGATGCCCCAGAGGGAGTGAACCTAACAGGTAATGATCAAGTGATCTCTCTCCTGCCATTCATCTCCACGCTTTGACAAACAGAGGCTAGGGACACCACTCCTTACCCATCCGGGCTAATAGCCATTAATGGATTTAATCGCCATGAATTCATCTAGTTCTCTTTTAAACCCTGTTATAGTCTTATCCTTCACAACCTCCTCAGGCAAGGAGTTCCACAGGTTGACTGTGCACTCTGTGAAGAACTACTTCCTTTTATTTGTTTTAAACCTACTGCCCATTAATTTCATTTGGTGGCCCCTAGTTCTTATATTATGGGAACAAGTAAATAACTTTTCCTTATTCACTTTCTCCAAACCACTCATGATTTTATATACCTCTATCATATCCCCCCTTAATCTCCTCTTTTCCAAGATGAAAAATCCTAGCCTCTTTAATCTCTCCTCATATGGGACCCATTCCACATCCCTAATCATTTTAGTTGCCCTTCTCTGAACCAGTTCTAATGCCAGTATATCTTTTTTGAGATGAGGAGACCACATCTGTATGCAGATTCAAGATGTGGGCATATCATGGATTTATATAAGGACAATAAGATATTCTCCGTCTTATTCTCTATCCCTTTTTTAATGATTCTTAACATCCTGCTTGCTTTTTTGACTGCCACTGCACACTGTGTGAACGTCTTCAGAGAACTTTCCACGATGACTCCAAGATCTCTTTCCTGATTAGTTGTAGCAAAAGTAGCCCCCCCCCATGATATTGTATATATAGTTGGGGTTATTTTTTCCAATGTGCATTACTTTACATTTATCCACATTAAATTTCATTTGCCATTTTGTTGCCCAATCACTTAGTTTTGTGAGATCTTTTTAAAGTTCTTCAGTCTGCTTTGGTCTTAACTATCTTGAGCAGTTTAGTATCGTCTGCAAACTTTGCCACTTCACTGTTTACTCCTTTCTCCAGATCATTTATGAATAAGTTGAATAGGATTGGTCCTAGGACTGACCCTTGGGGAACACCACTAGTTACCAGTTCTCAATCCATGAAAGGATCTTCCCTCTTATCGCATGACAACTTAATTTACATAAGAGCCTTTGGTGAGGGACCTTGTCAAAGGCTTTCTGGAAATCTAAGTACACTATGTCCACTGGATTCCCCCTTGTCCACATGTTTGTTGACCCCTTCAAAGAACTCTAATTAGATTAGTAAGGCATGATTTCCCTTTACAGAAACCATGTTGACTTTTGCCCAACAGTTTATGTTCTTCTATGTGTCTTACAATTTTATTCTTAACTATTGTTTCAACTAATTTGCCCGGTACTGACGTTAGACTTACAGGTCTGTAATTGCCGGGATCACCTCTAGAGTCCTTTTTAAATATTGGTGTTACATTAGCTATTTTCCAGTCATTGGGTACAGAAGCTAATTTAAAGGACAGGTTACAAACCATAGTTAGTAGTTCTGCAATTTCACATTTGCGTTCTTTCAGAACTCTTGGGTGAATGCCATCTGGTCCTGGTGACTTGTTCCTGTTAAGTTTATCAATTAATTCCAAAACCTCCTCTAATGACACTTCAATCTGACAATTCCTCAGATTTATCACCTACAAAGGATGGCTCAGGTTTGGGAATCTCCCTAACATCCTCAGCCGTGAAGACTGAAGCAAGAATTCATTTAGTTTCTCCGCAATGACTTTATTGTCTTTAAGTGCTCCTTTTGTATCTCAATCATCCAAGGACCCCACTGGTTGTTTAGCAGGCTTCCTGCTTCTGATGTACTTAAAAAACATTTTATTACCTTTTGAGTTTTTGGCTAGCTGTTCTTCAAACTCCTTTTTGGCTTTTCTTATTACATTTTTACACTTAATTTGGCAATGTTTCACTCTAGTCATTGTACCTTTTTAGTTTCTGAATCAGGACCAATATGACTAACTCTTTGAAGCATTTGTTTATAATTTTTTTCATATCTGCAGCTTTATTTAGTCATTTATCGCCTTTAAAATCTCAAATAAGGAGGACATTTAGGTAGATAATACATCAGAATCTGCTTCTTTCATTCTTGTGTTTTTTCAGGGTGAGCTTTACTACACGCTCTTTGGCTGGGAACTTGGGTTTAGGGCTGGTTGGAAATTTTGTTGATAAAACATTTGTTCATCAGAAAATATCAATTTGAGAGCTGAAATAGTCAAGGCTCTGGTGGTTAGGGCATGTGCCTGAGCTGTGGGTGACCCAGCTTAAAGTTCCTGCTCTGCCTGATTCAGACAAGGGAATTGAATGCGGGTCAAACCTCTGTCTCCTAAACAACAGGTGCATGCCCTAACCACCGGCTACAGAGTCAGTCTCACTTTGTATAAATAATTAAATAGTCATTGGGCCAGTGGTTAGGAGAGACACCTATTGTTTAGGAGACTGAGGTTCAAGTCCCTGTTCTAATAAATATTTATTTATTTATACAGAATGAAATATCTCCAACAGGAGAACCTGAGACAGAACTGCCCCCAAATAGCGAAGAGCGTGGTGGTTTGGGCACTCACCTAGGACTGTAGAAACCTTCATTCAAGTCCTTGGTCTGAATTAGGTAGAGCAGAGACTTGAAACTAGGTCTCCTATATCCTATGTAAGTGGTATCTGTCCTAATCACCTGGCTATTTGCTATTCTGGAGTCTCTCTTGCTCTCATTTTTTCTTTGAAAGGCCTCGGTTTTGTCCTGATGGGGAATGGGAACATTTTTGAAACCTTGACAATTTTCTGGGACAGGACAACCACTTCCTGCACAGCTCTATGTGAGATTGACTGTAATATAGATGCTCACCCCCTCAACCCTATCCACCCAGAGAAAGTGGCAGCCTTTGAAATAAAAGTTATCTTGGTAGATTGGTGTTTGAAAAAGCATTAGGTTAGCTTTGTGTCTTTTTTATGGGGGAAACCATATGAAGAGCTCAGTCCTGCCTCCTACTGTAGTTGGTGGGAGTTTGGCATTTGACATTGTGGGAGTTGTACTGGGCTTTGATTGTACAGAAAGTACCCACCCATAATCAAATCAAAGTTTGTCTCTTGTAACAAAATAGCATCTATTAGTGCATGAGGCTGCTACTGCCATTTTAGTAATATACAGATCAATACCTTCAGGATGTCTGTGCACAGCAGCTGGGAGATGTGATTCCCAGCATGGGTAGGCAGATCTGTGCTAGCTCATTAAAAATAGCAGTGTGGCCTTTGCAGCATAGGCAGCAACTCAGGTTAGCTACCCAAGTCCAGACCTGGCTGACCCACTGGGTCTCAGCTCAGGTGGCTAGCCATAATGCAAAGTCCACACTGCTACTTTTCAGTGTGCTAGCCTGATCTGAGCTAGCACAAGAGTGTCTACCCACCCTGGGAATCACACCTCCCAGCTGCAGTGTGGGTACACCCTTAGTGCCCAATTTCTTTCTTATTATGCAACAACAACAACAACAAAAACAACAAAAGGCCAACACAAAAAACCCTCCCATTGACTTCAGTGGAAGTTTTTCTTTCTTAAGGAGTACAGAATTGGATACTTAGTTGAAAACTGAAGAAGCACTAATGGTTTCCATATGTCATTGCATAAACCTTATTCGTGTGGTTTTGATTTAAAGGATTATAAAACAGAAAACAAAAAATATTCTGTGCATTTTTTTTTTCAGGAAGAGAAATGCTACAAAGATCATGGATGAAAACAATTGTATTTTAATTGGATGTGTAACAATTGTTCAAATCCTGGAAATCATTTCTACAAAACAATCTCTTGTTCTTTTTGTTCTATCTACTTGTCTTGCATACTGTTTCCATTCTCTTGTCTTCACCTTTTTTATTTCCCAGGGCACTGTGGGATGTTATGTCAGCAGTTCTTGACTTCATGCAGTCAAACTGTGAATGCTGAATTAAGTTGTTCTGTTTGGTTTTAATATAACCATTCCTGTTCTGTTCAGACCCATTGTCACCTTGCCATGCACTCCAGGACCTTGGCTGGTAAGATAGCACCATAAATCTAAAATAAACTGCAAATGTGTGAAACAGTAAAAGAAGGTAAACTATTTACTCCATATACAGAACCGTGGATTCAGTGCACATCATTTTCATTCCCATGTTTTCTGCAGGAGTACTAGTGGCATGGACATAAACCCTGCAGAGGGATTTGGGTTACTAACGTGAGCAAGACCTAAAAAAAAAAAGAAAAGACCATAGCCATTCAAACTGATGACAGAATTAACAGTATCTTAGGGCATTCAGAGTATTGATGTGTACCCACTCTTTGTTGTGAGGGACATATCTAGATATGAGATATTCAGATATCCAAGAGCTGATTTTCAAAGTTGCCTTTACTAGGCTTTTAGCTTTGTATCCAGAACTTGGGGCATGTTAGAATTTGTATTCCGAAAACTCAGATTTGCCTCACTAGACATCATTTGGGTTCCCAAATGAGGAGTCTGTGCAAATGGTGTGAGCACAAATGGTTTTTGCACGTTTGTGTGTGCAAGAGCTCCTAAGGAGTTTTACCTGTGTATGGATTGAATAAATATAGTAAAACTTGGCCCATAATGTACAGCACTGATTTTTCTTCCTCAGTTTCACTTAACTCACAGAGTTGTCTGCCTGTTGAAGAAATGTGAGGAAAAACATGACTTTATGTAGCCTCTCAATGAGCAGTGGTGATAATAGTGATATATGGGACAGCCAGTACTTTATTTTGCTATGCAGAAGACTTGGGTTTAGAAGGTATTTCTAGGCTGATGAGCCTACACTGGGGAGCAAGTGTATCACAGAAGTGCGAAGCCCCATTTTTGGGAAAATGGGTATATGGGAACTTAATTATGCTGTTTTCCTTGATGGCTGAACCTTAACTGCAACACAATGAAGATGATGATCTACCATTTGGACTGTGCAAGGGTGACCACTGAGAAGAAGGCAAGTAACAATGAGAATAGGAGGAGAAATACAAATAAAATGTATTTTATTGAAGTCCGTTTCCCATCTAGAAACGTAATGAGTCAATATTCTGGAGTTCTTGATTTGAGAGTAACAATGGGACTCAATTTTTAGGCCAATAGGAGCTGTATCAACTGACATATCATTGTTACCACCCCCTAGTGGCTGAAGCATCTCAACAGAGAGGAAGACACTTAACAAATACTGTGATAAAAATAGCAGAAATGAAAGGGTAGGTGTAGTGTTCATATCCAGAGTTCTGAATTAGGTGGTGAGAAATTCTCCATTGACACGTGCCTTTGGTTGAGACCGTATTAGAGAGAGCAAAGACTCTGATGTTTTTTACCCTGCCATGGGGTGTACGTACTCTCTGCTGGCCCAGCAACCTAAGGGTTGACACAGGCACTGCTGGCCACTGCTTATCGGAAGCCTCACAGCAGCTGGGAGGATAGAACAGCTGGGAAGCAGAAGAGTAGGGTGGCTGCCAGAGAAGTGAGCAGGTTGGAGAAAGGAGCTCCTGCCAGCAAACTACTAAAGAGCTGCCCAGAGACAACAGCCTAGGATGGGACAGATTGAAAGACAGGCTGGAGAGTGTGCAGCTATCCAAGGGAATATAGGAAGGAATTTGGGGAACTGTCAGAGTTGAAGAAACCTGATCCTTCCTATCTAGTTTGAGGGCCCTGAGCTGGAACCCATTGGAGTGGGTGGACCTGGGGTCCCCTGCTTAACTCTTTGACAGATTTGGGAGTGAAAAAGGGTTTCCAGACTCATGGGCACCAGGAATAGATTGACTGCCCTTCTAGGCTATGTGAGTGCAGGGGCTGTGCCACACTTGACAAATGGGGGGTGTTGTTGCACTGATGCACTGCCTATGCTAAAACAGGCACACGTGCTGAGCTAATACAAAACATAGACTAGTTAAAATAACATTCTATTCATTTGTATATTGCATGTTGTAATTAGATAGGATTTGTATGGAAAACACCAGCTATAACTATATTTTATAGTTTGCTTGGCAGAAAATATTTTGTTGTGTATATTGATAGGTCAGAAATTTGTAATTTCAAGAAAATGTTTGTATTGCTCTACGAACCATGCAAAGCTAGAGCTGAAAGACACACAAATGAACCACTTCAAAGCAATGGAATATGAAATAATATTCTATTTTGCAAAAGGCAAATTATTAGAATAACTTCCTGAAATAAATAACTATAGAATCAAGTGGCTCTGCCATCTTTAAATAATATATATATATATATTTTAATTGACTAGATTTAAAGTCAAAAGTAGTTTCAGGGATCCCATTTGCCATGAGTACACTGATTTATTTTTAAAATGGTTTTCACTCTACATATTCCTATTAAAAAAAAATTCCTCTACTGTTGTGTGAAAAACCAACACAAATAGCAGAGGTAATTGACTACACAGGGTAACACTGATGCCGACTACACAACAAGTCCTGTCAAACACACAAAGTAAACAAATGGTTGGGAAAAATAAAAAAAATCCCTCTGGTGTCTGACAGTTAAATTCAGGCAGGCATGTGATTTTATTTTATTTTTTTTAAAGGATGGTCTCACATATAACATTAACCAAAGATCCCACACCCAATCTAAAGGTACTGAATACAGGTTGATTGGGCTATAAACATATCTGGCTCAGGACCTTCCTGGAAGAAACTTCTGTAACCATAGAAGATGAGCCCTTATAGTTGAGATTCCAGCTTAGGCAAAACAGACCTTGCGTTATTCATATTGTGTGGGACCAGCATTATCAGCACCTGCAATTGGGCAGCCATTTAAAGGTAGGCAGATTACTAATATCTTTATGAAGGGGAGGTGTGTGTTTGTTTTTCTCTTATGTCAGCATGAGAAGGATAGTGTGTCATCAGGATAAGGTGAAGAGGCAGAGAGTATTGTCAGGTTGAGAGGAGAATGGGAAGGTTATTTCTCAGGAGAGGTGGAATAAGGGAGGCTTGTTGTTGCTGATTCTTCCTCTAAGATCTTGACCCCATCACCTTGGCTTAGCTTCCAGGGAAGCTGAGGATGTGGTGACCACCAAGTCCACTGAAAGTGAAAGAGCTCTAAGCCTGGAGATTGGTGAAGCAGGGCTGGTGAGAGAGACACATGTAGTAAGCTGGGAATGAGAAAAAGTTATTTGTACAGGAAGGTCATTGTGGAAGTTTCATTAAGGTGTTGAAGAAATTTTATCCTGTTTCTTGTGAAGCCTTAGAGACTACTGTTGGTTGATGACTTTGAGATTCTGGTCCCTGGGATTCATATTTGGGTATCTACTTGTTACAGCTGTGTCTCTTGGATGGTTACTTTAGAATGGCTGAGTGATAAACATATGAAGGTCAAGGCAGGGATTGGTTGTGGAGGTAAAGTTGATCTGGGACCCAGCTGTTCCTATTGTGGTGGGTGTCAAGATGTTAAGATCAATTTTTGGAAGTGTTTTTGTCCTGCTGTCTCTAGAGAATAGTGTTTTGGCTGGCATCTCAGAATCCTTGGATGAACTGATCAAGCTCCACTCTGTAGTGATGTTGGAGTCTCCAAGATTCACTGATTTGAACATCCAGTTTCATGATGAATCTTCAGAGTTGTAAGATTCCATGACCCTTTTGACATGGCTCAATGTATGTAGTTGACCATAATCTGAGTCTGATATGTGGAGTAGAATTGGAGGTGGAAAGCTGACACATATTGATGCCAGGTGGCAAAATGTCAGCACCTCCTAACAGACCTGACAGAATCACTACACCTAGTACATGGCTTTTATAATTATGGAATATCAGGGTTGGAAGGGACCTCCGGAGGTCATCTAGTCCAACCCCCTGCTCAAAGCAGGACCAATCCCCAGACAGGTTTTTGCCCCAGATCCCTAAATGGCCCCCTCAAGGATTGGAACTCACAACCCTGGGTTTAGCAGGACAATAAATCAAACCACTGAGCTATCCCTCCCCTCACTTTTGAAGTCTTTTTCCACAGCTCACCACTAGATGTCAGGGGAGAGCTCATCCAGACTCTGCTTGCACACCTATTGCCTAGATACATATGTAGTTTAAGCATTGTAAGCCAAAACAATGGAAGCCCTATTTACATATGAGTCAACAGGGCGATGGGAAGTCAACAGGAAGAGAAGAACAGCAGGGAGAAGAGAATTTTGTCCAGAGGTGCATGTCAGCGCTCTATTGGACTATTCATCACCGAGGGAGCAAAAAAGAACAGCACTTCTTGCATCTATGAACAGTGGATCCCAGACAAGTGGGTTGGTAATGCGGAGAATTTTCTTTAGGTGAGAAACAATTACTTTAGATAAGGATTTTAGCCTGTTAAACTTTAAGTTTAGATTCTAATACAAGAAACATATTATACTTTTTATTTTACATGTGTAACCATTTCTGGTCTCATTATCCTTACTCAGTATCTCTTAAATCTTTGATAATACATTTATAGTTAGACAATCATAAGTTTATTTCAGTGCTTTGATGTTATAAAGTGTTGTGCCAGTCAAGCTGTGTGTACACTTTCTCTTCAGGGACAACTTACCTGGTAATTTCTGTGGGTGTCCAGTGATGGGGGCCGGATAGGCAGGAAGCTCTCTGAGAACTCTGAGATTGGTGTGTGTTTCAGTGGCTTGCACAGAGGAAGTGAGGTCTGCAGAGACCTGGAAGTACTTGTGTGTGGTCAGAGGCTATTGGTTTCAGGGAGCTGATCTACAGCAGACACAGACAAAACTGCTTCATACTAAAGGCAGGTGGTGGTGAGGCACCTCACAACCCTTGGTATACTTGTGAGAGCATCACAGAGGGATGGCATGTGATCATATCTCTTTCATGGTATGAATGACTCAGATTAATCTGGATTTATTTATTTAGTTGTCATTTAGAACACTAAAAACCAGGAATACTGTAGGTATAACAATTTGATCTAAATTCTATCAATCCCTGTGGAAAGGGGTAGTCAAGAGGTGATCTGAGTAGCATTCCACTGTGTAATAATTGTATGACTGCATACAAGCAATGTATCTAAATACTCTTCCCAGTTGTCCATATTATATGTGTTATGATATAATGGAGCAATGTATAGTACCAGTAAATGTTCAAAAAGCGAGGTAATAATTTTCTCCTGTTTCATGTAATGACAAAAATCTAATAGAAAAACTATTGAGTACTATGCCTTGAAAAGTTTATAGGAAGACATATATACCTATTTGTGTTTTCATTTATATTTTTCTGATTATCTTAAATGCAAAGAAAGACAATGTATTGCAGAGTAGAAAACTGTACATAGACAGTAAATCTACTCATTGTACCATGTCTCTTTTTCAACATAATTGAGAATAAGGAGAATTCTATTAAGTCCTCTGAATCGGATATTCATTATGGCACTCATGACACAAAACCTAAACTCCAAATAGGAAAGGGAAAAAAATCAGAGTGAACATATAATATGGGTGCGGTTCTCTGTTAGTACTCAGAGTCATATGGAGATAAGGAGAAACCAGGAAAATCTAATTGTGATCTGTGAAGTATTTACAGACACACATGTCAACTGTAGTTCATCAGACACAGAAGGAAAAAAAGAAAGCAACATCATCTCAGTAACTTGTAAGTTATTCCATTGGCAGCTTTGCTGAACCCATTGACAATCTTGCCTCCTTAACAATGGTCCCATTTTCAAGTCCTTTCTAATAAAATGATATCACTAGCCTCATATTAAATGTCTTGTGTTACAGTAATATGGACTTCAATGGAGTAAATCCAGTTTATATTGGCTGAGAATCTGTCCCATATTACCTGTTAAGGTGTATGAATGCAGTAATATCAACATAGAGTTTGTTTGTTGGCTGTTTTCTGTATATGCAAGGGTACTCATGAAGGGTAATAACCAGTGCTTATACTTGCTTGAATTCTGCTGATGAACAATATTACTATTTAACTTCCTTTTGAAACCAGAATTATTTCAATAAATTTATAAAACTACCAGCTATCTAAGGCTGTTGATACGATTAACCTTCTTTCCCTGTGTGTGATGAAAGATTAGCATGTAAGCACATAGAAGTCAGTCAGGGGAGTAAAAAGTTAATATGAGGTGTATGTTTAGCCATACAAGTTGGAGCCAAGTGGCTTGGAGTTTATTTAGTTTAATTTTAGTAGGTAAGACCTCACTGAATAAACAATGTAGTGTAGCTCAAAAGAAAACACAGAGCCATCAAATCAAGATGTTACATTAGTACAAAAAACTCTGCTTCTCCTTTACCCCATTCTGTCACTCATAACCTGGGGGTCATCTTTGACTCCTCTCTCTCCTTCGCCCTGCACACTCAGTCAAACCAAAGTCCCCAACAAAATAGACAAAGGTCTTCTGTCCCACCCAGAAGCAGGAAGTATCTGCAATCTCTCAAGAGATTCTGTTCCTGCTGGATTTCCAGACAAATTCTGCAGACAGAAGAGGTATTGATAGTCTAGATAAGCATCCAAATGGTCAGGCACTTATCCAAACTTTGCACTAACTCTCTAAACTGTTTGAGGTCCACCCATCACTATTTAGTACCATCTCCTCCCCAAAACATAGTTTCTTATATTAGGATTGTTTTTATTATACTATATGTATTTTATGATGCAATTAGAAAAATATATAGATATACTGTAGAATATTTATTTCACTGCTAGTATGGGGTCTGGAGTGGGTCAGCACTGAAAGCATAATGCATTACTGTAGTATGAATGACAAACTACTGTGAGTCTGTTTGAGTGTGCTGATATAGTTATGCCACAAAATCAATCTAAAAAGGGGGGGAATAACTTGGATCAACATTTAAAAAATCTTAGTCACTTAGTTGACTCAAAAAAAAAAAAAAAAAAAACCACTACCCTTTCAGCATTCATTTTTCATTTAGAGACCTTGGTGGCAGAACATTGATCATACTGTGCCACAGACCTTGAGAAATATCACTTAAAGAAGAAGGATTTACTTAAAGAATGCTCTGTGTTAACAGAGATGGTAGTAATAATGTATGAAGTGTAACATACACACACTGCATGGTTTCCAGCTGTTTGGCTTCACAGTCACCCTGTGTGCTGAGAAAGAATAAATGAGCTCTTGGATAATGTAACAAAAAGTTATGGAACCAATCAGTTATTCTTTTGGAAGCAGTGTGGACAGCCTCCTTTCACCACTTTGGGCCAAATTTTACCATGAGATCTGCAAGGTAAATCCTAGATATGCAATATGATCAAAAAATTTTGGGGCTGAATTTGAGATGTTTATGGAAACTCATGAGATTTTCATATACATATAAATAGTACTCTATGGGGGATCTGCAACCCTTCCATATTAAAACTGATGCATCTCCAAAAGGGCATGTAGTTTGGTCAAGAATGAGGGATTTTAAGTCCCAGATAACAAAAATCTGACTCTTTCATTCTGCCACTGCTTTAAACGAAGGCAACTCAACCTGAAACACCCTTGTTCCAAATTCAACTCTTTTGAAGCAAAGTGCATTAAATAAAATTTTTGTCAGATGTACTAAAAAGGCACCTACATTTTTTTCCAAATTATTTCCTTTGATTTTAGCTGATCTGTTTATGAAGATCTGGCTGTTAGCAAGGTTTCTGATCTGTACTTGTTACAAACAGGTTCAGTATTTAACAAAAACCTAGGATCACATATGGGTCTTTAATTTCACATTTTTGGGGATCAAATTTTCACACTACCTTGATTTTTTTTGTAGTATCACTTATAAGAGTAGGTACATGTAAACAAATGTAATCCCTTGTCCATGCACATTGAGTCCCAAAGTAGTCCAACTGTAAATTAATCTACAAGCCAAACGAAACTAAGCATGCAGATAACACTTTGCATATGCACAGATGGAATACTATATAAATACTTAAAATAGAAACTGAAAGCTGGGTTAAGACTCCTTAAAAATTTGGCCCAGAATGCTCTGGTTCCCTAATTGTTTGTTTGCAGTGATATCATCTAACCATTATAAATCCAGTACCTTTTTAAAATGAGAAACTAGACGGTTGAGAATAAAATCAAATGTACAGAAGTCTGATAAAGAAGTCTGAGATATTGCAGTTTACTGAGAGAAGCTATTCTAGGAAATAGCAGTGGGATTCCAGTGTAAATGTGCAAGTGCTATAAAGAGTTGAAAGACCTTGGAAATGACCAAATTGGACCTGTGGTATGTTAGCATAGATGGAAGTCGTATTGGTGAACCTGCATTTAAGCTTGTTATTTTGGCCATAAACACAAGCAAAATTTACAAACAAGAACTTCCTTTGTTAATCTTCTGGTACTTTTTGCCAAGAAATTTTAGAATTTGTAAGATAAAAACTAAGACATGATTTAAGAGCTGAAGTATCTTTGTCTGCTCTGCAGACTGCAGCTTGAGATATGAATGTGGCTGCCAACCCACCGAAAAGTAATGAAAATGAAGTCATGAAAATTAATTATTCTATTGTGTTCCAACCAACATACCACTTGTTAAAATGAAACAAGATACAAACACTATGATTATATCTATTTATGCTATGAAGATAATTTGTTTGCTAATCCAGAATTTATTTTCCATCTGTTTTAATTCATTTCATCCTGTTACTTAATAAAATGGAATAAATATCTATATAAGACAGGGTCTGAAAGAGCTCTCCCCTGCCATCTGTTGATGAATTCGGGGGAAAGACCTCAGGAGCAGACCATATTTGCAGAGAGACACCTACTTTGCCTAGGGTGATCAGCGGACAGACTTGCTTTGCCAAAGTGATCAATTTTGGCTGGTTTGGGTTAAAATTCACATTAATCTTGGATTCTGGGGGAATGAAATGTTATCTTTATTGTATGACCACAGAACAGCAGAACTACCACTTAATCTGGCCCTAATGGAGGGGGTCACCCTACATTGAACCTCATTCTCTAAACAGGAGGTGAGGACAGGTATTTCTACCTGGTGGCATAGACACTATTTAAATAGTTTTAGATACTACAGGACCTGGTTCCTCCAGCATATAATGACAGAGCTGATCAGACTCAATTTAGAGGCCTTGTTTCTGCTCAATGATCCCTAGAGCTAAAGTCACTGATACTCTGTTCTAAGGGACTAAATCTTAGGCTATGGCTACACTAGCAGATGTAGAGCACCGGGAGTTGAACCAGCCCTCGGAGACAGCAGCAGGGAAAGCGCTGCTGTGTGTTCACGCTTGCTCCTTGTGACTGTGGAGCATGCCCACATTAGCAGCTCTTGCAATGCCACAGAGAACAGTGCATTATAGTAGCTATCTCAGTGTGCAAGTGGCTGCAGCGTGCTTTGGAAAGGGTTTACAATGCCTCATGGGGCAGACACAGCATCACATGATTCAGGTTTCCCAATCCCATTGTTCCATGGGCATCCTACTAGATTGCCAGCTGCTTTTCAAATGAAGGGGTGGGGAGTGTGACAGGGAGTGTGTTGTGTGTATATGGGGGGAGACACAGTGTGTTTTGGAGGCAGAGTGTGTCAGCATGCTGTCTTGTAAATTCAGACAGCGGCAGGGGGAAAGGGGAAACCCGACATCAGCCCTCACTCCCCGCCTCTCTCTCTCACACACAAATACCTGCCTCTGCAGCAGGAGCATTCCACAGTAATGGTTTGCTTTTTGTCCCAAAGCAGATAAGCATGCGGGCTGTCAGAAACGGAGCTTTGAAAGGGGATAGCCGCATGCCTGCAGCCGAATTCAAAACAATGACCAGAGTGGCCACTTGACTTCAGGGGATTATTGGACATGTCCAGAGGCCAATCACAGCGCAGTAATGCAACACATCATCCACACTGCAAGTGTAGCCAAGCCCTTAGATGTGATGTGGGAGCAGTGTGGTAGTTCATTATAGTGCAGAATTGTGAGGTTCCCCAGTACCTGACAAAATCACTAAGAACTGAAATGACTAAGAAATAGGCTTAAAATAGGCTTAAGTTGTGACCACCTCGAAATGTGCCAAAGCAGCTAGAGACAGAGGCAGAGGTGAGCAATAGAAGAGACAACAGCAAGAGCAGTAGCAGCAATGGAGGCATTACCTGACCCGTTTCTTTCCTTCAGGGGCAGAAAGTGAACCCATGTGAACATTCCCTTGAATTCTGGGAGTTTGCTGAGTTTGGACGAACAACTGTGAGAGGGGTGCAGCAGAGGGAAAGCAGAGTGGCATGTTAAAAGGAAATGTATCTGTCAGACTTCCACACTGCAAGGTGGGAAACTGAGGCAAAGGACTATTGCCCAAAATACTTTGAGGGTGGGTATATAGTTACTCTTTGCACACTTTTGAATCCTTGTTGTGGTATTGTCCCAAATTAATGCTGAGTTTCCTCTCCCTTTTAGTAATTTTTCTTTTTTTATAGACAGACTCAGTGCTTGCAGCAAAATGGAAATTGGACCCCTGTCTACCACAGTCCAGGTTCTAACTACGGGATCAGCCTTCCTCTCCTCTTTTGTGTGTCTGATCCATAACTCTGGAAACTTTCCAAATACTGTGGTCAGTCTTAAATGTCTGTTACCACATGAGCAAATATTCCAAAGACAAAAATAATCTGCAAATATTCAAATAACTATATAAAGAAAATAGCTTTTGGGCATATTTCTGCCCCTGTTTGTGTTTACTAGCCATGAACATTTATACATCTGAGTCTTACTAGCATGAAGTTTTGTTTACAGACAAAATGTAAACTTTCCATAGTATTTGTTACACGCACCCAATTATAACAGAAGCTAGCTCATGTGGCTTTGTGACCACCTAGAACTAAAAAGCCAAATTTTGGAGTGAAGTTCTAGCTCCATTGAAGTCAGTGGCAAAACTATCATTGACTTTAGTGGGGCCGGTATTTTTGCACAATGAACAGCCCACCATAGAGTAACTGGCAGTCTTGAAGAAAAATCAACAAATTTTGAATAATGAAAAGACTGTTCCATTTGTAGATGTTCTGAGACCAGAAAAAGCAGCAAAATATATCAACCATTATCTTAAGCTAGTTTCTCAGATCTATCAATCATGTTATTCTTGCCAATGTATCCCCCTTGCATCATGGGGTGTTATGTTAACTTATTTCCATGGCTAGAAAATCACTCTTGTTCCCAGTGAGGGGTTAAAACTTCTGTTATGATCTAAAAGAAATATGTTTACCATCTCTTTCCGAATGTTGATGCCCCAGCTTTTCAAAACAAAAGCATCCATTTATCTTTTTTTATTCGCTGTAAATTTTGTTTTAGACCTCCTTTGTTGTCACCCTTAATTAATATTTTGCTTGTCACTTTAAAAGTTACCTCCCTTACTAGTGTGTTCCAACATTCCCTCTACCTGGAAAACATGGAGAGAATTTATTTGCTGTAGTTTCACAGTAACTTCTGCCTCATCTGTCACTACACAAGTGCAGAAGTATGTAACAATGACAAATAGTGAGCAGGCAAATAGTTAAATAAAATTTTCCAAAGCTGTAATAAGGTTTAGTTTAGCACCAGAGGAAGGAGTGGCGGTTCAGAACAACAGAAGAGAAGTTGGTTCCTTATTTTTTCAGGGGTGAGAGAACCAGTTGGTACTATGATATCAGAAAAGAAATGTTGTTTGGTAGTATAAAATGTTACATCATAGATTCCAAAGCCAAAAGGGACCATTCCAATCATCTAGTCTGACCTCCTGTATAACACAGGCCACAGAACTTCCCCAAAATAATTCCTAGAGTATCTCTTTTAGAAAAACACCCAGTCTTGATTTAAAAATTGTGAGTGATGAAGAATCTGCCATGATCCTTGGCAAATTGTTCCAATGATTACTTATGTGCACGGTTAAAAATTTACACCATCACTGGTGGAGTGAGTTTATAAACTCATTTACAAGGCCCTGGGGTACCTAAATTATGTGGGACACCTGTCCTCCTCCCCCCCCCCCAGTTTATATAGCAGCGCTGCACTGAATCCTGAGGTAACCTGGGAATGATGCAGCAATGGTAACTGGTGATAAAATCATTGATTTATTGAAATACACCACAAACTGAAACTATAGAACCAGTGCATGTTGCTTATTTGCTTGGAGGCAGAGGAATACAACTCTTGCAAGCATTACTAGCTATGCGGCAAGGGAAGGCAGCTGCCATTAAGAATTCATAAGCCCTGAAGGAATGGTGCTCCATTCCTGAACATTTTAGGAATGCCAGAAAGCAGCCACTTCCTGCTGCAAATTTATGCCTGTTCTCACCCCACCCTCACTACCACAATCTGAGCAGGGCTGGCTCCAGGCACCAGCCTAGCAAGTAGGTGCCTGTGGCGGCCAATGAAGAGGGGGGCGGCATATCCGGCTGTTCGGCAGCAAATTGGCAGCGGGGCCATCACTCCCTCTCAGAGCGAAGGACCTGCCGCTGAATTGCCGCTGTAGAATGAAGCGGCGGTAGAGCTGCAGCTGCTTGCAATTGCGGCTTTTTTTTTTTTTTTTTTTTTTGCTGCTTGGGGCGGCAAAAACGCTAGAGCCGGCCCTGCATCTGAGACAGTGCTTCAATCCCTTTTTGCCCCCTTACCTCTTAGAGAACGTTCGTGGGGTTGCCAGTTCTGCTGTCATGAATCACTAAGGAGCTCCCCCTTTGCTGCCTCTCTTTTTATCCTTTAAAAGCACAAAATCAGGCACAGGAAAACTACTGACGTCTCCCTTATGGGAAAAACATAGTATGATGCACAAATGTAGAGAATTTGGCAAAAGGGACAAATGGAAGAGATGGAAGATGGCAGGAAAATGGCCTTTTTCTGGTTCAGGCAGCACAAACAGATGTATGGAACACCTTAGCAAAATGGAAATTGTGGCTGCATAACTGTATTATACACAACCCCTGTTCATGTTTTTATTCTTCTGGGCAAGAGATTTTGTCCTGCCTTATACAGTGGAGTGCTTAATAGTTAAGGTTAGAATGGTTAATGACATGATGATGGTATTCTGTAGGTTTGAGCCTGCCTAATATATTAAAATTGTTATTGGACTAGCATCTGGGGAGGGAGGGGTGCTATACATACCTTATCCTGTTCAAGTTTTGTCCAGTTCAGCCAAAGTTAAGTGTCATTATGTTCAATGTCTTTGTGGTTTTATCGGTGGTAAGAGGATAGATGCATTGAAGGGCTGAGTTACTTCTGCTTTTTTTTTTTTACACTCTTCTTTTGCTCATTATGTAGAGTTAATCTCTGTGGATCTCACCTATTTGGGACACATGCATTTAGCAACACGCATACATTTATGCTGTTAGTATAGGTCTCAGGAGAGCACAACTTAAACACATCACTTCTATTGCTGTTTATGATCAGGCTAAGATTTTTTTTCTCTTTCCAGCTTTTACTATGAATGTTACTGAAAGCATTAAGAGCCTGTTCTCGCCCCTCTTCTCGACTCAAGTAGTCCTCCCTCATGTGAGTCTTCTCGAGTAGGTAATGTTTTTACAGGATTGGACCTTTGATTTTTATCAGTTACTGTACCTCTTTACAGTGCACGAGGTGTTCTATTGTACATCAGGGGTCAGCAACGTTGGGCACGCGGCTCGCCAGGGTAAGCACCCTGGCGGGCCGGGCCAGTTTTATTTACCTGCTGACGCGGCAGGTTCAGCCGATCGCAGCCCCCACTGGCCCCGGTTCACCGTCCCGGGCCAATGGGGACGGCGAGAAGTGGCGTAGGTGAGCGATGTGCTGGCCGTGGCTTCTCGCTGCCCCCATTGGCCTGGGACAGCGAATCGGGGCCAGTGGGGCTGCGATCGGCTGAACCTGCCGCGTCAGCAGGTAAATAAAACTGGCCCGGCCCGCCAGGGTGCTTACCCTGGTGAGCCGCGTGCCAAACGTTGCCGACCCCTGGTACAGATATTTAGTAAACTCACTCCTGTAGGTATGGTGAAGCAATAATTTCACAATAGTTTTCTTTTCGTTCCTCTATCTTACAGAAGGATATAATGGGATGGATTGTTCAAAGAAAGTGTACTTACAGTTCCATACTGGAGGTATGGTACTGTAAGCAGGTGGAATTGGGGCAGCCACAAAACACAAGCTTTTCATCAAGTAAGGGAATTTTCTCTTGACTTAGTGTGCACAGGAGCTCTCTCTCAAATGAAAAGTGCTTATATTAAACACAGACTCAAACAGAAAAAATTCAGGCTCTGTCTACAATCCAACAACCTAGCCACTGTGCATAGTCACCTATTTTCTCAAACTGTCTCCCAGAGACCTGTTAGAGTTTCCTAGCTTCCTTCTGTAGCATTAATTGTCACTGCTTGACTCTAGGCAGCTGCCTAATTAGGCTCTCAGTCTCCAGCCATATTCTGCTACTTCACCCAAAATACCTGTGTGACACATGAGTAGTGAGTAACCCAATACTTGCTAGAAATCAAATGGGACTTCTGCATGCTGTCACAGAGACAATCAGGACGGGCTTAATGCCTTCAAGACATTCTCCAGTATTAAGTGAGTTCATTAAGTAGCTTGTTCAGTAAAGAAACTGTATTCATAAGTTTAAATTGTTTAAATATTTTTTACTGCTTGTGAACTCTTTTCTTAAGTGAGGCTGAATATAATGTTGTTGTTTCGAGTCTTGTCCCTGTTAAGATTCTTCAGAAGTTAGCCAATCAGTATTCTTACCCATGTTGCTTTTCTGGTAAAAATTTAGAAAAGTATGGGCAAGTTTTGACTTCTGTCATTTTCTGAAGGCCATAAGACCACTGCATGTGCAATGTGAAGGAAATTAACTATATATCCCTAACATCTGTTTTATTATCGCTGTAATATTACGTGTGTGCTGGAAGAACATGCCATTCATACACCACCTCTTTCTGTAGCTGCTCTGAATTCCAAGGCCATGGGAATGGGAATAGCAGTGATGTTATTAATGCCTAACAATAATATGAAATAATGTTTACCAAAGTACATACATAATGAGGCAATGGGGTTTTGTCTCCATTCTCCTTTCGCTATAAACTTTAGAACTAGACTATCTGTGGTTTGACAACTAGACATTTATTTAATGTTGTTCTGTTGTATCTGTGTCCTTGAATCTTAGCTGAGAGGGAGGGAGTGATACACTGAAATGGCTTCAATGAAGCATACAAATGCCAGAGTAAAACCAGCTGTTCCTTTAGGCTAAATGAACTGGAGATACAGTTATGTGACTTTCTCCCTCTGCCACCCTATGAAATTCTTTGTTTCTAATGCCCAAGAGCAGGTGCTGAATTAATCATCATCTTCTAAACCAATTCTCTTTAACTGGCTCAAAGCTCTATACAAAGGCCATTCTAAACTAAATAGCTGCAATAGACACTGAAGTCGAATTGTAGATTGTTAGGTACATAAACAACTGCAAAAAGCTAGGCTGTTCTCTGCTAATTCAGAGTTAAATCCTGAAAACGCTTGCACTCAAGTAGCGTTACTCATATAAAGTAGTCCTATTTTTGCAGGATTGAGCCCCTCATATTTTATATCCTGTATTCTTCCCTACCAATAGGTGATATTTAAAAGTTGTGAGGGAGTTTGACCACAGTTCCCCCCACCCATCTTCCTGATTAATTTTAATAATAGATAGAATATACAAAACTATGAAATAATTGCTAAAGACATGCTTATTTTTAAACTGACTTTAACACATTCACTAAAACAAAGTAAGTTTTCTGAGCTATTTGGATGTATTTTCTAATCCAAATGTGGTGCTGATAATTTTTCCTGTTTTGAGGGTTTAAATTGGGCATAGGCTTTATGCTGGCATTCTACCCAGAATTGGATTTCACCCCAAACAAATATAGCCAGTAGCTGATATTTAAATGAATAACTGAAGGGATTTTTCATCCCATTCCTGTACATCTATGAATTGGCATCGTAAATGTCTTGTGGAAATAGTAATATATTATTGAACTGACTCTGTATCTCTCTGCAGTGATATCAAATATCATTAAAATTGTTAAAAAGGAATGATCATTCAGTGTGGTTTAAGCAAGAGAACTAGTTTGAAAACTGAGCTGTGATGTGGATGTAGCCAATGAATTTATTAATGATTTTTATTAAGTTTGCATTGTTCTGCATTTTTTGCTTTCATTCTGCATTCAGCAAAATGAACACTATCAGATGTAATACTATGTTTAGTGAAGCTCCCAGGAGTGACCTTAAAATAGTTACTAGGTTTGGAAGCTTCTGCCTCTTAATAGGGTGGCCAGACCATTGAATGTACAATTAAAGAGATGCAATGAGAGCTTTAGTGTCCATTATAGTTTAAAAAATAAATCTAAACTGATTCTGGTGGTGTCAACTCCCATGACTTTATCGTGAGTGTTGTGATATTTGATGTTCTTCCTAAAGCCCTACCTCCTGGAGTAATGAAATCTGAGATTCTAACCTAATCACATTAGTAAGTTTCTAGCCCTCATGGTTGTAGAGGAAAGCTTGACATCATGTGTGAAACATTGCAAGATGTAAAAACAATAATAATGTAATTAGTTTTGCATTATTTTTACAACAAATAACCTGGCAACTATATTACAATATATCCTATTTTTCTGCATTCTGTAATATTTTCTTTCAGTTTTACAATCTCAAATATATCACAGTACAAAAAACCCTTTAAAAAAATATTGTCAATCCAGTGTGTGGCTATACCATGAAAGAACAATGTTCACATCTCCCTGAAGGATGTAGACAGTGTGGCTCTTATCCATATTACTGACGCAACTGTTAAAAACTATCAGGAACAAGAGTTGAGTGCAAATACTTCATGAGGAGATTTTATAACTTGGCTTGAGAATGCTGAGGAATTTAACAAATCTCAGTCCTCTAAATCAGAAAAAAATAAACCTTCCATATTCAATCTAGTCATCTATGATTCTATGATAAAGAACAATGGATATCTTCACTGCCTTTGATGTACTCACTATTCAAAGACTTTTTCTTTGCCATAGCTGTCCAAATTGTTGGGAATTGCCATGAAATCTTGATTTTTTTAATAAAGGTTTTGGGGAATATTTTAAATTCCCCCAATATTGGGGTTTTGAATAATTATAGTTCTCCACTTTACAGCTCAGTGAGCTGGCTAGTTTCTCCAACACTGATCAGCTCAGCACAATTGAAGCTGGTGAGAACCTTCTTTCCTGTCAAGCTCTTAAATTCTGCAGTAATGGAGCTTATCTCCTGCAGAACTCTTAAACTCCAGAGGAACAAGGATACACTAGAACTCCATAGAAACACAGTATCATGCAGTACAGTCCCAGAACACCCAATCAGCTTTTAGTCAACTGGGAGTTCCCGGTTAATGGAGTTTGGTTGCACTGTGTTTGGATTCCGGAGATGAGAACTTCTTATCGGGATATGACCTGATTCTTTGTTTACCTTCTGTTTAATTTTTACTATAATTTGTGCTTGATATATATGGTTTATCATAGCCTTTGCAGACCTCAGAAGCTGGGGGGGGTTATAAAGTGTGCACTTGGCCTTTGACAGAATAAAGCTTGCACAGGGTAAAAAGTATCCAGACCAGGATAACTTGTTTCTCTCCATCATTCCTCCTTTACACACAAAAGTGGCCTCTTGACAAACTCAGAGTGTTTGCCTGGATTTGAATGTTGACTGTAGTCACTACGGAGCTCATAATTCCTAAGTACATGATAGAATAAAGATCCCCCCACCTTTTTTTAGGGTGTGAATGAGATCTAGTGCTCAAAATTCTTCTGAGGGTGATCAGCAGGTCCCTTTGCCCATTCCAAATCTTCCACAGGTGGCTGAGGGACCTGTTCTTCCTTTTGGGATCTAACAGAGGCTGAAGAGAAGGCCACTCTCTCCTTTCAGATCTTCAATTAGTGCCTGGCAGGCCTGCAACCCAACCACATCCTCAATACCACAATATTATGGTGTAAGTGGACTTGTAGGACAGTCCTCCAAGAAAGCAGGATAGAGGACTGGACTTGGCTACTACTCCCAAAAGATCCCACACAATCATAAAGACTTTAGAAAGTACTAGACAAATGGGATCCTAGCCCCACAGAAACCCATAGAGGAGAATAGGATAGGAGGTTTAGGTCAGGGTTTGTACATAAACATATCAGAACTTCAAGAATGATTTCAGTTTGGTTCATTCCTAGGGATGGTGGCTGGGGTGTTCTTATATTTTCTGTACAAGTTCACCCCTCTCTGATGTTCTGTAATGTTGTAGAATCTGTTATGAAAAGCATTCTAATCCATAAGATAAATAAGTTTTAGTTCTGTAAACAACATTGTGAATAAGAACATGTGGCTGAAATAAATGCTGTTAAAACTCTCTCTTCACCAGCTCATATCAGTATGAAATATGTATTCTGTCATTTATAGCAATAAAAGGATTTATTGCCAAAGAGTTGTTTGTTTCACACACATTACAATTTTATATAAAAAAATCACAAAATTTGGCTTAACAGTACAAATAACATTTGCAAACACTGTGCAGCTGTTAATGTCAGTTTATCATTGTGATTTTTGTATTTTGTTCACTTACGTGGCAGCTGGAGATTTGCTCTCAATGGGCCTGATCCAATGTCTATGGAGGTCAGTGGGAGTCTTTCCATAGTACTTCTCTCTCAAAGGGCTTTGGATCGGGCTCTGTGCCCTTTCCAAGCAAAATAACATAGGACCTACCCTCTCCCCACACTTGGGTTATAGAGCCTTCAGGATATATCCTGCTAGGCTGGAGCTGGAGTAATCTGTCTGTCCATCTCCATGGCAGGAGGGCTGGAGGATTTGCAGTATAAAAAGAAATAAATCTTCAATGCAGCTATTTTAGAAATGCTGGAGAGAGTGGGTTGCAACCTGGCTGCTGGGGGTGGGGGGCTCCTTCCTCTTTCATCCTTGGGTCCCTTTTTTTCTAGGGAGGGAAAAATATGTCTCCTTTCCTGAGTTCCATTTCAGAATCTGTTTTATTTAATACACTATCTGAATGATTGTGACACACTACAGGGCAATTATCTGACTGAGAGACATGACAAGTAAGTCCACTAGTTCCACTGTCACTGCTGCTACATCCATTCAGTTGCTGTCCTCTGGCCTCTTTCCTGTTACCATGTTGCATGCAGCAGACTTGTATATCCAGGCTTGGCTGAATCAGAGCCGAAGGATGTTTGGTGCTAAGCTGCTATAGGTATGTCTACACTGCATTTTAAAATCTGTGGCAGCTTGTGCTCCAGCACTAAAACAGCAGTGTAGACATTTGGGCTTGGGGTCTGAGGCCACAGTGCAAATCCCTCAAGCCAGAGGTCTGTAGACCTCTGCTCTAAGAGTTGCTGCTGTGGGTTTTAAAACACAGTGTAGATATACCATATCTGGCTTGCCATCAGATAGTGTCAGTCTCTCACTTTGTGCTGCCTGTTCTATTCAATTTATTTATTTAAGTCATCGCTGCAATGAACAGAAAAAATATGGCTCAAAAAGCAGTGTCAAAATTGCAATGCAAACCTGAAACAGTCTTTGGTTAATAGCATTGTACAAATACTCTTAAGAGTGTATTCCAGGGCTCAGAGAATTTCAAAGCTATTTAGCATTGCCAGGTACCAAAATGAATGTAAACAGTGTTTTCTGAATAATTGTTCTCTAGGCTAGTGATGTTGAAATGCAGCAATCCACTTAAAAGGAAGAGGGTCATGGCCCCCTGCTCCTGTAGCACAGGCACTGGTCGTCAGGGAGATTCTCCTTGGCCAGCTATTTGTGGGCCTTTCCACTGACTTCAGTGGGAATTGGATGGGGCCTCATGTGAACTAAAATCTTGTAAAAATGTGCTGTGGTAGCACTACAACTACACTGATGGTTACCACTTACAATGCCAATTGCATATAGTAGCTAATAGGGAGAAAGAACTACATATTGTTGAACTACATATTGCTTGTGCCATTAAAATGCGTAGATGTTAAAAAATCTTCAGTTTGTATGTCAATCACACTGCAGAATATAGTCTATTTATAAATATGAGGTAAGAAAACTCTTAGCTCAGTTAAGGGGACTCTTTCACATTGGTAATACTCAAGATATTTTTTTTTCTATGTGCCAGTACTATCCCTAGGAGATATGGAAAGTTATGAACTTTCCCCCCTTCAAATAAAGCATGGGTTTTGGATGAGACTGCTGATTGATGTATCCCATACAACTTCATGCAGAACATCCCATCCTATCTTTTTTTAAAATGACCTTTACTTTGTATTTAAACTGCTGCAAGAAATCTTTCTTAATTTATAGGTACAGATGTATTTCAGAATTTCACTAGAGTAGAAATTTTAAGATCCTAGGACAAGATAAGCTCCTAAAAGAATACAATAATTAACAGATGCCAAAATCAAAAGCTGTTGTGTCTATAAAGATAGTGTGAGGTCTTCACTTATCTTCATCTGGTTGCAAAAATTCCAGATTCTAGGCTTCAGGTCATTTACAGATAATGAAGAGCAGTATTTAATTATTGCTGGTTTAGCAAGATGAAGGAGATGGGAACATAAAATTAACTTTGGTACAAATTACAGTTTATAAGTATTCACAGTATATTATCTACTGCTTTATTTTAGAAGAATAACACGTATTATATCAATCTTCTATTATTAGAGGCAAATTTTCAAAACAGATTCTCAACTATGCATGCAAGATTTGGGCTGATCATGATAAGTGCTGTGCCCTTTATTTTGACTTCAGTGGAAGATAAGGTCACAGAGCACCACTCAGAAGACATTCAGCTTATCACAGAACTTGCCTCTTTTTTTGTGTGTGTGCGAACCTGTTTATAAACATATGATCTAATCCTGTAAAATGCTGAGTGGCCTGAACTAACATTGACCACCCATAAATTCCCAAATTCTGATATGTTGCTTATAAGAGGTCAGCTAATTAATGATGTTCTGTAAGCAAATAGCAAAATAAGCAAATAGGCTTAGTTGGTGCTTTATTCTGAGTTGTGTGTGTATTTGATATATAGATATATTGTATTTAGCAGAGACAATTGAGTTAGTTTCCCAGACCTGAAGAATAACTCTGTGTAAGCTTGAAAGCTTGTCTCTCTCTCACCAGCAGAAGTTGGCCCAATAAAAGATAATACCTCACCCACCTTGTCTCTAGTTGTATACTTAGGCTGTGATCTTGCAACTTTGTACAATCAGATCCCTGAGCAGAATCCACTGCAGGGCTGATGGCTTAGATTGAAAGCTCTTTCTGGCAGCGATCCTGTATTTGCATATGTTTGTACAGCACCTAGCACAAGGAACCCTGATTTTGATGGTCTATCTGGTTGCTATGCTAATGTAAATATTTAATAGGTGCAGGGAACATGGTTAGCCGCAGTCGGAAAATGTTATGGGACAGCATCTCTCTTTAACTCTTGAAAAGGAAAATAAGGAGCTGTATTTCACCTCCTTGGTATTTGCTGATGAAAAGCTGAAAGAACTAAATAATGAAGAATTTTCCCTCTTGTTTGAGAAGCTGTGAAAATAGACAATTTTAAGTAAGCAAGCAATCAAATAAACTCAGGCTTAAATTTTTCCCTTCTGTTTCATGTATGCTGCTCCCATATTAGTCCTTTGGAATTGCACAGATGTAATTAGAGTAAATTTTATTTGCTTACTTATACACAGTCCCTTGTTCTGTCACCACTCTACTTACATATAGCTAATTAGTTTTCCTCTGTAGGGCTGTCAGCTTTTAACGTATAAACATCAAAGCTTTTGCCTAGATTTTCCAAAGTGCAGTTTTTCTTGCAAAGATGTGCAAAAGTAACAGGGAAATTGGACATGTTTGTGTAACATGAGCAGATTTCATATCTTCACAGAGATGGCAGTATATATTTCATACTAGATCCTTTGTGCTTTCAACTGTGAAGTCTTTGAAACCTGCGAAGAAAAAAGGGAAGAATTAAACATGTATTATATTTAGAAAGGGAAATATAAGGTAGTGCAGCTACCAGTGATGTCAGTTCCTCTCAAAATGGAAGGAAAAGTCAATTTGGCAAAGGATTAGTTTAGGTATAACAAATTGAAAATGGAAATAATCAATTCTAAATTTCAAGGTGTTTTAGAAATTGTGTGCACAAACACACACACAACAAACTATATTATTTTTAACAATACCCACAAAGGAGAAAGATGTGCTTGTGTTCTTTGATTTTTCTATAATATATAGAGAGGGGTTATTTTCCTCCCTGTCTTGTCTTTTTTACTTTAGAAATATCAGGGATATTACTTTTTTTTTCTTCCCTATTTTTTTTTTCTAGAGGAGAAGACTAGAGTGAGAGCTTTCTTAGCCTTCAATTGAATGGCTCTAAGCATAGATTGTTTCACAAAGAAAACCTACCTCATGGCTCTTTTCATTCAAACTACTGACAATGATTACACTGGTCTACAATTTTTGAGAAGTTGTCTGCTTCAGAGATAAAATGTGCTATTTATTATGTATTTTGATGTGCTGAATTCAAATATGACAATTAAAACAACTGATTGGCTACTGTTTCTAAGATATTTAAGTTTTTACATTTTATGTCTATGTATATTGTGTAGATAGTAGAGTTTTAATCATAAATTGTAAAACTAGGTCTTTTTTCATGTGTTTATGGTTACTTTACATGATAATATTTCACCTGTCCTGTTTATGTAACACTTTAAAAATCAGCAAAAGGGTTATATAAATAAAATTTATTATGAAACAAAAGGCAAAAAACTATTATGTACATAATTTAGTCCTATTCAGTGTCTACTCGGCGCTTCTTGGCTTGTCTCTTGTATTCATTAAATGGAGCATCTCTTGTCATTGTCCAGCAACAGTCTGCAAGCATTGATGGGCTCCATTTGCCCTGATAGCGTTTCTCCATTGTTGCAATGTCCTGGTGAAATCGCTCGCCATGCTCGTCGCTCACTGCTCTGCAGTTCGGTGGAAAAAAATCTAGATGAGAGTGCAAAAAATGTCTCTTTAGTGACATGTTGCAACCAAGGCTTTTGAATGCCTTGAGGCGGTTTTCCACCAACAACCTGTAGTTGTCTGCCTTGTTGTTTCCGAGAAAATTTATTGCCACTAACTGGAAGGCTTTCCATGCCGTCTTTTCCTTGCCATGCAGTGCATGGTCAAATGCATCATCTCGAAGAAGTTCACAAATTTGAGGACCAACAAAGACACCTTCCTTTATCTTAGCTTCACTTAACCGTGGAAATTTTCCACGGAGGTACTTGAAAGCTGCTTGTGTTTTGTCAATGGCCTTCACAAAGTTCTTCATCAGACCCAGCTTGATGTGTAAGGGTGGTAACAAAATCTTCCTTGATTCAACAAGTGGTGGATGCTGAACACTTTTCCTCCCAGGCTCCAATGACTGTCGGAGTGGCCAATCTTTCTTGATGTAGAGGGAATCTCTTGCATGACTATCCCATTCGCAGAGAAAACAGCAGTACTTTGTGTATCCAGTCTGCAGACCAAGCAAGAGAGCAACAACCTTCAAATCGCCACAAAGCTGCCACTGATGTTGGTCACAGTTTATGCACCTCAAAAGTTGTTTCATGTTTTCATAGGTTTCCTTCATATGGACTGCATGACCAACTGGAATTGATGGCAAAACATTGCCATTATGCAGTAAAACAGCTTTAAAACTCGTCTTTGATAAATCAATGAACAGTCTCCACTCATCTGGATCGTGAACGATGTTGAGGGCTGCCATCACACCATCAACGTTGTTGCAGGCTACAAGATCACCTTCCCTGAAGAAGACCTTTTGACGGTCACGGAACATGGAAACCCAAACATCACCTGCCAGGAAATTCCACTGCTGTAGTCTGGAGCCCAACAGCTCTGCCTTACTCTTGGGTAGTTCCAAATCCCTGACAAGGTCATTCAGTTCACCTTGTGTTATGAGGAGTGGTTCAGAGGAGGAGGATGGGAGAAAATGTGGGTCCTGTGACATTGATGGTTCAGGACCAGAAGTTTCATCCTCTTCCTCTTTCTCGTCTGACTCAAGTGAGAATGATTCTGATGCATCAGGAACCGGCAGTCCTTCTCCGTGGGATACTGGGCGTATAGCTGATGGAATGTTTGGATAATGCACAGTCCACTTTTTCTTCTTTGACACACCTTTCCCAACTGGAGGCACCATGCAGAAGTAACAATTGCTGGTATGATCTGTTGGCTCTCTCCAAAGCATTGGCACTGCAAAAGGCATAGATTTCCTTTTCTTGTTCAACCACTGGCGAAGATTCGTTGCACAAGTGTTGCAGCATATGTGTGGGGCCCACCTCGTGTCCTGATCTCCAATTTTGCAGCCAAAATAAAGGTGATAGGCTTTCTTAACCATTGTGGTTATACTGCGCTTTTGTGATGCAAAAGTCACTTCACCACAAACATAGCAGAAGTTATCTGCACTGTTCACACAAGTACGAGGCATCTCTGCTCACTTTGGCTAAACAGAAATGTGTCCCTTTGCAAAATCAAACACTGACAAATAAGAGAGCATGATACTGTATGATTTCTAGAGCTGATATAGGGCAATTTGTTCAGCAGAGTGATGTAAGCTTCGTTATGATTGCATCATCCATGACTTCTAGGAATAACATGATGCAATTCATATCATATATGATGCAAAACCAGCTTCAGATTGCATCATTCATTGTTTTGCCTAAAAAGCAAGTACAGTCCAAACCCAGTCATAGATTTATTCATAGATCCAGTCAAAGATGTATTTTAGTCATTTCTGGTTTAAATTGAGATCCCTTCCCTTTATAACTCACTTCTCCTCCTCCATTCCCAAGTCAAGGGTCGTATATACTGACCCAATATCATATTTTGAAAACTAGAGCCAATCAACAATTTTAAGCATCATTTTCATTCTCAGTGACCCAGAATTAGTAAAGTTTGACTACATTTATTTCAGAAGCATTTTGGCTGTAGAGCAGTGTTGTTAACAAAGGAAACAGAAAAATAGTTTTTATGTACTCAGACAAAAAATCCTTTGTTCTTTCAATTGCTCATGATGTTAAGATCTTTAGTCCTCCAAGGAGTCTACCAGCAAAGTCACGGTCAGATATCTGTTGTAAAAAGGGATTTTTATGTATTGCACCCAACAAAGCTTTCTAGACACCTTTATACATTGTAAGGAAAAGGGCACATGAATGACATCAAGTACATATTGTTATGAGCTGGGTGGAAACCTTGTTATGGGATAAGTTAAAATCCTATTGAGATTGATGGGTGTGCCTGCATCCTTCAATTAACATAACTGTAAGGATAAATCAGTTGCAATCCCCAGCCTAAAACTAAAGGGTTACTAAACCCACTCAAGTGGTCTGGACTATGGGGGTGGAGGGGATTTTGCTGAGTATTGTTTTGGGAAAAGGAAGTAGGGAGAAGAACACCAAACCAGAGAGAGACAAAGACAACCTGAAGAAATCCAAGCCGAAGCACAGTATGACCCTGAGAGCAATCTAGAATGAGGTTCTGGTTCAGTGGTGCTGACTGAAAAGAAGCTTGGGCCTGTATGTTAAAACTTCTTCTTTTGCCTTTGGTTCCTCCTTCATTCAGAGAGGCAGGACATTCCGTATAAATAAACAAGACTGCATCAAACAAAATATCAGACCCCATCATCAATGTTCCAGCTGAGAGCAGAAATTTTACTAGCTGCTCAGGTCAAAAATGGGTAACAGTATAATAATGATATACTATATTCTGTATTGTACTCTACTGGACACACTGCTTCCTGGAAAAGGCCTATTTTTAAAACCGATTAGATAAAACTGGAGACAAACTCATAAAATACTCCTCCCTGTCTCGCAGAAGGGTGTTTCATCAGGTCAGTAGGCAAAGACAATCCCTGTGGTCCTGAGAAGTGGAAATGGAGGGACATGTTTGGCTACTCTAGAGCCCCTCCCCCTTAAACTGGACGCAGAATGTACTGGAGCAGGGAAGGAAAAGGGATTCCTTCTTCTCTCCCTGATGTCATTGGCTAGACTCTGAGTGAGCGGCAGTGAGATGGGAAAGTGAGTTGATTAGCTTACATTCCTCCCCTTCCTGCATCTGAAGGTTTCAGGGCACACATTAGTCATTCTGCTATGGTTGGTGCCCCACTCTCCCTGCCCTATAATAGAAGTGTAGTCTGAATTGTGTTTCTATGAGGCTGTGGGTTTCACCAACTGATAGTTTTGGGGTTCAGGAAGAAACATTTCCCTTGCAGCAAGATTGACAAGGTGTCCAGTAGGTTCATTTATTTTTTGCCATCCTTGTAGCACTTTTAGGCTAATAAGGAGTGAGAACAGGCATCTAGGATAAGTGAGCTTGTAATTTTATTGTGTAACTCCAAGTGGGAGTTTGGCAGCTCCTGGAACTCTAGACTGAATCTTTAGGGCATTCTAAACTACAGACTACAATATTAATGGCTACCAGAGCCCTCTGACACCATTTCCCAGCCAGTGTGGAGTCGGAGTCGGGGGAGGTAAAGAATGGACAAGAAACTCCTGCTGAGGCCAATAGGGAGTCTTCTGCATAAGGTGATATGGCCAAGCAGGTTGCTGGGCCAGTTATGTGCCAGGGCTGCTCAGCCCCTCAGTCGGGGGGACAGCCTGGGTCAGAGACAGAGACCAGTTTTAGTTTCAGTTGTGAGCTCTTGAGCATGGGACTAGAGAGAAGCAGAACAGCTTAAGGATTCTCTCATTAACTTCCCCTCCCACAAAAAGAGTCTTTGAACTGCTGTAGGATCTTGTGCATGGCACAGGCAGTTCCAGCCCTGCAGAGACCAGCATTCAGAGTGGCAGAGATCAGCCTGGTGCCAGCTGCCAAAAGCCATACAAGACTTCTGCAGGGCTCCAGACCAGGGAGCCAAGAGAGAACCCTGCCTCACCCCAGGGCAAATACACACAGTAAGAGGAACCTATTTTTGTTGTTTCATCTGGACAGCATTTATAGCACTTATCTCCAGACTCGTCCTGGATGTACCATCCACCCTTGGAAGGGAGCTGGGGTTGGGACTCTGATTCGTTGATCTATTATATGCACTTGTTTCCACACACAGATAACTAGTTTGCTATGAAAAACAGCAAAAAATCTTTCATCTAGAGCTACTCATGGTACTAAATCAACCTGAGAAGAGGGAGGAGGAAACTGGTCTTGTATGTGTGCCCATGTGTGTGCACACAGATATATTTCAGGAAAGAGGGAGATTCTGGGATGCATGCTGGCGCTGCGAGCATATATCAGTAATTTAAACTAGAATACATTATAGGGATGCTGTAATCATCTCAAAACCCAGGAAATTTAGAGTTTAAGATGAAAATAAATCTAAACCTGTTATGGTATGGAAATGGATACCAAAGGCACCCAAACAACCTTAACTCTGCCTTGTGACACCATGGGTGGGGGAAGAAAAAAAATTGAATGTATCTGGAGAAAAAAGCCAGTTTATTCTAATCCGGCACCACAAAAATGTCTAAAATCATGAATCCCTGCTTTAAATACAAAACTCAACTCAATCTGACACCTCTATAGTGCATGCATATCTAAGTCATGTAAGTATCTACCCATAGGGTACGTCTATACCCAGCCGCTAGTTCGGCGGCTGGCAATCAAACTTCTGGGTTCGACTTATCGCGTCTTGTCTGGACGCGATAAGTCGAACCCGGAAGTGCTCGCCGTCGACTGCGGTACTCCAGCTAGACGAAAGGAGTACCGCGGAGTCGACGGGGGAGCCTGCCGGCCGCGTGTGGACCGAGGTAAGATTGAACTAAGGTACTTCGAACTTCAGCTACGTTATTCACATAGCTGAAGTTGCGTACATTAGTTCGATTTTGGGGGGTTAGTGTAGACCAAGCCTAAGTTACAGACTTTAGCCTGTTACAGGTAGCAAAGGTACAAATGAGGGACATAGTTATTCTCTTTGTGTTGTAGAATCTGAGCATTGGGTAGTGCTCACAAAGTAGGATTTGATTTTTTTTGTATTAGTTAATCAAGCCATAGGCCAGGAGAAAGAAAGTGTGTGTATTTAGAAGAGCTGTGAAAAGGCTCAG
Organism: Malaclemys terrapin pileata; assembly: GCF_027887155.1. NCBI lineage: Eukaryota > Metazoa > Chordata > Testudines > Emydidae > Malaclemys > Malaclemys terrapin. The sequence continues at coordinate 53,629,334 of NC_071510.1, read as the reverse complement.
ACAGAGTTCTGGAGTTCCAGATGGGGTGATTCTGAAGAGACCAAAATGGAATACAGAAATAAATTAATACTTGAGCATGTGGACTAGAACAGGCTGAATAAAAAGATTGGAGGAATAGGAGGCAAGTTCATGAAGCAAGCAAGATCTTCCAACTGTTTTCTGTTTCATCAATAATGCTTCATTCTAATTCAGGTTTAACTTCATCCTTCAGTCTACTTCATAATCCTAAACTGATAGCACCTAAAACCTACCCCAAAAAGAGTGAACTGAATAATTATAAGGCAGCGCCAATGCTCCTGCTCCACCATTCAGTTGGGACAGGAGTACCACAGTATCAAAAACAGTTGGTATGTCTAACATCATCATTAGTATGAAGAGTATATGGCAGTCATCCAGGAAACACACAAGTGCCATCTCTGCACTGGGACAAGGTCTGAAAGCAGACTGGAGATTTTTTTTAAAAGAATCCCCTTCTGCTATGATGCACATAAAGTTGCTCATCCACAGCCTTCTCCTCCCTTCCACCCCCAAAAAGGAGGTGTAAAATAGGGGGGCTGTCAATTTTCAAATTCTCAATACCCCCAGTTAGTTTTCAAAAGAATGCAACGTCCATTTAAGCATTTAAATAGGAGCTCAGCATCCAATGTGGTCATTTATTTAGGTGCCTAAATGGGAGCTGGGATCTATTGAAAACCTGAGCCTGGATGCATAAGGAGTTCCTCTAAGTCAAGTGAACTTTTGAGAAGAGGTTGAACATCAAGCTGGTTAGCATTGTCCCAAAAGAGTGAGACTGTTTTCAGGGGAGAAACAGTTTAATGAAACGGCCTCTTCCATCACTCCAAACTGCTCTGCTAAGACATTTTTCATCACATATAGAATAGACCGAATTCATCCTCTTTGCCTTCTTGATACTGTGACTTAGACCTCTTGATGCCACCTGGTAGAGGGCACAGAGGTGGCTAAGATCCCCTGGTCTGGTATTTACATACTAGTTCACCAGAGTGTGTCATGTAAACTTTCTGCTGAAAGCCAGCATCACCATGGCTTTTATAATCTTTGTGAAATGTATGGATAATATGTAAGGAAGTGTGTGTGTGTGTGTGTACACTGGAAATTATGTTCTTAAGGTCTTGAAGGTAAAGGTAGGTCACCCAGAGGTAAACATTCCTTCAGGCAGATTCCAGCAGGCTGAAGGTGGCAGACATTTGTATGTCAAGCACTGAGTGTCTTGCAATGGAAATCAATTTGCAGATGGTGGTGGCAAAAAACATTGCACGGCAGGCATGTTTATTGTAGCAGCAGGCACAGATGGAGAAAAGACAATAGAAAAAATACTTTGGACCACAGTTTGATCAGTACCGTTTTAGCTGCCTTTATATTTTCAAACGCCCTAGAAGGAGGTAAAATTGCCCAAATGATGCTACAGAGACATTTCATAATGCATAGAGAAGACATTTGTGGCTGTCCCTGGCTAGCTTTAGTCAGATCCTAAGTATTATTAACCCATTTTGCTGCAAAGGGGCTAACAACCCCGAGAGACCAATCTGTGCAAAAGTCTGTGTTGCAGTACACTTTGTGCCAGTCAGTGGGTTTAAATAAAACAGAACTTAAGACACAGATAGGTAGAGCTCATGAGGAATTTTTCACTGTCATTTTCATCAGAAAATGCCAATTTGTCAAACTGTTTACAAAACACAAGTGATTTTGAAGATTGGTGTCAAAACAAATTTAGAAGTTGTCAGAATTAAGAATTCTGGTTGGAAGTGACTTTACATTTTGAAATTTAAGCTAATAAGAGCAGAGAAAAGAAACGGTCAAAAAATGTTTATGAGAAATGTTTTGTTTCATTGATTCAGACTGAATGTGTTTTTGTTTTTTTAGTGTATTGACATTGTCCCAAATTCACAGGATGAGAAAAAATGTTTCCCACTCACTGCTAGAGATAGTGCCCTATTTTGGCACACACATTCAAAGGCAATCTGGCCTTTACAAGGTTGCACATATGGGTTTTGTTTCTTTTCCACTCCTGCACAAGCTATCCTGGTAAATAAAAGCTCTTCATATCTTCCTGGTTTGCCCATTGCCTTTTTGAACAGGACCCTTCTCTCTCTCTCTTGGGGACATGCTTCAGGGTAACATCCTCTGATAACCTTTGCTATTTTCAAATAGGAAAATAGAGAACATTCATATCTTTCCACAGCCTGGATTGATATGACTATTGTCACAATTGTTATTATATGTTCCAGACAAAATAAAAGCAGCTCTTTAGGAAACCTCTGCTTCCTTAGAATAAAAGATATCAGAAGGTAATAAAGCATGACACCTCTCAAACTAGTATGTCCTAAAACATTTACCCCAGTTACATCACAATTTGTGTACTACTTATTGGAACATAAAGTGTGTTCCATTCCTGTGAAGACATACGCTATCAAATGTGATCAAACGAGTGAATATTAGGAACATTTTCAATGTATAGATTATCTTAGATGAAATAGATCACTGCTTCAAAGTGAAATGATCTCATGTGTAAAGTGTAATGTTCATATTTAAATAAAGGCCTTTATTTGACTGTTGATAGGTATCCAGTAATCACCATCAACACAAATAATTCTTACTGTTGACTGTCATATCAATACATTATATAGGAAGAATTCTCTAATTTTGTGAAGGGAGCTGTAACAGAATGTGTTGTTATTAATTTGAATAGAAATCTTGTTAAGTTATTTACACAAAATCCTCCCCCAAATACTCCCCACTAAAGAGAAACTTCCTTTGGAGTCAACTAGATAGTGCTATGTTGGTAGTCAAACAAAGAGATGGAAAAAAAAAACATGTTTGTTTGAATTTGGGGTGAAGTTTCTTTTAGAACAAATAACACCACAAACACCAAAAGCAGTGCAGGGAGCTGCATCCTTACCCTGCTTTACTGTAGAGATGCCATCAAGTGCAGTGGGGAAAAAACACCACCAACAGAACCTCTGAGGGCCTGTCCTTACCTGAGATCTTGGCAGATAGTTTCTCCTTTACTTAACTATAAACAACTTTGTTTTAAAATGATTTATTTGTAATGTTCAGAGTCAACATATCTATTTTGCTAAATATTTGAAGTTTGTCTGGTTTTGTATTTTAATAAAAAACATTTTAGTTCACCTTAAAAACAATATCTAGCACATCTATAGTGCTTTCTGTCTGAGGATCTCAAAGCACTTTACAAATACCAATATGTTGAAACTTCGTTCCACTTTTGAGGTAGGAAAGGGTCATTGTTCCTATAATATCTCTGTTTTGCACACAGGGAAAAGTGAAAATCGTAAGAAAGTTTTGGAAGTCCTAACTATTTCACGTGATGGTGGGTAGACAGATCACTGCTCTCAAATGCCAGTAAATATTACTATGTATCAGGTAGTGTAGTAATATGTGCTTTGAATACATTCTGATTTTTTCAGTATCTGCAGATAAGTTCCTTTCAAATTTTTCACATGCAAATGAAAATTATTCATTTGCTGTGTCAAATAAGAAAAAAAACAATTTTTATTGTACTATCCTAGTATAGTTCAAATTTCTCATAGTGTGATTAAAAATATATCTAAGGATACTTGGGCTTTAGATATTGAATGTTAGTTTGTAACACATTCAAGCATTATGAACTAGAATATTCATTGTGGTCTACTTATGTTATCAAATGCAATAAAGACGTTAAACAGTGCTTTACATAAGACAAAAAATCACTTTGCTAAACTGAAAGATGCTTGTATCTGAAAGGGATTTAGAATATCTTTTTTTGCATATATTCTCTAGTTATACAAAATCTGAAAACATGCATTAATAGTTCATGATGAGGAAGATTAATAATTTGCCAATTAATAATTTTGCTTACATATTGCAATTTTATTGTTAAATCATTTATGTAGAAAGGAAAATGGCTGATTCACTTCCATGCTTTTTGTAATTCAAAGGGTTCTTTTTTATACCATGTTTCTGCCCACAAGTATCTTTAAGTGATTGGGATTTCAGTTCTGTGAAAATCATCAAAACAAAAATTTTTTTGATTCTCTATTTGTTAAACTTGTTCCATTGTTTTATGCCAAAGTGGTTAGTGGCTGAAATCCTTTATGCCTTGCCTGGTGAAAAAAATAAAAACCATAACATTTTCATAGCTTGTGTATTTGGCATATTAAATAATTTGAAAAGAGCTACACTAAAATTGCATTAGAGATCCAATCCCCTATCGATCCACTGACAATTTTTGTGCCAAAATCCCAGGAGCATTTAGATTCCAATGATCTAATTTAAATGAGCAAAATTAAATATTCAGGTGTATGGCTGGTGGTGCTCCCTAAGCATATCCTGCCAAACCTACAGAAGTCAGTTCTGAGACCTGTGTCATATCAGTGATCTTATGCAATATGTGCTGCAGTGTCTAGGCATGCAGCATGATCTAAAGAAACAGGCTAAATTAATTTAATTTAATTAAAGCTATTTTAAGATGTTATCATTTTTATATGTGTAATGGTATTGTAACAAAGTGGTTTTTTTAAAAAATAAATTTTAAAGAATTCATGAAAATAAATCTGCCAGTCAAATGCATATGTAGTAAAGGATGGAAAAAATAGATTTTTGTAACAGGATAATTGGGGCTGAATACAATTTCAAAAGAGCTATTATCATTCATATATTGAAATAGACAAATGTTAGCCTAATGCCAAAGTCATGTATTTAAATGTATTGCTTCTGTGATCAAGCTGAACTCCAATGAAATTAATGGAGGTGTGCACGCCTATGCCACTGGTGAATTTGTGAATTGAACATACTAGGACTACACATGTACACAGATGTGGGTAAGTCTTTGCAGGATCAGGATTTTAAGTATTAAAATTTAGTCAGTTTTAATAATCTAAGTTTCTCCCAGCTAATGAGTTAAGCTGGGTATTTACTTTTTTCACATAACCTTTGTTTATAACCCATTTCACTTTCTGTTTTTTCTTTATCTTGCACAATAATTGCTGTTTTGCTTAATAATTCAAGAGATTGTTCAAATAATAAAAAAAGATTTAATGAACTTTATAAAACAGGTTGCATATTACATTCTGTAAAGCAGTGTGTCAAACTTCACCCTGAACTAAACCTATGCAACTGCTTTGGAATTGTTGAGATGTAATGAAAGGGAAAGCTTGGTGCACTCGCTCTATATGGGCTAACTTTTACTCAGTGGCCTGTGGTTGTCAACCTTCCGGGTTTTGCCGGGAGTCTATAGGAATCGGGCTCTATCTCCCAGAGACTACTGAAGCCAAACCGGGAGATTTTAGGCTGCTAAAAGTCCAGCAGCGCAGTGGAGCTAAGGCAGGCTCCCTGCCTGTCCTGGCCCTACACTGCTCCTGAAAGTGGCTGGCACATCCCTGCAGGGGGTAGAGGTGATTCTCTGTGTGCTGCCCCCATCCTGAGCACCAACTCCACAGCTCCCATTGGCCGGGAACTGCGGTCAATGGGAGCTGCGGGGGTAGTCCTGCAGGCAGGGGCAGCGCACGGAGTCCCCTGGCCCCACCTCCCCAGGGGCCACAGGGATGTGCCGGCTGCTTCCAGGAGTGGCGCGGGGCAAGGGCAGACAGGGAGCCTGCCTTAACCCTGCTGTGCCGCCGACCAGGAGCTGCCTGAGGTAAGCTCGCCTAGCTGGAGCCTGCACCCCTAACCCCCTCCCACACTCCAACCCCCAGCCCTGAGCCCCCCCCCCCCCCCCCCGGGGCCAGCACCACAACCCTCTGCCCCAGCCCAGAGCCAGCACCCCAAACCCTCTCCCACACCCCAGCCCCAAATCTAAGCCCCCTCCCGTACCCCAATCCCCTGCCCCAGCAATCAGCTTCTTCCTGCATCCAAAATGCACCCAGGGATTTTAAGAGTAACAAGAAGGGTTTCTATATGTATGTTAGCAACAAGAAGAAGGTCAGGGAAAGTGTGGGCCCCTTACTGAATGAGGGAGGCAACTTAGTGACAGATGATGTGGAAAAAGCTACTGTACTCTGTGCTTTTTTTGCCTCTGTCTTCACGAACAAGGTCAGCTCCCAGACTGCTGCACTGGGCAGCACAGCATGGGGAGGAGGTGACCAGCCCTCTGTGGAGAAAGAAGTGGTTCAGGACTATTTAGAAAAGCTGGATGAGCACAAGTCCATGGGGCCGGATGCGCTGCATCCGAGGGTGCTAAAGGAGGCTGATCTGACTGCAGAGACATTGGGCATTATCTTTGAAAACTCATGGTGATCGGGGAAGGTCCTGGATGACTGGAAAAAGGCTAATGTAGTGCCCATTTTTTAAAATGGGGAGAAGGAGAATCCGGGAAACTACAGTTCAGTCAGCCTCACCTCCGTCCCTGGAAAAATCATGGAGCAGGTCCTCAAGGAATCAATTTTGAAGCACTTTGAGGAAAGAAAAGTGATCAAGAACAGTTAGCATAGATTCACCAAGGGCAAGTCATGCCTTACTAACCTAATTGCCTTCTATGGTGAGATAACTGGCTCTGTAGATGAGGGGAAAGCAGTGGATGTGTTATTACTTGACTTTAGCAAAGCCTTTGATACAGTCTCCTACAGTATTCTTGCCAGCAAGTTAAAGAAGTATGGGCTGGATGAATGGACTATAAGGTGGATAGAAAGGTGGCTAGATCATCGGGCTCAACAGGTAGTGATCAATGGCTCCATGTCTAGTTGGCAGCTGGTATCAAGTGGAGTGCCCCAAGGGTCGGTCCTGGGGCAGTTTTTGTTCAATATCCTCATTAATGATCTGGAGGATGGTGTGGATTGCACCCTCAGCAAGTTTGCAGATGACACTAAACTGGGAGGAGTGGTAGATATGCATAGGACACAGAGGGACCTAGACAAATTGGAGGATTGGGCCAAATGAAATCTGATGCGGTTCAACAAGGACCAGCACAGAGTCCTGCACTTTGGATGGAAGAATCCCATGCACTGCTACAGACTAGGGACCCAATGACTAGGCAGCAGTTCTGCAGAAAAGGATGTAGGGGTTACAGTGGATGAGAAGCTGGCTATGAATCAACAGTGTACCCTTGTTGCCAAGAAGGCTAACGGCATTTTGGGCTGTATAAGTAGGGGCATTGCCAGCAGATTTAGGGACGTGTTCATTCCCCTCTCTTCCGCATTGGTGAGGCCTCATCTGGAGTACTGTGTCCAGTTTTGGGCCCTATACTACAAGAAGAATGTGGAAAAATTGGAAAGAGTCCAGTGTAGAGCAACAAAAATGATTGGGGGCTGGAGCACATGATTTATGAGGAGAGGCTGAGGAAACTGGGATTATTTAATCTGCAGAAGAGAAGAACGAGGGGGGATTTGATAGCTGCTTTCAACTACAGTGGAACCCCGCTATAACGCGATCATTGGGGTCCAAAAAATTCAATCGCAGTAAATGCGGGGTCGCATTATAGCGGGGTTCCACTGTACTTGTGTCCAGCTTCAGCGCCCTGGCTAGGGGGAGGGAGGGAGCGGGGGAGAGAGAGAAGGGGGGCGGCCAGGGCTTCCTTCAGCTGGGGCGCTGGCCACTCGGCCCCGCAGGCCCTGGCGGCAGGATTGCTGGCTGGGGCATGGGGGGCCGCGGGGCTGGCCGCGCTCTGGCCGGGAGAGCGGGGCCGCGGGGCTGCCGTGCTGCAGCCGGAGGTCCTGCCGGGGCCATGGGGCTGGCCGCACTCCAGCCAGAGGGAGAGCCGGGCTGCGGGGCTGGCTGTGCTCCAGCCGGAGGGAGAGCCGGGCTGCAGGGCGGCCGCGCTCTGGCTGGAGCTCCAGCCGGGATAGCGGGGCCGCGGGGCTAGCTGCGCTCCGGCCGGCGTTCTGGCCAGGGGAGAGGGGGCCCCAAAGACGACCGCCACCGGCCTGCTGCGCCGACTGCCAGGAGGGCTCCGCGCCAATCTGCAGCCCGCTACCAGCAGGGCGCTCCCCTCCTCTGCGCTGCTGCCCCCTACATCGGTCGGTGGGGAGGGAAGGATGTGGCCTGGAGCTGACCCTGCCGGGGACAGAGGCTCTCAGGAGAGTCGGGCCTGCTGCAGCCGCTGGGGCATGGACCCCAAACGCCCCATGCCTGCCAGACTCGCCCCATGCCTGCTGCAGCCGCTGGGGCCAGACTCGCCCCGTGTTATAAACAAATTCATGTTATCGTGGGGTGCGTTATAGCGGGATTCCAGTGTACCTGAAAGAGGTTCCCAAGAGGATGGATCTAGACTGTTCTCAGTGGTACCAGATGACAGAACAAGGAGTAATGGTCTCCAGTTGCAGTGGGGGAGGTTTAGGTTGGATATTAAGAAAAACTTTTTCACTAGGAGGGTGGTGAAGCACTGGAATGATGTTACCTAGAGAGGTGGTGGAATCTCCTTCCTTAGAGATTTTTAAGGTCAGGCTTGACAAGGCCCTGGCTGGGATGATTTAGCTGGGGATTGGTCCTGCTTTAAGCAGTGGGGGTTGGACTAGATGACCTCCTGAGGTCCCTTCCAACCCTGATATTCTATGATTCTATGAAAATCCCTCCCAGAGTCCGCACCCCTTCCTGCACGCCAACCCCATGCCTCAGCCCTGAGGCCCCCCGCCCCCTGGAGCCAGCACTCCAAACCCCCTCCAACACTGCAGCCCCAAATCTGAGCCCCTTCCTCCACCCCAACACTGAGCCCCCTCCTGCACCCAAACTCCCTCCCAGAGCTTGCACGCCACACTGCCTCTTGCACCCCAACCCCTTTCTCCAGCCTCAGCTCGGCCCGAGCCCAGAGCCCGCACCTCTGCCCCAGCCCAGTGAAAGTGAGTGAGAGTGGGGAAGAGTGAGTGATGGAGTGAGGGGGGATGGAGTGAGCAGGGCAGGGCCTTGGAGAAGGGGCAGGAGAGAGGCGGGGCCTTGGGGAAGGGGCAGTGCAAGGATGTTTGGGTTTGTGTGATTAGACAGTTGGCAACCCTAGTACTACTCAAAATTATTTTTACCTACGCTTCACAGTGTTATTCCTATCAATGTTTCAGAAATCACTAGTCCACGAATGTAGGGAAAGTTCTTCTCAAAAGGTCAGTAAGAGACTTCAGAGAAACTCTGGGTGTAATGGGCCTGATCCAAAGCTCACCGAAGTAAATGGAAATCCAATAGACTTAAATGGGCAATGAATCAGGTCCAGTGAAAACTGTTGCTCTTGCAAAGCATGAACATTATATACAACATGCAAGCAGGGTGAGGATTGGGGATATGATGCATTCCTAAATGGGAATAATCATATTCTAATCTTGTTTGGTGAAATGTATGTGCCTCATGACGCAAAGCCAAATAGGCCTTGTACAGGAGATGCAAAGTTAAACAGGTTCAAAGGATGCAGAGAATGTAATCCTCCCTTTGTCTCAGTCAGAGCTCAGGCTACCTGTGCAGCCAGGTTGAGGTTGCTAGTATCGATCCTGCTGCTGTTTGCCCCTCCTCCCCCAGTTCACAGACTCAGAGGCCATGCCCCCAGCATCTCCACAAATCCCCTCTTCTTCCACCTGTGTAGATTGCATGCTACCGGGTCAAGCCCCATATTAGCTGACAGCTACAAATTCCTCTTCCTCAGTTCCTGGCACCCTGCTCAGCAAAACCACACCAGTTCAACTGTGATGTTTTGATCCTTTCTTGACCATGGAGGGGCATGCAACATTTAAACCTTGGAGCACAAAGGAAAACTAAATTAAAAACTGCTGCCATAAAAATATGGTCACCTTGATGCTAGGAAAGGCTGTTACAATTAATTTTCATGAACTTCATACTAGCAATACTATTTCCTTTACAATTTGGAACTCTGGTTCTTCCTTACACAAAAAGTCACAGTATTTTCACATATCTGTTACTATTAAGAGCCCCTGTTTTATGGTTTTGTTTTTGCATTTTTTAAATAGCTGTGTTTATCTTTAAAGGAAAATTGCAGCTACTTAACTAAGCCCGCCAGTTCAAAACTTCATAGGGAAAGATGTTATTTTCAGTAACATGAATAAATGGTGAAATGTTTGTTTGGTTTTGTTATCTTTGTAATTGGTGTTGCTGAGCCATTCTGGAGGTAGCCATTTTTTTAATAAGAAAAGTCACTTTGTCACTGTTGAAATGTGAGCACATAATGAAACAGAGTCAACCATATTTCAGCTTACCTAAATGATTTAACAATAAAATAATTCCAATTTGTGGGCAAAATTATTAATTTTTAAACACTATATATTTAAGTTTTTCTTTGAGTTATAAAACTAAAATGAAGGCACATTGGAAGCTGGTTTACAGACTCTTCCATTGGACTATCACACTAATAGTTCCCAAATGGGGCTGGCTGGTCAAACAGACCTCCATCCAATAGCATATTTAAGCATAGTGTAAGCATATAAGTAGTCTCATTAAAACCAATGAGATTAAAATAGACATATGCAAAAACAGCCTCCACAGCATTTGTTCAAATTCCAAATTGCTGTTTGGTTTGACGTATCTTTTCCCCCTTTATTATTATATGGCAATAGGTTTTTGTTCACATTAAGGTTTGTGGAATAATTATATTTTGACTGAATGCCTTCATTGTTGTTCACATGTGATTATGGATATTCATTATTTGCTATTTGTTGTTCTTGTATTTAAAATATTGTAGTCCTCTAATAAACTTAAACCATCACACACCATTTAGGTCATCAGTCATGAAGAACAAATAGAGAATATCAAATCTTGACTGACATTTGTTCAGTAAACCATAGACCCTTTCAGAAATCCGGACTGTTTGCAAATGATTCATGCAAAGAAAAAGAATAAAATGTGTCATTAATTTATTTGTGATTGAGCAGATGTACTCTCAAATCACCTCATTTTTAGCCAGACTAGACTTGGAAATGCTAATAGGTTAAAACAGTTAACAAACTTGAAAGTACAGGTGGCAGTTATAAATGCTGGTTTCAGAAACAGTAGGATAAGATAAAGAAAAAGTTGGGACATATGTTTTGGATGGTGGGAAATACCATTACTTTTTGTTTTTAAGATGGTAGAATTTCATTGGTTGCCCTCTCCCTCAGTTTGAGCACTCAACTGAAAATACCACCACCATCCCTCTCATAAAGCCATAGTTCATTTCTAGTAAAAGTACTTCTTACCCTTATCTTGTGAACCATTTGAGATGTGAAATATACCAGTAGGTACATTTTTTTTTTTATCTTAGGGTAGGAAATTCACCTTTTGGTGGCCAAGTGACAGTGGTATAAATTACTAAAGCTGTATACTCTTAGGAAGCACACAATATGCAAAATGTGCACACAAGCCCTGAATCCTCACAGTCTAATGTGCTTATTTCACATAAAAAGACACCACGTTCTATGCTCCAGTAGTTTCAATACACTTTGGCAGCAGCAAACTCCTTTTTTCTTAATTTACTACAGGATGGTGGCACAGAGCATTTGATCAATAATAGGAAAGCCAGGCTCACTGTTTCTGTATATGAAGGCTTCTGTTTTGTTTTTATTTCTCTCTCTTTTGGTAAGCTATGTTGTAAATAATATGTCTTTTAATAGTGTAATTACTATGTGAGCTGTCAATAGTCTTTGCAATGGTAATATTGTCACAGAAACATACCAGCAGTTCTTCTAAGCAGTTTAAAAAAAAAAATCAGAAACTATTTCACAAATTTCTTTCATTGCCAAAAATGTATCTTAAAATGTGTTAACCATTTGTCTTTACTCTTTACTATGGACGCTGTCTGTCTTTGGTTAGGATAGGAACTAGGTGATTGGAGCCAAATGTTAAAGCAACAATTTATTATTTTGGTTTTGGTTTGTGAAAAGTCCATATTAAAAAGAAAAAAGTTTCAGGGGAAAAAAGACTTTCAGAGGGCACAGCAGAGTGGACAGCAAATGTGTCCCTTAAGTAGCGCCAGGAGTCAGGAAATAACATATATTAAATTCAAAGCAGCCATTCGTGTCTTCATTCTCTCCAAGAATGCTAGTACAAATCCAGCTGGCACTTCAGGTAGGTTCTCCAGCCACATCTGCCTGATGCATTTGGCAGAGTTGGTGGTGTCTGCTACTCTTAAAAAAAAATGCCCCAAATGCTATGAAAAGTATAATTCATTTATTTTAGGATTTCAAGGAACAGATAATCCACCACGTGGCAACAGTCCTCATCATCTTTTTCCTACTATTGTAATTCTGTGTGGGAATCGTTGAAAAGGCCACAATTGTCATGCTTCATGTTATTTTGTTTAAAGTTATGGCAGTATCTTCATAATGTTTGCATTCTCTTCCTTACCTAGCAAGATGGCAAGTTATTAGCTTGGTGAAATGCTCCTTTCCCCCCTTCCCCATAGAAAGCATGAAACAAAGATAATACAATGACAAGATAAGTTGCCCATTTTGACCACAGAGGTACTTGTTAGTGATCAAGTGTTATGTATCAAAAACTTCTCAAGAACATACTGGAAATGATCTTCTAAGAGTAGATTAATTTGGCCAAATCCTTCCTTGATGTAACTCCACTGACATTTGTGTTACATCAGGGATGAATTTAACCCACTGTTACTTGAAATGTGCCTATTCACCTGTTTCCCCTATTAAGGACATTAGGAAGCCATGGAGAGGGGAATGTTTAGGGAGACTAGATTGGGATACAGGGGCTGCTGGAAATGAGTAGTCTCTAGCAAAAAAAAAAAAAAAAATAATGGGATTTTGGACTGAGACTATAAGCAGGAGAGGGCCTGGGAATGACCTTATAAGAGGGTAAATGGATGGATTGAGAACTTTATTTTGAACTGTTTTGTTAATAAAACTAGACCACAGGGACGAGTGGTACTGGAAGGAAGGCCTGTGTGTGAAGTTTATTTTAGAAGACCCTTGAAGGTGCAAATGGAGGCAGTGGGCTGTGTGGAGGACTGCCATCAAGGGGTGCCCTATGACAATAATAATAGGTACTGTCCTACTTAAGGTTTTGGGCACTTTCAAAACTTAATGACAAGTTTGATTTTAATATCAAAATTTCAGACCCTAATGTAGACTGTGTGAACTTAGAAGGAAAATTGTTTTTAAAAATACTCTTTACTTTGCGTCCGAATATCCTTACCAAAATGTTTATAGAGTGTTTGTTCAGCATGCAAGTATGAGGTCAGCTGACATGCAAGTAGCATAGGCACAAGTAAAAACTGCAGACTCAGGTCTCGTGCATTCATGTAGCTAAATAATTTTTACAGTTGAATCACTAAATGTTGAATGACATGATAGACTATAGATGTATAATGAGAATAGTCTCATGGTGGTTCAGAATATAAATCATTACACCTGCGAGTGAAATAATATGCAACTAGAGAGAAAGTCATTCAGTGGTGAGAGCCCATGAAAGGCACACTGCAACCCTTAACCCTTGTTTTAAGAGCTTAATCCTTAATAAATTATCTGATAACGTAGACTTCTTTCTATCATTTCAATATTTAGGACTTGATATCTTTTTACTGCACTTCATTATACACTAATTGACCCTGATTCTTCTCAATCCAGCTGGTGTAAATCAGTAATTCCATTGACATCAAAGGTGTAAAACCAGTGCTAACACTGTTATGAAATGAGACAAGATTCAGGTTAATTATAACTGAAGGTTTAACAACTGGTTATATCAGACCTCATTCTTTGCTTTTCCTTCCAGTTTTGGAAACTTCATCCTGACTTTAGTACTGTCTGCCATATGAATATTGAAAAGGTCTGGACTTTAAAAGATAGCTAAAAATATTAGGACTAGATTTTTGATGTAGAGTACAATTAGGTCATACTGTCATTTTTCACTTTATAGAATTTGTACAGGAATCAGAACATTTTGCAAAAAGTTCACTAAGGTGAAATTTTGTCCTGGAATCTAAGGCCCCATAGATTTTAGAGACCCTATTTGTTCTCTCAGATATACTGACTAAGCCCCCAGGTGCCCTACCTGGGGCGGCCTTAAGCTCTCCTGAAACTCTAGAAGTGTTGCTACTTTGCCAAGATGAACAATTGCCTCCTTCCCATCCACCAAATGTATTCTACATTAGACATACTAAGACACTGACAACAGTACATTATACTGTCAACTGACAAAACTATCTATTGCAGTATTAGGTAGCTAATAGTAAGGGAGCTTTGTGAAACTGCTTTGATAAAAATTTTAATAAAGATTGTTTTCCTGTAAAAAATCCAAAACCTATTTAAGTCAACACAAGTATAATCAGGGCCGACGAGGGGGGAGGGAAGCCGGTACAAATTACCGGGGCCCGGTGGTCCGGAAGGGGGCCCGGGGCCCGGCTTCCCCGGCTTCCCCTCCCACCCCCTCGGCCCTGTTTAGCTGGTCCGCCCTTGCTGGGGGGGCCAAAAAAATTCCAGGCTCGGCTTCCCCAGCTTCCCCCACTCTCGTCGGCCCTGTTTAGCTGTGGGGGCCCGAACATTTTTTTCACTGGGCTCGAACCCACTCTCGGCAGCCCTGAGAATAATACACAGAATAGTTATATGCAGCATTGCAGGAAACTTGAAGCTAGGTAACAAATGTATCAGCTAGTAGGGGCTCAAATTTGCTATGTAACCACTACTAGTAGATGGCATAAGAAAGACAGAGTCAGAGTGCGATAGCAGAAAATCTATGAGGTATAAAATAAGTCTAATCTGAAAATCTAAAATGGTCTAATCCTGCAAACTAAATGAGTTCTGCCTGTATAGGACTAGAGGTCCCAGTACTTCCGAACACCCAAACTCAAAGATTTGAAAAGAAGCCAAGAAGAGCAATCTGCAATCACATATATTTCCCTCCCTTTTACTCTGATGTCATCTTAGGGCTCTTCTGATGGAGATTCTTTTCATTATCTGCCTCATTTAACACTGAGAAATCAACAATTATTTTTTCATGGTTATTTAGACTTGGGTTGTACCTGAAACCCATATCTTCACCCCATTCAATGTATGCAGTAATATCAGTAATTTATTTTTTCATATAAGAATTGTCAAAGATACACGCAAAGGCATTTTGAGTGGAGTAACAGGAAGGATGAGTAGATCACTTTTTTGTCTTTTCTTTTGGATCTCTTTTTATATATTGAGGTTTAATGCATTAAGTTGACATATGTGTAAATTTGGCTTACAGAAATAGTCCTGGCTCCTGACATACAGAAGGCTGTTTTGGAGGAAAATCAATTGCTTTTTAGTTCATAATTATATATCTTGAGGGTTTTATTTTCATGGACATTGTAACAGGGTGATCTGTCCCCTTTAAGAAGTAGTGGGATGCTGGCCCAACCAACCCTGTTCCATGGCATGGCCTCTTTGAGGAAACAGGTGTTTAAGGGATCAGCAGATGAGATGGGAAATTTGCGGGGAATCATGTGTTAATCAAGGAGCTTATCTCCTAAAGAGGATAAAATATAGCTGTTAGCTGACTTTGGAGAGGGAATGAAGGAAGCAAAGAGTCACTTGGTGGATTTGAAACCTGGATATTAGTTGCCTAGGGAAGCCTGCTAGAAGCTGTGTACAGCCCCGTGAGGGACGGCTGTGGAATTCTTTAACCAGGAGGAAGATGTGCACAGCATATGAAGGAGGGCTATGGAATCCCTTACTAGCGGGATGGAGTTTGTGAGCCCAGAAAACAGGCCGGGAGGAAGCCTGTGGAAAAGACACTCTAGAGAGGCCAGGCACTGCAGTGGGACTGATGGAGCTACCTGCTGCACAGGTAACTGGAGGGGGAATTTGAAGCCCTGGAATTGAGGATGAAATTGGAAATTCCAAGGGGAAACATTTTAGACCTAAATGGCCTAAATTGCCACAGGAGCTGGGCACACTTCTGAGCCAAACACTGTCTAAAATTACAATTCTGCTAGCCTCCCGAAGAATGGGCAGACGAGACACATAAGAGTAAAGGCCATGGCCCTAATCTTGCCTCCATGCTGGCTAGAAGAGCTGTCCTCTGTACACGTGGGAGCTGTATGTTGCATCCTTTCAAAGAGTGACACAGTGCATGCCTTCCTATGCCCCAGGAGACATTGGACCTACCAGTGGCACAATGCAAGGAAGCCTGGAATTCAACTTGTATAACTTGGGAGGGGACATTAAAATCTTGTGTTTCTTGTGGTATCCTCTCTGAGATGATATATGAAAATATCTGATACCTGGCATAATCTGTTCTGTTCCAAAACCACAATTGCTCTCAGAAGTATTTCTGAGTCTTTGCAGTAAGTGATCTTTGGCAGGGACCATTTAAACTGTATCCGCAAAATCCCCTGGGTGCTCCCTCCAGCACACTGTTAGCTCATTCAATTATTTTACACTTGATGCTTCTAAGTAGACTTTTAAATGCCTATTAATCATTTAGGTACAGTATTTTGCCCACTGTAACCCACAGCAAGAGAAAACTGTATACTTAAATTCATAATATACTTGCAATGCGATAGGGTTACTTTGGAATAACTATTTACTTTGGATATTTATTATCGTTAATGGGAAACACTTTCCTACGCTCAATGGCATGCATGTTCCTTGCCATCCATAGGTGCTGCACTCAAACTATGTCTGGAGCTTGAAAGTGACTCCATACTCCAAATTAGAAGTGCCTTTTGATTTTATTCATGGTGTGAAATGGAAGGGGCTGGAGGTTTTCAAGTGAAAAAAATAACACAGCTATTACTGATCCTGAAGAAGGACAATTTTCTGCACAAATGGTAGAGGGGAAATTGATACCTTACAGATCTGGCCTACTAGTGATTTGGGTTATTATGCAGAACAAGATTTAGGTCAAAAATGATTTCTAAGGTCTGTTTACTTTGCAACTGCAGCAGAGATGGTAAATGGGAGTGAAACTACTATAGGTGCTTGGATGCCATGGTTATGAGTTAATCATTAAAACCTAGATTACATCTTGGTAATATCTAAGTGATAAATCATGGATCCATGAGATAAATTGCTTTTATTATGCACCGTTGACTACCCCACCTGCATTCTGCCCACTAATCCATCCAACTCAGTGGTTCCCAAACTTTAACAACCTGTGAATCCCTTTCACTAGAATGTCAAGTCTCGCGAACCCCCTCCTAAAAATGAATATTTCCAGGGATTTTCTCCTTTACCTGAGTATAAATTATAAAAGCAGTGATCTTGGAAATATAAAATTTGTTTTTATGACCTGCTTATTACACACTATTTATTATTATTTATCATTACAGTATTTTTATTACATTATGAAAACAGCAACACTCTTCCAAGATCTCACTTTTGTAGCTTGTATCACTTTGAATAAACCTGTTATACGACAAGGCTCATATGTTTCATCAAGGAGCACCAGATGTGAAACATCATGAAGGTATTTAAGAAGCCAACTCAAAGAGTTCCTCCTACACAAGCTTTCAGGTCTTGAGCAATCTAGGCAAACAACGCACGTTACAACAAAGCTTTAACTTGTTCTTCATAATAATTTTAAAAAACAATACTAGCTGCCTATTTCATTTTAAAAACAGGAAAAAATATCCACCTCCCTTTTCATTTCTTATAGGGAGTCTTGAAGTTTAAATCTCCCCAGTTTGGGAACCACTGATCTAACTAAAGCATCACCTAACTAGAGCTGGTTTGAAAAAAGGAAATACTCTTCATGTTTAACTCCAATTTATTTTCTAATTTTGAAATTCAAACTTTCATTGAAATGGTAACATTTGAAAAAGATTGACCAATTCTATAATTATCAAAAAGGAAGAATTCATGAAAATAAATATAATTTCTTTCTCCTTTAAATAAAATAACCAGCTCTAGTTCTAAAATCCAAAACTTCCCCATGGATTGAAATGGCCACCATTTTTATAAAAAATCAGCATGCCAGAGAAATGTTTCCTTCTTTTCATTCAAATGTACAATTTTACCCCAAGCTTGTGCTAGATTCAGGTTCAGAATGGGTAATATTGTGTTCTGTGCCAGTGAGAGGCATACAATATGTTAACTTATATCCTAGCCAATCTAGAAATGGGAGCTAAATACCACCAATTTCTTTCTTCCGTACAGATCCCAGAATTCTGCACTCAACAGGGTAAGTTCTTGAGATATCAAAGTTCAAAGCTGTGATGATTTTATGCATGGAAAAGCTATTTTAAAACATTTTGTCTCTTCAAATGTTTCCTTCCTTCTGAACCCTGTACAGTTTGACTTCTGATAATTAAGGCGCATATGTTTACAGATAGAGAGATACAACATGTAGACTCAATTAAAAAAAACCCTCTAAGAAATCCCAACTTTTTGAGTAAAATGTGTCTCACAGAGAACACATGATAGTGTGAGTCTGATATCCAGGAGCGGCACCAGGGTTTTTGCCACCCTAGGCGGCAGCACTCCTCCTCTGAGCATTTGGCGGCGGGGGTATTTCTGCTCCGCGTCTTCGGGGCACTTCAGCGGCGGGTCCTGGAGTGAGTGAAGGACCTGCCGCTGAAGACCCGGAGCGGAAGGACCCCCCTGCCGCCGAATTTCTGCCGAGGACGGCAAAATGCCGCCCCCCAAATCCTATGCCCTAGGCGACTGCCTAGGGTCGCCTAGTGGAAGCGCTAGTCCTGATGGTTCCTGTAACTTTTTTACTTTTGTGGTTCTCATTTCATTTCTGTGGATATGGTTCCTTTTTGCAACCTGAAAGAGGCTTTAATGTTTCTATTTGTGTATACTTGCATATAGCTCACTCAGAGTGTTAGAAATTTCACTCTATGCATCTGAAGAAGTGAGGTTTTTACCCATGAAAGCTTATGCCCAAATAAATCTGTTAGTCTTTAAGGTGCCACCAGACTCCTTGTTGTTTCTGTAGAAATTTATACAGTGTAACAGTAGCCACTATAGATGGAGGATTCTCACCCTAGCCATGTGACTGGGATATAGAACTCTGTCCTATACCATGCAACCAAGTCCAGCAACTGAGAATCAGTCTTTCCCCTGCACTCCTGTGTGTCTCTCACACTAATTACATGTCCCTGTTGGAAACTCCTTTATTTTAAATAGCAATAGTACTTACTGAGTGAAGAAAAGCCTAATGTGACTATTTTGGAAGCTACTTGGAGTATCCAGAAAAATGACCTTTGGCCTTAGATAACTTTAACAAATAAGGGACCAATTATCCTTAGTCCTTACATGTGGGTGGAGTCCTATGGTAGGAGGATGCAAGGAGCCTTCCCCTTTCTCTAGAACTGCCTGCATAAGGGCTAGCAATAATTGTGGCACTTGGACTCAGAGAACTGCAGGGGCTATAGTTATTCTTAGCCCTTGTGCAGGGAGTAGAGATGGGTGACATCTTTTGGATGAATAGTTTATTTGCTGAAAAAGGCAGTTTTGGTTGATCTGAAACTATTCATGAATTTGACCTGATTAGTTTCTGCTGGGAAAAAGTTATTTATGGCCAGCTTCAGGGGCAGAGCATGTGTGTGTATGTATTCCCCCTGCCCACCTTAAAACCTGTAGCCTAGTGGTTAAGGCACTTGTCTGAGATGTGAGAGACTTAGGTTTGAAGCTGCACTCTAGAGCAGGGTCTTGAACTCCATTCTCTTCACTCCCCTGCAGGTGAGCCTTAATTCTCATTAGAATTAAAACATTAGATCCTTAATTCTTTCCAAGAGAAGGAAATGAAGAGTCAATTATATTTTAAATCTGAAGAAAATATGCAAATAAACATTTTATATATTGTAATTATGCTATCTCCGACCAAAAAGGAGAAGCAACTTTGGTATTTTTAAAATATATTTTAGTTAAACTTTAACAGTCCTATCCTTCAGTTTACTCCCTTGTAAATGGAAGTATCAATAAGGTCCAAGAAAATAATTTCTAATGAATAATTGATTCAATTATTTTTGTCCTTTTCATGTATTTTCCTTCAAACATATAATGACTTTTAATATTTTGTTATAGATATAAATAATTCAGGTAAATAATTCCTGGTCTGTTGCTTATTTGCAAGCAGTTTGTTGCATTTTTTTATGTTCAAAATTTGAAATTCAAGCTGTGAGACTGGTTATTTAAGTCACAAGTTTCACTCTATTAATGGGATCGAGCTAATTCTTAGAATTAGGTTTCTTAAGAGAATGTTTGTGGGCAGTGAATTGCTTTCTACAGATATTCTTTGATAGTTACTTGCCATTCTGTTTCCATGAACATTCCAGCTAGTTGCATTTCTTCCTCTAATATTTAAAAAAAGTGAAGACAGCTGACGCACAAATGCAGTCAAAGTAAATTTATTTAAAAGTTAGAGTGAAATTATTACTTCTAGTAGTAATATCTGCCTCACAAGATGGTGGGAGGCTTAGTGAATTAAAAAGCACTTTGAAAGTACTATTGAAGTGCAATCTGCTACTGAAATCCAATTTAAAGGGTGTATTTCTTAGGAGTGATGAAGTACTAGAAAATATATTGTAGGGATAATAATGAACTGGCAGGAGGAATAGATTAGATTTGACCTATGAGATGGAAAAGCTTTTAACTTCTATGACTAAATCTGTTTTTAGCAAACTTTTTAAATTTACAAAGAATATAAACAAATTAAATGATCTTAAAGGACCAGAAACTATAAAATGTTTCTGGTTTCAACACTGTAGGATGGCTGCAAAAACCCTGGAGAATCTAACTTCCACACCGATGGCTCCCCCAAAATAGACATGTTTTTCTTTTATTTGGATCAAGCTCTAACTTTTGAATTTAACAGGAATAAGAAAATAGAGAGAGAACTCTATAAAGACTCTGAAAACTGATCATAAAGGCTAAAAAAGGGGAAAACAACCTGAGAAACAAAAGATGATTTAGCATGTCCTCTCCATTAGAGCCGGAGAATGCTGGAATGGTAACACTAGGGTTCAATCCAGGACATGTGGTGTTAGTTACATAAAAATAGCTATATAAAGTATCAAAGAAGCAAAATGTTAGCTGCTGCTGTTTGAGTTTTTCAAAATGTGATTTGGGATCCTGGTCATCATGTAAGGCAGAAGGAAAAATATTATAAAAAATTAAGATTTGTGTATGTGGAATTCTGTTTGAACAGGCACAAACACACCCTCTGCTGAAATGGTGTCCCACATTCTGTCTCACTCCTACTCTATCGTGCAAATCCAATTCCAAATCCACACATACAATGCTCACTAAAATAACACCTAATCAGAGCTATAGGCACCTTTCACACACAGTTAATACCACAACAATAGAGCAATAAAATCAGCAGCACCCTAAATCAGAAAATAGTAACTTAAAAATGAGTCAAACAGTCCAGCGTACTCAATAGTCCTGACTGCATCCTTCCCTCAACAATAGCTTGGAAGAATAGATGGGCTTTGTACTGGGCTCAAAAAGTCTACATGTTCAGTTATTTTGGATCAAGAAGGAGCAGTAACTGGCAAAACTGAGGAGTTCTTATAGCAAGAGAGTGCCCTGCTGGAACTCCCTTCTCTTGTAAATGAATGAGGCTCCAATCTGAGCTTCTCAAATGCTTGCAGCTGTGGTAGTATGGCATGGGTGAAGACACAATCTGTTAGAAGTTTAGGGCCTTGTAAGTAGAAACTAATACCTTACATTTCTTCCAAACACCAAAAGGTAACAGGTTCATTTTCTTAGAATACTGGTTTTGTATGCTGCCAGGGGGAAATACCACTCAGCAAGTGGGCTACCTCATTCTGCACCTGCTTCAGAATCTGAATGGATTCAAGGTGAAGCCTCATGTAGAGAGCACCATAGTATTTTAATCTCAAGGTGCTAAAGGCGTAGACAACAGTAGCAAGCTCTTCATTTGAAAGAAAAGATTTCAACCTCCTAACCACACATAGATGTTGGGGGTAAGGAAAGCCACCTTGACTACTACTGTTGCTATCTGATAATCAAACAAATTAGGAATCTAACCAAAGCCTCAGAGCATGAATGCCAGTGACAAAAGGCACACCCCCCCCCTCTATCAAAGGTTGGATATAATTCTCACTGTTCTCCAGTTACTTCTGTAACCTACCCAGACTGCTTCAATTTTATCTGGATTGAACCATAACCAAGTAACTTTCATTCAGACCCTGCTCTCAACCATACTCTGGGCAAGTCACTCAACTGCATTGGCTGGATCAGAAAAAATTGAGACACTGAGCTAGGTTTCATCATATTGAAGCCACTATAGCCCATGTTTCCTCATTAATGTTCCCAGTGGCCCCACATCAAACAAGAAAGGAGGCAAAAGGGAACTCGAGGGAACCCTTCATGAAAGAGCTTGTAAGAGAGACCAGCTATTGCCCAAAACTATCCTATGGAAATGCTCAGCAAAAAAGGATCAGAGCCACTCCAGAATGCCCTCATTCAGTCTTGCTATGGTCTGCAGGTGAAACAATAACAAGTGATAGATCTAATGATGATAATAGCATGGACCCCAGCATACCTGATATTCATCCTTTACTAGGAGGAGGAGTCGACCAGTGCAAACAATACAGACCAAGGGTCAAGGAGATCTGAAGAATCTAAATACATAGTGAAACTTTTGTCACCACAACCCTTACAAGAATTGAAACAAAAATTGAAAGAATCCAAAGAGTACAATAATTGTCCAGGTTATTAATGCTAAGTGATGTTTTTTTTTTTTAATTACAAAAGCCTCTTTAAGAGAAATTGACAGTCTGCCCTTCCTAAGGTAGGTGTTGCCAATCTTCTGCTAGCCTGGCTCCAAACCACAACTTGTGGCATGAAGTACCCTCAACACATTCTATGTCTGCACTGAAATTCAAGCAGAGCTGACTTAATATTTATCCCCTCAAGATATTGTCTTGCTGCGAACAGTTTAGCTCAAGTCTGGGTGACTGTATCCACAATTACACTGTCTTACTAGCAGCTCATGTACTATTAACAGCATAGAGAAAGGGTGAGTCATTTTAATGGAGTGACAGAATTTCCTCAGTGCCCCACCCTGTCACCAGGTGTTAGAGTACCTCAGGGAACTGCATGTTAAATCCTGCTGAGTCATTGCTGTAGATGTGGCTCATAGAAGTCCATCTTAATGTGCTTCCAAGACAGGGAGCTAGGGTTTGGACATGAGGATCTTGAAGGAAGGAACCTCAGCCAGACCTGAGGATTAGGTTTAGACTGGGGATTCATGTGGCAGTATTTTGTAATATTATAGATAGAAAAAAACAGAAGTTTGGAAGGGATATAAAGGTATGTGTTTCAGGTGCAAAGCCAATCTCTGATTTAAGGAGGTGGGATGAAATTTCCCCTCTGAGCAAGATATGTCCTAACTGCCCACTTCAGGGTTTCTTACTTCTTCTATTAAACCATCTGGTATTGTCCATTATCAGAGACAGTATACAGGACTAGATAGATCCTGTATAGCAATTGGCCAATCTTCCTAATTTCCTTCTTATCAACCGACCAAGCCTCAGAAGAATTGATATTTTGATTCTATGAATGTGTTGCTCTTATTCTGGGGAACTCTACCAACTATATAATAAATGCAATCATTATATGTTTTAAAAAAATAGGTAGTGTTAGGAATACTATAAGAAGAACTTGTAGGTTACTAGAATTACAACCCCCATTAAATAACGGCTGGACTACGATTTGTTGTTCCTATACAGAGTAGATTTGCTTGTTTATAAGTCAAATGGCTGAACACCCCATACATTTCTCCACCTCTTTGGCCTTTTGACATTTATAAAGTAGATAACTAAAGTAATTTATAATGAATGGCAGTGTCATTTCTGGAAGCATACTAACAAATGGCGTATACATATTAAAATGTTGATAAAATTATGATC
Source organism: Malaclemys terrapin pileata (assembly GCF_027887155.1). Taxonomy (NCBI): domain Eukaryota; kingdom Metazoa; phylum Chordata; order Testudines; family Emydidae; genus Malaclemys; species Malaclemys terrapin. Next base: position 53,605,606 of record NC_071510.1, on the reverse strand, counting down.
CTATAAATATTATCTTTATTTTGAAATCTACTAAAACCATATTTTTGATGCTTATTATTTTGAACATGGTATCTTACCCAGTCCTTGAATCCCTTCACTGTATCCTTTTTCACAATTTGTCACTGCCTTTAAGGCCTTACATGTTTTTGTACCTGACTATGTAATAGTCCTTGTCTCATTTTCCTCCTGTACATCAGTGCTAGCCTTCCCCTGCCCAGTTTTGTGGCATCTCCAGGCCTTCTTTAAAACGCCCCCCTTTGTATGGTATATAGGGCTGGCTAGAAAACACAACTTCTGTTTTGTGAAAAATTTTGAGATTTTGATATTTGTTTTCATTTTGATGCAGAATAAAAATTCTGACCTTTCAATTAAAAAAAAAAACATGGAAGAAAGAGAGAGCCATCCCAGAATAGCCAGTGGTTAGAGCGCTCACCTGGGATGTGCACTCAAATCTGGGTCCCCCATATGCACCAATGGTGCATTATTATAAAAAAACGGTTGGAAGGCATCTCGAGAGCTAATCTAGTCCAGCCCCCTGCACTGAGGCAGAAATTAAGAGTAGCTAGACCATCCATGACAAATGTTTGTCTATTCTAGTAACAGTTTTTTTCTTGATATCTAACCTAAATCTCCCTTGTTCCAATGACTTCCTGTCCAACCCTCTGTGGATATGGAGAACAATTGATCACCATTCTCTTTGTAACAGCCCTTAACATATTTGAAGACTGTTATTGGGTCCTCCCTCAATCATCTATTCTCAAGACTAAACATGACCAGGTTTTTTTTAACCTTTCCCCTGAGGTCAGGTTTTCTAACCTTTTATCATTTCTATTGCTCTCCTCTGGACTTTCTCCAGTTTGTCCACATCTTTCTTAAAGTGCAATGCCCCAAACTGGACACCATGCTCCAGATGAGGCCTCACCAGTGCTGAGTAGAGTGTAACAAATACCTCTCTATTTCAGATGTGACACTCCTGTTAATACACCCAGAATTAGAAAATAGAATACTCAACTAATTCACATCTATGAAGATTTTTGTAAAGTGTATCGAGGTCTTTAAATGAAAGGCACTGTTGAAGTACAAAATATTAAGCATTTACATTTGAGATTTTCTATGAAAATTCACTCAGCAATATGTTTGAAAGTAAGTAGAGAAGGCCTCAAAGAACTCTTTCTATTAGTTTCACTGCATAATTCAATCTTTTACATACAACAGCTGACACTTAGTCACAAAAATTCTGGTCCTATCCAAACATGGTTTTATTCCAGGTGTACTTCTGAAATTTAGGCTGTGAATGAGATTGTCTGCCTTTTTTATGTTGCTTGTTCTGTTGGCTTGCAGCTCAGTACACCCAAGTGGCCTGTTTAAGTTAGAATTCAAACACCATAGTTCACTGATGGTTTGTTAATGAACAAAGCTGATCTAAGATTAAAAATTATATAGACTGAAGGAGAGAACTTCAAAGAATCCTATGTAAACAAAACTGCCGCTCCAGTGACCATGTCAGAGGAAACAACTGTTTTAGTTAAAATTAGGCAGAAGACAATCATGCGCATTTTCGCTTTACAATTCTTTTCAATGGCCTGTGGGTCTTGGCTCTTGACATGGTTTTGCTCAGAGTATCTCTAAAGTGGTCATTTTAATCTCTGGAAATCCCTCAGCCTCCCCCCGCCACCCTCTCCAGGAGTTTTTCTATGATCATGAGCCAAAAAGGACTGGAAAGAACTTAAACTTGTTATCAAACTTATCATATAACATATAAAGCAGCAGGGCAAATTGTAAACTGGTTAAAATAGTACTGGGGGCCAGGTGTGGGGGAGAAAGAACTTCAACCAGGCTAACTCTTTGTTTTACTTTTTTATTTTATTTAATTGGCAGTTTTCCTCTGTTTATTTATGAACTACAATGTAATACATTCTTGTACTGGATACTTCTGCTTCAGGTAGTGAGGGAAGCTGTTGATGTAAAAATTACTTGTAAGTTTAATCAACTGTCTTGATTAAGCTTCATTTTAAACAGTTAGAGGGCTTGATCCTGCAAGATGCTGAGCCCTTTCAACTCAGTAAAGTTAGAGAATAATGGTGTCTGGGATTTGAGCAGTGAATGGCAAAAGACCTGAAGAGTCCCCATGCTGCAGTTCTAATATGGGAAGACCACTACAGCGTGGAAATTACTGGACCACGGGACCACTCAGAAGGGAGTGCTGTAAGGCATGCTATGTAAAGTGTGCATGTGCTTGTGTTTTAGTGATAGTGAAGTTTGTGTTTGATTTGCTGCTGCCATGAGCATATTTATAAAAGAGAAGGTACTGGATACTGTAGCTGCTATACCTTGTCCTCAACGGCAACCTAAAGGATGTGAAGATACAGTGTATGCCACTGTGAGCTTTGATACACAAATCCCATTATCCGAACATTGTCAGTCAGCTTCAACTGGTACAAAGGCAAGAATGATAGTGTGTCTGGCAGTGAACAAATGCTTAATGTAGCATGATACCTTTTAGATTTTCCCTCTTGTTTTAAACATGAGATTTACAGTACTGTGTGTGGGTAGGATTTGGTGTCAAAGGCAAACTTTATCTCATTTAACGTAACACTTGAATTATACTGCCAATTAAAATAGTCTCTTGTTAAAACAAACCACTGATTCTCAGAATCCTCATCGTGGTTTATACAAGAACTGATATGTTGGGTCAATATTGCTCTTTCAAAAGCAACGCCAAAAAAAAAGTGTGTGGGGAATTGAGTTATGGTGTAGTAGTTATGTATTCTGCTAACAACTTACAATTAAAGTTTGTTTCCTTAACATAAAATCATTATTTCATTTAAAATAAGAAATTGTGAGTTGAAAATAAAATGGGAGACTTCGTATGTGATGTATTACTGTTGGCATGCTTGAACTTTCGAGAGTCTTCAGTTAAGGGCCAGCTTCAATAAAACTCTATCCGGCTTCCACACCTTGGAATCTCACACAAGGCCAAACCAGTGTGGCTTGCACTGGCTTCTGCAGTTGGATGGAATTTTGGTGAATCTGGCTCTGAAATATCACTTTCTGGACATCAAAAGTCTATATTTCTGAAACCTCATTAAATCCAGATAATGGCTGGTAGATCATGTGATTAAAGATTAAAACATTGACAACTGTATAGAAAACCTCTTAACTTTTCTACTATCACTCTCTATTTTTCTAGTAGTAGTAATATGGTAGTGCCCACTGTGTTCTAGGTGTTGTCTATATAGAAGAAGACATATCCCATGCTCCAAAGAAGCATACAATCTAAGGACCTGATCCTGCAAACACTTATGCAAGAAAGTAACCTTACACAATAGTACATCTCCGAACTTACTCGCGTGTGTTTGCTAGTATGAAGCTGAATAAATGTAGAGAAAATTCTTATGTTTATGTTTAGATAAATTCTAGAGTCTTTGTTCAGGCAAGTCTCCTGTTTAAGTCAAAGGTAGGTTTGACTGCATAAAGCCTGTATGATTTAGAGTATTATATTTAATTAATATTTATAAAGTACTGATACATGGGCTTTGTCTACTAAAAACACAAAAATACTTCTGAAGTTTATTTAACTTGTGATACTGGATTTAGATTTTTTTTTTAAATGACCCCTTTTTGTTTGACAATATAAACTTCCTGTATTCAGATTCCTTGGTATTATTTGTGTGAATTTCTAATTTAGCTACTCTGGATCAGCTGATCTTTTCTGCACTAATTTTACTGGGACTTTTGCTATTGATACCAGCAAAAGTAGGATGGGTCTCTCAGTTTATCGCTGTTTTCCTGATAATTTTACTTTACTTGCAGTCAGCAAAGATGCTCCAGTACTCAATAGTGATGATTATGCAACCTTGTTTTTATTTGCTATTATTCCAGTAATATCTGGACTAATTGTGCCTGAATAAAAGATATTGAATTGAAAATATGTTGTGTTTCCTTCCGAGGTTGCATTTCATTCCAATGTTATCTCTGTCCAAATTTTAGAGATAGAACTGTCCAGAATAGATCTGAGAGGAGGATTTGGCCTAAATGTTGCTAGAACTACTACTTGGAATAATTTCATTAAATTTTAGATCAGAACACTCTATGGCATTAACATATTTGATTGTACTGGCTAATGAAATTTAAATGTTATTTAGGTGACATAGTGGCCAAACAGAATTCTAAGGCTAGCAAAGACCCTGAGTGTCATGTGGAAGTTTCTGTAGACTAGATGAATTGCTGCTAGCTAATTTATGGAGCTGTACTAACAGAGGATGCTACACATTCTAGTCTCTGAGACAAAGTGCTTTGATAAGGCAGCCGAAAAATGTAGATATATAGAGAGGTATTTGATTTTTTTTCTTTGCCTAGGAAAGTGGCCTTACTCAATCAACACTTTCACTTATTTTAATGTGAATTTTGCCTATGTAAGATGTGCACAACCAGGCAAAATGTCATTTGAGGTACAATTCTTTTGTTGAACAAAGTCGTACATGTTGCCCAAGTATTTTCTCTAAGAATGCTCAGTTGGAACAATGTAGTCCCAAAGTGTGAGACTCTTCTTAATTCAGATTTTAGGGTAAAATTTTTGTAAATAATCACTGGCCCAGATCTGTAAGCTATCATCACCTATGGAATATTGGCAGAATTTGCCCTTATATTGACCTTTCTTCTACTGAAATCCTTAGTGATGCATTAATCACTTCTTATCTTGACTATTGTGGTTCCCTCTTTTATAGTCTTCATAAATCTTTATTATCTAAACTTCAGGGTGTCCAGAATGTTGTGGCCAGACTTTCTCTGTCAAGTAAATATGACTATATCAGCTTCATGTTCCAGAACCTTTCCTTGCTTTCTACTATATCAGCCTTCAAATCCACCTCAAAATGGTCCACTGGCTTTCAAAATGTTTCCTGGACTTATTCCACTGTACTGCTTTGAACTCCTATTCACCTACTAACTTGGCTAAAACTGTCTTGGCCTTCTGTCTGTCTCTCCTCTCCATAATTTGTGTTCATTATTTATCTATCATGCCATCTATCTAAGGCCTGGTCTACACTGCGGGGGGAGGATAGATCTAAGTTATGCAATTTCAGCTACATCAATAACGTAGCTGAAGTCGATGTACTTAGATCTACTCACCGTGGTGTCTTCATTGCGGTGAGTTGACTGTTGCTGCTCCCCCATCGACTCTACCTGCGCCTCTTGAGGTGGTGGATTACAGGAGTTAACGGGAGAGTGCTCGGGGGTCGATTTATCGCATCTAGACTAGACACGATAAATCGACCCCCCCGCTGGATTGATCACTCCCCTCCGATCCGGCGGTAGTATAGACATGAGACTTTATTTATCCCTGCCTCCAAGCCATGGAGTCACTTTAAATCTCACTTTTCTTTTTCTACATAGCTTGCCTGACTTTGTGCAAAGCTTTTTATAATACTGTAGCTAACTTATTATATAGTTTTGGTGCTTCAGAGTTTGGTAATGAAATGTCAAAGTGGGATACAGTAATACAAATAAAATATTTCACATTTCAATAGTCTTTCTTGACATATTAATGAAAGATGGACTTAAGCTGAAATTTATATTAGTGTGGTTTGATTATTAGGCTTGATAATTATTACCTGGTAATTGTAGCATTCTGTTTGCTATTTGTTAGTCACAACTACAATAAAGGTAGTATACTTTAAGAAAATATTTATAATCTGTAGCAGCATAGGGGATTTGAAAGTTTATAAAGCTACAAACTGAGTTTTTTATTTATTGAACATATTTTGTTCCTCAAACACACAAGTAGTAGACTTTGAACAGGTAAAGGATTTATAATGATTTTTAGAAATAAAGTTTTAAAATATTTTATGTTCAATATATGATTCTGTTATTAGGCGGTCACCTAGGGCACTATACTTTGGGGGGGCAGCGACCGCAGCAGTATTTCGTGGTGGGACCTTCCACCGCCTCTGTTGGGGGCGGCATTTTGGGACAGGACCTTCCGCCACCTAGGGCGGCAGAAAAGCTGGCGGCACTCCTGTAGACAATGCTTTGTAGAAAGTGTGTGGGGGGGGGCAGGGAGGGGATATTTATTTACCTCTTGGAGTATTTTTCTTGGGAAGAGTGTTTTCTTTAGCAAGTCATTACATCCTTTTTATTCCCCTCCCTGTTGAGTGAATGGCCATCTCTGCTCATAATGTGCATGCTCAAACGAGAAATAATAAGACAACAAAAAGGAACTAATGGTCTGTCTTTAGACAGCCTGAAAGAGCTGCTGTAAAAGAAATGTGAAGTGTCCAAAATAATCTGTGTAGTGTTAACTCTTAAGCCTAATAGTGATATTGAGTCAGATTTCAAATAATTTTAAGCACAAAATTGTTAATTTAATTAGGACAATTACTGATTCCTTCTGATTTGTGAGTTAAATTCACTAGGGTCATGTTAGGAACTAGGGTAGGAATTCTTCAGGACAAAAGCCATAAGAGACCTTGCACACGTTGAGCTCCTGTTAAATAGTAATAATGTGGTAATGGGTGAAATATCTCGCTCCAAAATAAGTGGGTTTTTTTCCTGGTAAAATCTGCTCTGATTTTTGTAATGAGATTTATTTACAAGGTGTGAGTTGTGTTTAAAGTACAAGTTGAAGAAGAAAATAATTGCAGTGTTACTGCTACTTTCTATACACCGTAGTTCCATTGTTTGTGCATATTTTTACAACAGATTCTAAGTATAAGGCTAACCAAAAAGTATATTTGAACTTGGAGTATAAATTCTGATATGATTTAACTTAAAGGGCTGCATTGTAAAGTCTAATTTAAAATATTAAGGATGCAACAGTCCAGAAAACTCTGCTTATGAAACACCCAGCCTTTTCTATGAGGTACAAAACATCACGTGTTATAAGAAAGCTGCCAGTAGAAAAGTAATGGAGAGGAGCAGAAACAGAAAACAGGGACAAGGTCATGTCTGGAATATTTCAGAGTCTTAGCAAATGACAGATTAGTGTTAGAGGTATGAAGAAAAAGATCCACTAAGGGATTTTTTTATAATTAGAATGAAAGTCCTGAGTATCTGGAGGGCACTCCTCAAATACATTTGGGATGACAGCTTTAATAACAGACTCGCTACTTTTGTTCTCTAGCTCCTTTTAAAATATGGCACGGTCACCCTGACTTGTGGTGATCACATCTGTCTGTGGCACATTTCATATTGGACACACTTTGGCTGTACACCATTTCATTTGCAGCTCAACCCCTCTTGATCAGAACTCTGAAAGTTGGACACAGAGTTCAATGGTAGGATTAAAAAAATTCTAGAAATAAAATGTTGCAATCCTTCCTGGAGATTGCATTATGTGTATATAGCATGAAATCTTAATGTAGAGGGCCTGTTGAAGATGCTGCATAACTCATGACTTTACGTGGGATATAAATAGGATTCAAAAGGTACATTGGTGAGATGGGTTCCTTGGGGTGTAACCTGGAACTGGGGTACTGCTGAGCCCTCTGTGCCACCAACCTGGGCATCCTCCCATACTGTGATTCTGTTGCTAAGCCACAAACCCCTGTCAGCTACTACTTACACAGACATCCACAGGCAGGGTCACACCCAGCTGAGTTACATGAATGCTTCTCCCACTCATGAACTAACAATAGAGAGGCTCCAGCCAATTCCCACAGCTCCCCAGCCTAGGACCCAAGGGCTGTGCATCTTGCCCTTATCAGAAGCCAGTGTAAGTTTATTACCCAGTCCACTACTTCTACAAAGGAAAGTTGACATGCCCCAGTTCTTGAAACCTGAGCAGATTTCCCAAACACTTCAACCAAAATACACTGTTTCAGGTAAAATATAAAATGGATTTATTAATTATGGAAAGATAGATTTTAAGTGATTATAAGTAATAAGTGTACAGATCAAAGTTGGTTACCATTAGAAATCGAAATGAAATTGCAATCCGAGTTCCATAAACTAGACAGGATTTGAATCAAGCAGTGTCTCACCCTGGTAGATGGTATAGTTCCTTAATACACAGGCTGGGATTCTCCTTTCTGCCTGGGACCACTTCCCCAGTTCCAAATCTTTGTCCTCCAGATGTGCTTCCAGGTGTTAAGTTCTGTGGGAGTGAGGCCAAGACATGATGTAATTTCCCCTCTTTTATACCTTCTTCCTGCTTGCTGGAAAGAATCTTTGCTATGACCTGGTTCAAGCAGTGTCCCTTGTGTATGTGCTACCTCTGAGAAATCTCCATTGTATATGGTTCCTGAGATAGTTCTTGGGAGTGTGGATTCCCTTTAATGGGCCATTAGCATGTCTGGCTGCTCCATTGTTGTACCTGAAAGGCTGGTTGTGGATGTTCCCATCCCTACAATATATTTCAGTAACACACACATAGCAAAACTTCATAACTTCACATACAGTGATAGCACAGCTAATCCAACAGGATATTAATGTTCAACAGATCAAAACTTTTTAAAATGATGCCTCACAAGGCATACTTTGTACAAAACATATCATAATTATGTGACAGTGGTGAATATGAGGGTTCCAGGGTGCTGCTTTGAAGCACAGCATGCCACAATGGGTTTAATTTCACCCCAAATTTGCATTTGTGTAATAATTCCTTCCAAAACTACTGAAGTATTACCATTGAAACACCCCATTCCATTTCACAAAACTTACCTTGATTCAGATACTCTTGCTCATTGATCTCTCAGTACAAAGTAACTGAAATTTCCAGAAAACATTTTCTAAATGTAATGAATTTTCCTTGGGTGAACATAAACCTAAGGCATTTTAGGCAAGTTCCTGGCCAGTTCTGGCTGGGAGATTACACAGCAATAATAAGATTTGTTCAGATAAAAATCCAGCATATTTGAACATAATTTTGATTCATACCATAATTTATGCCTCCTGATGTAATTCGATGACAATGTATGCCTCTGTACTCCATCCTCTGTCAAGACCTAACCGTTGTGCTTGTTTATTCCTAGGGGGAGAGAGAGAACACCTAAAATAAGTCTGAGCTAAGGTTGAAACTATATATCAGTAACTTTAAGGATGTAAAACATCACAAAATGTTGTAATTTTCCTAAAATCAATCATTAGAAATCCAGGAAATTCAGAATTAAGGTTAGCCAAAAGTACGCCAAACACACTAAGTTATGGAAATAACACAGATAAGACACTGTAACAACTCTAATTCTGCCCTGTTATAGGTGTTATTACAGGGCAGAGTTAAGATTGTCAGGGTACCTGAATTGTATGTTTCCATACCTTAGCATTTTTTAATTTCTTTTAAGAAAATATCACTAGCTTCGCTTAGGAGTGAATTGAGCTATTGACTTGGACCTGTGTAAAATTCATATTTAAACACGATAGTCATTAATAAGTTATCTTAATTGCATTCCAATTTCTTCAAATGTAGCCTTCAAGATTTTAGTAAATTTTAATTAGAGCTGTTGGAAAAAATTGAAGGTTTTTTTTTTTTTTTTTTTTTTTTTTTTTAAAAAAGGACTTTTTGGTCAAATTTTGAAATTTTGGAAAATTTTAACCAGCTCTAATTTTAGCTATAAAGTCTGGGAGTTTTTTACCCCTATTATTGAGTTCATTCATCACAAAAATGCTAAATTTCTGAAAGGACTCATCTTAAACTTAATTTTTCATTAATAAATTAATGGATCTATTTGTAAATTCTCAAGAAGTTCATTCTAAATTCAGTGCTGTGATTTTGAAGAGGGAAGATACCATGTATTCATTATATAAAACAGAGGTTCAACCTCTTTATTACATACATGCAAAACTCACCATTAACTATGGATCCATGACTGGCATTTGAATAATAGCTCTAGAATTACACAATGTGTTGGTGTTTCCCTTTAGAACAGTGTTTCCCAAACTTAGGATGCTGCTTTGTGTAGGGAAAGCCCCTGGAGGGCCGAGCCGGTTTGTTTACCTGCCCCATCCGCAGGTCCAGCTGATCGCGGCTCCTACTGGCCGTGGTTTGCTGCTCCAGACGAATGGGAGCTGCAGGAAGCGGCGTGGGCCAAGGGACATACTGGCTGCCGCTTCCAGCAGCCCCCATTGGTCTGGAGCAGCGAACCGCAGCCACTGGGAACCGTGAGCGGACGGACCTGCAGACGGGACAGGTAAACAAACCAGCCCAGCCCGCCAGGGGCTTTCCCTACACAAGCAGCATCCCAAATTTGGGAAATACTGCTTTAGAACAATAGTGTCTTGACAACTATGAGCATTGTCCTTGAATACTATATATAGTTTTTATCATTCCTTCTAATCTGTCCAGATTTTACATACCCTCAGGTGAGGTAATGGATTTGTCTCTGTGTCCCATTAAAATCTGTCTTTTCAAAGAACTTAGTTATCTTACTGTTGGGTTTTGCTATTGCTCTGTCTCAGACTCTCTTTACTAAATCTGTTCATTTTGTTTCTCCAGCCTAGCTCAGCCTCCCACCATTAAGCAGATGCCACAATATGTATTCCCCATGAAATAATGCTGAACAATTCCTTTAATTCTGAGAATTACTTTACTCTGACTTTCTTGTGGCATTTTCAATTGTTTCCATACATTGAGACTCTCTTACTTGCTTTTCAGTCTAACTGTGTTAGAAATACTGCACTAATGGCAGGCTTCTGCTTTTTGCAATAGTTATAAATGCCTATGTAGTGCTTTGCCTTTTTGTGGTGCTTTAGAAGCATTAACTAACCCTCAAAAAAATACCTGTGAGGCAGGTAAATTATTATTATAGCGGAGGGAATAATTTGCAATAAATAAAATATTTAACAAGTTTAGCCTTCCCCCCAACCCATTTCCTACTAGGAATATCTGTGAGCCTATCATCATTTCCTCAAATGTATTTGCTGTATGAAATGGGTTTATTTTACTCTAAGGATTGATTGAGATAATTGGCTGCAAGTATTTGGTAATTAATATTCAGAGTTTGAGTTGTGATTGGTCTCATAAGTCACTTTATACTATTTCTGTTGTCTGTCTGGACAATCATATTTCCTGTAATCTGGAGGAAGCCTTAAAGAAGCACCTAGATCTCTGAGAGTTTTTAGAAAGGTGTAACAGTTTAGAGAGAGGTAGCGGATAGTCAGGATTAGGGGATTCTTTCAGGGCCACACAGGCCTTGCCTGAAGCATCATACCTAAAAAATTAAATAGGGCTAGTGTCAGATTTAATTTAAATGTAATTTCATTTCCTCTAGTCATACTCACACAAAGGAAAAGCATGTGCATTCATAGTCCTAGTTGTGAACAGAATGGTCAGGTCCCTGTCTGGCTTATATAATATCTCTGGCACAGAGGTATGTGGGAACTCTGTCTCCTTTCTAAAGGAGTGTCCCATACCATTTAAAATGTTTTGCATTTACTGCTCTGTACATTTCTGTCCCCCCATCCCCACAGTCAGTAACACAAAATAGTTGCATGTGCTTGTGTATGTCCTGTTTCAGTTGTGAAAGACAGGGTCAAAGCCCTGTTTGGTTCATTTACTGGTCTGCTTAAAATTAGTTTTCCATGAATAATTGCTAGTGGCAATTTTGAAATTTGCTTCCCATGAGCATTCATGCACACAATATTAATCACTTTATTACTCATATAAAGCTGAAATAAAAGAACTGAGGACGTGGCTGATGCTAATTCATTTTAAAATGTAAGTGACTAGTCACAGAAAGATTTTCATCCAGCCATAATATTATCTCTGTCTTTTACATATGAAGAAAATAAGGCAAAAACATTAGGTAACTTAACCAAGGCAATAGCAGGACTCCATATCAGAGTCAGGATTAGAAGGATGAATTTCTGAGCCTTTGCTCAGACCACATCTCCCTTTTGATGTCCTTGTGATGTAGCAAGAGAGTAGAGATCTTGTCATGGATTCCAAACTTTCCAACACTTACTTTTTTATTGATGCAAATCTCTTTGGTAATATCAATGTATCTTGTCTCCTTGGAAAAGCTCCATTGGTCAGAGGCCCTCTGTCATCACAAGGTGCAAGTGACTTTTCAATGGAGCAGATAGTTACAAAGAGTTCATTGCGATGGTATTGGCAATTGTACTGTAGTGTCAATGGGTTTCTTGGACAGAAATTCACCACTCCCACCTGCTGTTCTGTTCTGGTGTTCAGTTCCCAAGTCATGCTGGATATAATAGCAGAAGCACATGTCGTGTTATGCCCATTTAAAATGGGTTTGCTTGTATTAAAGAGCTTGCAGAACCTAATGAATGAGACTTGTGATCAATTCAGTAAAATAACATTTGTAAATTTAAGATTCTAAAATTTGCATTTCAGGGAGATTGAATAAGATATTTTTGTATTGTGTGGTGTTTAAATACCAACTGATTGTTTAAAAATGAATAGTTACATGATTGACACGTGGATTATAGAGACACCAGCACTGTTTCACATGTATTACAATTTACACCATAAAGACATAAACTTATTAACACGTATTTAATGGAGAATAATGGCCATTATAGACACAATGGGTGTGTTACTTTGCTCAAGTCCATAGGGTTACTCAATATCAGAGATGTATTTGGTTTACTGTTTCCAATTCCATTCTCTGTTACAACAGCTGAACTTACTCTAACATTGCACAGCTAGTGACTTCAGTGGGAGTTGCACCTGTGTAACTGAGGGCAGATTTGGGCCAATTGTCTTTACTTAATTGATGATAAGAGTACTGAAGGTAAGAGTAACAGTTGCTGGCTTAATGCCACCTTCAAAGTATTTGGGCCAGAGTTTCATGAGTTATGGATGGGCAAATTGACCTGAACCTCCGCCTAAAACTCAAACTCAATATGAACCAAACCTTTGAGATTTGAAAAAATAAAAATACATATATGTATGTATGTATAAATGGAATGGAAAGGAAGCTTTGCCTGAGTACATGTTGCAAGAGAGTGGGTAGAGAAACAGAATGAACAGAGTTAGTACTGAAAGTCTGAGACAAATCAACAGCAAAACCCAGTCTTGTTTGGGACTAGAACTGGTCAGGAATTTTCTATCTAAATGGTTTTTCAATGGAAAATACAGTTTATGCAAACATTTTGATTTTGCCAAAAATCTTCCATTGGGAAATTCAAAATGAATTATTTCAGGTTGGGTTGTTTTGTGTTTGTTTGCCTGAGCTGCTGCAGTGCTTCCTGGGAGGAGTTGTAATTCAGATGCCTTGTGCTTCATTTCTCCTCTGTGGACTGGGCACCCTGGCTGGACTATCTCTTTGTTGCACTTATCTCTCCCTTCTTGCTGGGAGACATGCAAATCATTGTATTATGGGACACATAGCCTACCTGAGGAGCAGAATGGGGGCATGAAGCACCCAAATTACAATTCCCAGGAGGCACTGCAGCAGCTCAGGCAAAAACAAATGTCAAACTGTGTAGAACCAAGACCAAATGAAATGTTTTATTTGGTTCAACAAACCAAAATGAAACATTTTCAATTTGGGAATGTCATAATGTTTAGACATTTCCTTACTGAAATTTTTCTACACTTTGTGTTCCACCAAAAAGTCAATATTTTGACTTTTTATCCCATCTCTGAAATTTTGAAATATCAGAGTATTTCATGGGATGGAAATTCTGATTTTCAATCAGCTCTAGTTCTGGCCTATAGGTCCTACTATAACAGAAATAACAATGAGTTTGCACTCCTCTCCTCTCCCCTCGTCAACATTTGTGCATACCCTTCATCTTTTTTTTTTTTCAGAAGTAGAACCACTGAGAATATCATCCATGCAAATTTCTGACCTGGCTAGAAACTCGAGATGGGCCCAAGCCACAAAATTAGAATTTGAACCAGATCCATACCCAAATTTCTTCACAGTTTGTGTGTTCAGATCTGGTGATTTGATTTGGACCCACCTTGACTGGAAACTGGAAGTACTGAAAATATTGAAAGGACCATTTTTGTGAGATATCCAACCCACTTCGTACACTCAAGTAGTTCAGATAATTATCCAAAACTACTTAAACTATTTGAAGTTCAACAATAGCCACTTTTCAAATTCACACAATCTTAGAGAAAGAAATATTTTGTCCTTAATCTGGGCACTTCAGGGACTCACTAATAGTAAGATAGTGCTGGTTGGAATTGCATTCCTTAGTAGCTACCACATGCTTATTTAATAAACTGGCAGGGTGATGATTTTGCATGATAGGGCGCACTGTTATTTTTGGACATACTTCAATTTGTTTAAAAACTCCATGTAGCTCCAGATAACCTAATACAGCATTAAATACTGCTTTTCTTCTGTCTTTTTTTGGCAACCTTTTTCATGCTCTTATTTGTTACCTAATTTTTAGTCAAGTGAGTATATTGGTGGCATGCACTGTGGGTTAACCAACAATGCAAATCTAGAGGCCTAGATACGGGGAGGGTACATACGGGGGGGGGGGGGGGTACAAGATAAAGGTGACCGCCCCATGTGTCTCCGCCCTGCCCCCAGCCTGGGGCCCCTGTATTCTCCCCGCCCCTCCCCAACCTGCTGAGGGGGAGGAGCTCTATCCGGCTTCCTGCTGAGGGGGAGGAGCTCTATCCGGCTTCCCACTCCCCCCCCCGCACAGCATTTTCAGTTACTCTCCCTGGCAACTGGTCTCGGGCTGGGAGCGGAATGGAGCCGCTTCCAGTTGCTGTTCTGTGCAGTGCAGCCAGCTGCCTGGGAAAGAGCCTGGCTGGGGAGGGGTGGCAGCGGCAGCCTGCTCCCTGCCCAGGCTCAACTTCTGGGGATAGGGGATGGAGGGAAGAGGGGCCTCTGGCTAACTTGGCTGCTGTCTCTGGAAGCCAAACCTGGGCAGAGGGCAACCCACCACCACAGCTAGACATTCTCCCAGGCAGCTGCTGTGCTGCAGCAAGCAGCATCTCAGCGGCTCTGGCCCCGCCTGTTCTGCTCCCCCCCGTGCTGGCTGCTGGGGATGCACTTGACTCTGCTTGCCCCCCGACTCATCACCTCTAGAGGGACCAAACCCCAAGTGGTGGCAGCATTGTGTAGAGGGCTGAGCAGAAGGTTGGCACTTAGGAAGTCCTAAGATTTTAATTGCACCTTTGCAACTGACTTGCTGTATTGCTTTGGGAAGTCACTTTATCTCTTTGCTTCAATTTACCCCAATATCTAATGTGGGAAATGTGACAGATATTGCAATTGCATGCAGTATCTTTGGGGACCATATTGTATTAAATCTATGAATAGTTTGTACGATTGTGTTCTTCTCCATGGGGGAGAGTTACTGCAGGAACTAAAAACAGTGGGTGGTGATTAAGATGAGTCACTGAGATGAAACAACTCTAGAGAGTTACCACTCCTTGGAGTGGTTTGAATATACTGATTCAAGATGGGTTTTGCAGAGACTAAGAGAAAAAGGAAAAAGCTTTTGGTTTAAAGGGATGAGCTTGCCTTCTTTCCAACGCGGCAAATGGACAGTAACTTCTGTCCAGTGCGGGCCCCAATGCTTGTGGAAGAATTGAAAAGTCTTCAGCCTATTAGGGCCCTATAAGATTGATGGGTATGTTCAGTGCATTTTAAATGTATTTATTATGTTTTGTTTTCTCCATAATGCTTTTACCTTCAAAATAGATATGCTTGCTTTTATGATTGCATGTGTATGAAGGCACAGTCCTGCCCTGAGGCACTCATAATTGCAGGAGAGCCAGTCAAGTAGGCAGGGATTGGAGGGAGAGGTACCCCCTCCCACACACACACATAATTTTTTCAGTTTACATAACAGCTTTCCCATAGGCAGCACACCAGAGGCGGGTCTTCAAAAGGGACTTAAATGTGGAAAGAGTAGTAGTCTTGCAGATAAGCTCCGGAGGGAGATACTATTTGAAGGGCACAGTGTGGATGAAGGCTCTGATGTGTCTAGGCAAATGAGTAGATGAAGCTGGGAACATTGGCAGAGCAGAGAACAAGATGATGAAAAACAAGGCAAAGAAGGAAAAATAGGGAGAGAGAAAGCTATACAGGACTTTGAACGTGGTGGCAAGAAGTTTGAATTTGATGGGATAGTAGAGGAGAAGCCAGTGGAGGTACCTGGCTCACACAGGAGAGGTGTTGATTAGTTAACCAATATTTGTACAATGATTTGAAAATGCAGAGTGTTAATAAACAAAATAATAATAATAGTTCTTCGGACAGAGCAAGGGCTGTGGCTCTGATTCAAAGCCCAGTGAAATCAATGGAAATACTCCTATTGACTTCAGTGAGCTTTGGGTCAGTCCTATATGTACACTAATCCTCCCTTTATCCCAGAGGCCAGCTGCATGGATTTGAAGGGTTTGAGGCTCATCTTGGGTCTGTAGATTCCTTCCCTCATCCCTTGTGCTTTGTACTTTTCTCAGAATAAAATGACTTTATTTAGGCTTTGTTCCATTTATCAGAAATGTGCAAAAATAACTATCATGTTCAATTGCTGTCACACCACATAACAGCTCTATACTCTATGCAGTACACATTTAGCTGATTCCAAATATGAGCTAAATCCTGCTCACTTTACTCATGCAAATAGTCTCACTGATGTCAATGGTATTAGTCACACAAATGAGGGAGTGGGAGGAAGCAAGATTTGTCCTATGTTTTGTCTATGAGCATAAACCAAAACGAAGCACAAATTTAAAGAGTGGGTGAATAGCTTCATGGGTTTGCACAAAATCCACTATTTGCAAGTGATAATTCGGTTTACTTTTGCAGTAAAGCAAGAACAAAAAATTTAGAGTATCTTAAAAGTTAGTATTGAAGTATTGTGTTAGGACACATAAGCCTAGCATAAGTCAGAAAAATGAGAATAACTTGTCTGGTAATCTTAGTTACCAGTCAAGTAATACAATGACTGTCATTAATCACTTCCATTTTATATATGTAAGCAGAGTCAGAATGAGCTCTACCCTGACATCTGGTGGTGTGCTGTGGAAAAGGACTTCAGGGGCTGATCTCGTTTGCATGGGCACACCCACCCTGCCTAGCATGATGGACTGCTTGCCAAATGGTCACTGTGGCTGCTGTGGGATCCCCAGTCTTTTTATTATTGGGGCAGGAGTAATAAAGTGTTGTTATCCTGGTTATGTGAATCAACGACAATAGAACTGTACTTGGCATTTCATGATGGAGGGACTTGCCCTCAACTAAGTAGCACTCACTAGGCAAAGGACATGGTTTCCAAAGCCCAGTGACTTGAGAGCAGCTGGGATGTGTATCTGGTAGCATGGGCCCCTTCTGAGGGCCCCCAAACACCACTTTGACTCCTTCCTCTCTTCATGATGTAATAATAGAGCCAATTTTCACTCAGTTAGGAGTCTTGTGAGGTGCTGCAGAGCTGAAATCACTGATTTCTAGGTCTAAGCATTAGACCTACTTTGGGCTAGTGGTTCTGAGTGTGCCAGCACTGAGGCCCCCCTACTAATAGCTGAAATCACTAAAGCACTGAAGTTACTAAGAGCTGAAATTACTGAGAGCTGTGTTAAGTGGGCGGGGGAGGGGGTTGAAGACAAGTTGGTGAGTGGCTAGCAGGACAGCTAGCAGAGAGGAACGGATGGCAGGCTGGCCAGTGGAGAGGAGCGGCCAGCAGGATGGCTGGTGAAGAGTCGTAGCTGGCAGAGAAGACTGCAGCAGAACCCCAAGGAGAGGTGTGGCAAGAGGGGACATGATAGCAGTTTTCAGGTATTTAAAAGGGTGTCATAAGGAGGAGGGAGAAAACTTGTTGACCTTAGCCTCTAAGGATAGAACCAGAAACAATGGGTTTAAACTGCAGCAAGGGAGGTCTAGGTTGGACATTAGGAAAAAGTTCCTAACTGTCAGGGTGGTTAAACACTGGAATAAATTGCCTAGGGAGGTTGTGGAATCTCCATCTCTGGAGATATTTAAGAGTAGGTTAGATAAATGTCTATCAGGGATGGTCTAGACAGTATTTGGTCCTGCCATGCGGGCAGGGGACTGGACTCGATGACCTCTCGAGGTCCCTTCCAGTCCTAGAATCTATGAATCTATGAATTGGCCATCAACCCAAGCATCGGAGCATGTAAGATGCCCCCCCATACCTCCCCTGACTTCCACCCAGGCTGGGCGGTAAACTCTGCAGATGAACTTCTGAACTCTGGGGGCTGCACTGACCAAGGTCAGAAACTATGGGTGCAGTGAGTATTGGGTTGCTGGACTTTAGAGCCTGAGGGGAAAAGGACACTGCCAGACTTACTTGAGGGTGGGTCTTTTGCTCATGGTTTGTGGGAATCCTGTTTGTGGTGTTTCCCCAACATAATGCTCCATTGTTTCCCTCCTTTATTAAAAGGCTTTTGCTACACTCCGACTCTGTGCTTGCGAGAGGGGAAGTATTGGCTCTTAGAGGTGCCCAGGGGGATAGTATGTAATTGTCCTAGGTCACTGGGTGGGGGCTTGAGCCGGTTTTGCATTGTGTTATTGAAACGGAACCCCTAGATACTGAACCCGGCCCTTGTTGCTGCCAGCTCCGAGGGGCAGAAGGGTTACAAATAATATCTTATAAAAAGTTTTATATTTGAAATTAACCTTATGGGTATTGGTTTTGTTTCCTAACAGCATGTTTTACGTGTGTGTGTATGGTGTTTTTGTTTGTTTTCATTTCCAAAGGTGGTGCAGACTTGTTCTGCAGGGATTTAAAAAAATAATAAAATCTCTGCTACTAAGGTCTGCTTGGTTGCTAAGAATGAGCAATCCCCATATATATTGGCAGCCATAAATTAGAGCATAAACATATTTTATTCATTTATATGAATAAATGAACTATATAGAAATGTTTAAAAACAAAATAGATATTTAAAAATACACATTAAACATTTTACCATCCATGCCAATTCCCCATTACCCTTGGGCTTTCCACCCCCTGTATTCCTGCAACCCTCATATGGTCACTCCCTACCACTTTCAGAATTTATAGCTGATATACCTATGGATACTGACACCTGAGGGTTTAAAAGCTAAATGCAGTAGAGAGAAGGGCTCACAGTGGATGGATGTAGGGGCATTAGGGTAAGAAATACTATGGAATGGAACCTGACGCAGGACATATGAGAAACGTATGGAAGGTATGGGGTTACAGGAGGCCAGGGTCTACACATGATACTGCAGGACTGGGGAAGAAAAGGAAAATTGTTTGTGTATAAGAAATAAGTGGGGATTGATTGGGTGGGAGCTGAGAAAGGAAGGGGGAGAGGAAGATGAGAAATAGATCAGCAAGGAAAGCTACTTCTTGTAGGTCAGACAGTGTAGGTGAAAAGTGAGAACTGCCAAAAGCCAAGCAGAGTTGGACCTTGCAAAGGCAACTAAAACCAATGATAAAAGTCTCTTTAGTCATATTAATACAAAGGGAAACAAGGAAAAAGGTGGGACTGCTAAACACTGAAGATGGGGGGGATTTTAAAGATAATGTAGGTATGGACCAACACCCAAATGAATACTTTGCCTCAGTTTTTAGTAAGAGTAATGAGGAGCTTTTAGGGTAGTGGAAGGGTGGCTAATAGAAATGAGGATATGGAAGTAGAAATTACCACATTTGAGGTAGAAGTCAAACTCAATCATCTTAATGGGACCAAAGTGAGGGGCTTTCATAATCCCCATCCTAAGAATATTAAAGGAACTGGCACATGAATTGCAAACCCAATAGCAAGGACTTTTAATGAATCCGTAAACTCGGGAGTCATACCTTATGACTGAACAATTGCTAATGTAGTACCTATTCTTAAGAAAGAAGAAAAAGTCATCTAAGAAACTACAGGCCCATTAGTTTGACCTCAGTTGTATGCAAGGTCTTGGAATAAATGTTGAAAGAGAACGTAGTTAAGGACATAGAGGTAAATGGTAATTGGGATAAAATAAAACATGATTTTACAACAGGTAGATCATGTTGGACCAACTTGATCTCTTCCTTTGAGAAGATAACTGATTATTATTATTTTTTTAGACAAAGGAAATGCAGTGGATGTAATCTACCTGGATTTCATGAATGCATTTGATACAGTTCCACATGGGAAATTATTAGTTACATTGCAGAAGATATATATTAATATGAGAATTGAAAGGTGGGTAAGGAACTGGTTAACAGGGAGACTACAATGGGTTATACTGAAAGGTGAACTGTCAGCCTGGAGGGAAATTACTAGTGGAGTTCCTCAGGATTTGGTCTTGGGACCAATCTTATTTAACATTTTTATTAATGACCTAGTGCAAAAAGTGGGAATGAGCTAATAAAATTTGTGGATGTCACAAATTTGGGAGGTATTGCTAATATGTAGGAGGACTCGAATATCATGCAAGATGATGGATGACCTTGAAAACTGAAATACTAGAAATGGGTTGAATTTTAATAATGCAAGATCGTGCACTTAGGGACTAACAACAAGAATTTTTGCTATAAGCTGGGGACATATCAGTTGTAAGTGAAAGAGGAAGAGAAAGACCTAGATGTATTGGTTGATCACAGGGTGACTATAAGTTGCCAATATGATGTGGCCGTGTAAAAGGTTAATTCAATCCAAGGATGCATCAGGCGAGGTATTTCCAGTTGAGATAGGGAAGAGTTATTACCATTATACAAGGTGAGACCTCATCTGGAATACTGTGTGCAATTTTGGTCACCCATGTTTTAAGAAAGATGAATTCAAACTAGAATAGGTGCAGAGAAGGGCTACTGCAATGATCCGAGGTATGGAATTTATCTTATCAGAGGAGACCCAAAGAGTGTGGCTTGTTTAGCCTAACCAAAAGGAGGCTGAAGGGAGATATGATTGTTCTCTATAAATACATCAGAGGGATAAATACCAGGGAGCAAGAGGAGTTATTTAATTAAGTGAGAATTTGGACACAAGAACAAATGGATATAAACTGGCCATCAACAGGTTTAGGCTTGAAATTAGATGGTTGCTAACCACCAGAAGAGTGAAGTTCTGAAACAGCCTCCCAAGGGGAGCAGTGGGGGCAAAAAACCTAACTAGCTTCAAGACTGAGTTTGATAAGTTGATGGAGGGCATGGTATGATGGGGATCCCTACAATGGCATGTGGCCCATCTGTGGCTGCTAGTAGCACATATCTCCAATGATCAGAGATGGGACGCTAGATAGGGAGGGTCTGAGTTACTACAGAAAATTCTTTCTCAGGTGTCTGACTGGTAGGTCTTGACCACATTCTCAGGATCTAATTTATTTCCAGATTTGGGGATCAGGAAGAGATTTCCCCCCAGGTCAGATTGGCAGAGATCCTGGGGAGTTTTCGCCTTCCTCTGTAGCATGGGGCATGGATCACTTGCTGGTTTGAATTAGAGAAAATGATGGATTCTCTATAACTTGAAGTCTTTAAATCATGATTAGAGGACTTCATTAACTCAGCCAGAAGTTAGGGGTCTAGTACAGGAATGGGTGGGTGTGGTTCTGTGATGTGTAGGTCAGACTAGGTGATCACAATGGTCCCTTCTGGCCTTAAAGTCTATGAATTGAGATTGGGTGAACTACCTGTGATTCATCAGCATGCAGCCCTTCCCCCACTCCAGGACCCCCAGCACAAACACCATTTTGTTTTAATATTTCCTCCTAATCCTACATCCTAGCTAACCCCATTATCCCTCCTCTCCTCAGCCTAGCCTCCTCTCCCACTACCCAGCATCCCAGAGTGGTGCTACATGATGTGTCCCATGAACATAGGGATTGAAGGGGAATATGGAGGAAGCATGGGAGAATCAAGAAGATGAGAAGCAGAGTTGGGAGAACAGGCATTTGGCTGGGAGGTGTTTAATTTAAAAAGTGGTCTATGTCTGATAAATCATGACAGTGAAAGGAGGGTGAGACTGGATTTTGCAGAGACTGTGGTCATTTTAGTCAGAGGAACCCAAAGAAACACACGGAAAACAGGGCATAATATCAACAAGGAACAATTTTTTAAATGTATCCTCTGAAAAAAATAGTGAATATTTCACTGAAATGGTTACATAGGAAATCATTTGACCCGCAAGAGTTCCTTTGCCAAAATTGGAGACGGAATTCAGTCAATAAATTGTGTAAGCGGGGGACTTCAATCCTGCTTTAAGTGAAAATATAAATGAAACCTTAACTATAGACTCACTAGCAATGGCTCCATACTAAAATACACAACAGAAAAAAAGCTGCACATATTTATAACAAGAAGAATAGACTATATGCTTGCAAGTGCCATATTTTCAGTATTCAATGCTAACTACAGTATGAGTTACATGAACAAGCAAAATGCATACATTTAAAGCTGTTAGTGATTAGGAGAATCTTACCTTTCCTCTTTACATTCTATGAGTCAGAGTCAGAAACAGGACCTAGGATTCTCTTGAGCAGAAATATATTTAAGGGACTGAGATTGCAGGGTTAAGCAGTGCTTGTGTGGGTGAGTAAGGGACTTGGGCTCTGCAACAGGTGCTCAAGCTGGCTCAGCAAACCTGAAAAGTAAATACTGCATCTTGCACTGGTTTGCTCACCATGAGCTCATGCCTCCCCAACCCACTGTGTTCCCAAGAGTTACTACCATGAAAGCTGTATGAAGGGGAAGAAGGGGCAGGTGGACAATGAGTGTATCCTGAAGGAAACTGGCAGACCTTGGACTGCACAAGCAGGTGGGCAATCATCATTTTTCTTCAACAAAAAGCTCCAGAACGCTACTGCTGTTTTTTGAGTTCTCCTGCCTATTTGCCAAGTGTGACAGAGTAGGCAACAATTCTGCAGTGAATGTGAGGGATGCAGCCTGCCCAGTGATGTAGTCAGCCTTTCACAGGCACCAGAGAATGGGAGCCTTTTCCTAATTCTCAATAGAACTGAACAGACCTGTGAGGTTCCAGTACACTAACAGTGATGGAGCCTAACTATTACTAAACTGAGTCTCAAATGAGGTCAAAATATCTTTACATCCCCCCCCCACAATTTTTTTTACATTTGATGGTCTTCTTTAAGCTGTGGCTTGATTAATATTTTGGCCACCAATTATTTTATGAAACAGTGATGGATAAAAATATGCATTATTATTATTTATTAAATCAGTTAGTGTATTGTTACTAGATTATTACTGCCTTCACCATTCTCTTTCTTTCCCTCCCTTTCTTTTTTGCCTCTACAAACCTCTTTAAGATAGTCTGTTCAGACCTTTCTGTTATAGCCCCCTTCCTGCTAAGAAAATCTGATAGTGAGAGAGAGATGGATACAAGGCAGACACCATTTTGCAGTAAAATTTCTTAGATTTCCAGCATAACTATTTCTTTGCAGTAAATGTATGTTTTCCATCAGAGTTTACTCTAACATGTGGCCTAATCTTCTTGATATTTTGCCCAACATATTATGAGCTCAAGCTACTATTTCTTTCCTTTGAACAAGCCAATAATATAAATACTAGAGCAAATGGTATAAATCCCAATGAAAACACACATCTATTTCATTGGTATTATTAGTTGCCAGTGGGAATAAACAGATTTCTCCCTTTTGAAGAGCTCATTAGCTTCTAAGAAAAACCTTTGTAACCTTAAATCTTTTAGGACCTGAAAACAAAATATTTCATTTAATATTTTTGGGAGCCTCCGCTAATCTTGGCTATGACGAGCCCTGTGAGCTGTCCTTCAGCCCACACAGTTTTAGATGCTTGCAGTTAATTTAGAGTGTGTCCATTAGTGTCTGTGTTCAAACTGCAGAAGGGTGTTGGTTTGGAAAGCAACTGCCTGAACCTTCTTAATGAACTCTTTTATTAGATCATTCCTGTCCGTGGTTTCACCTTGCCATTTTTATTATTACCTTCTCCTCAAGGCTGACTAATGGACGGCCTTGTTTGGGCAAGATGTGGTACACACACAGATAACCCCATTATTGCCATCTGCAAGTGCAATGTGCTGTAACAGTTGCATATACCAGCTACAATACATCAGTTCCATTTCACTTGAGAAACAAGAAAAGGGGCAAGAAATATTTGTGTAAATACATTTACACCCTCAGTTACATTTTAAAGACAATGATTTTTATCCTAAATGTAGTGTGTAAGCTTGGCAGTGCTCATGAATTCATTCAGATTTTGTGACTTGTAAACCTAATGGTTACACACATTCTATAGATTATATATAAAATTTGATTGCAGTACCACATGAAATAAATCACATTTGCAAGTGGATTTAAAAGGTCATTAATGATTGAAAGTGTATTTAAATCTAAATTAATTTTTCAGATTATAGGCTAAAAAATAATTACAATAATATTACAGCTTGTGAGTATGACTGTAGCTAAATAGGCCAATGCACGAGTGGCAGTCCTTCTTCGTGGATTGCATGTGTAGCTTGATATCAAGGAAGGGATTACAGTCTGTGCTTGCTGAATCTGCTGCTGTTTACAACGCAGCCTCTGTGCTTCAAGATCCATCCGGGAACTAATTCTGAACTGAGTAACCCCATTATTGACTGTTGCTCGCCAGCATGATCTATCTGTTGCTGGCAATTCCCAGCTGTTGACATCCATGTTACACTACTTTAAGTTATGTTTCAGTGTGTCCTTGAAGTCTTTCTTCTGGATGCCTCATATGCAGTTACCCATTTTCAGTTCACCATACAGCAATTGCTTTGGCATTCTTGTGTCCTTCATCCTCTACACATGACCAGCCCAGTGTAACTATGATGTGATCAGCATGGCTTCAATGCCTGTGGAGTGGCTGCATTTCAAAACTTCATTATTGGTAACTTTATCCTGCCATTTGATGCAGGGTATGGCATGCACATGTCATAAATGGAATTTACCTAGAAGCTTGATGTGATGCTTGTAGTGGTCCAAGTGTTGCACCTGTACAACAAATTGGACAGCACAACCACTTCTTAGACTTTTAGCTTGGTTTGAAGCTTAATACTGTGGTGCTGCCAATATCTGTCTGCCAAATGATGAACTAGCTTTGTTGATGCAACTTGTCAGCTTCTTGTCTATAGTAGCATCATTTGACAATGTGCTGCCAAGATAGTGGAAGTCTGAAACAGCATTCAGCTACGTGTTGCTGGTGGTGACTATTAGTTTCGTGTAAGGTTCCCTGGAGCAGGTTGATGCATGACTTTTTCAGATTGATTGTCAGCCAGTATCTTCCAGCAGATTCAGTGAATATGTCTGTAATCAATTGTATCTTTTCTTGAGTATGTGCCTCTAGGCCACTGTCATTGGCATACAGCAGCTCATGAACAATTGCCTTAAAGACCTTTGTGGAAGATCACTGTCTGTTCAGGTTAAATACTTTTCCAGAGGATTGGAAACATATCTTGATGCCAGCATTCAGGTCTCTTGTAGTGTCATTGAACATTGCTGTGTAGGAGAGATTGAACAGGATTGGATGAATTACACAGACCTGCTCAATACCATTAGTGATAGGAAATGGGTTAGACAGAACACCATCTACACAGAATAATCTGAGCAGTCTGCTATGAAATAACCTCAGAATTTTGATGAATTTTTCTGGACAGACAAACTTACATAAGAGTTGCCATAGTCCAGGTTTACTGACAGTGTCAAATGCTTTAGCCAGATTGATGGTTACAGCATAAAAATCCTGTTGCTGTTCTCTGTATTTCTCCTGCATCTGACAAAGCTACAAATATCACAACTGCCATTCCTCACATTGGCCTGAAAGTGCATTGCAATTCCTATAGCATGTGATTAATGAGTTATTAACAGTTATCTGCATATGAATATTCTATTATTTGATCTGAAGGAATAGTAGGGGAATATGAATGCTGAAATATGGGATATCCATGGATAAAATTACCTTTTATTTACAAACTGAATCATTCAATAAGATTTCAGACTTTTATAATTATAGAAAAAGTCATAAATAGCACAACTGTTGATATTTGAAGAACGCAGTTACTGCACCCTTTGTCTCCTACTCTCGGCTTCAGATCTTTACCCATACCACCAACTATAAGCTGGAAAAGCATCCTGCAATTAAACCATGCAGGCAATTCTATTTGAATTCTGTAGGGATCAACTCCTGAGTTCCCTATTTAAAAACCTAATTGGAATCTATAATATCCTGGTAAATGGTCAGATTCTATGTAAATGACGAGTTCTTCTGTTGAAACATTGGCTTCAAGTGCCATAACCCTGCAATAAGATTCAGAGGAATTACTGCTGAATCATGATGATCAAAGGGAGAAGCTTATGTTTAGATTTATGTTGTGTTATTGCATTACAAGTAGGGTGACCAGACAGCAAATGTGAAAAATCGGGATGGGGAAGGGGGGTAATAGGAGTCTATATAAGAAAAAAAAAATCGGGACTGTCCCTATAAAATCGGGACATCTGGTCACCCTAATTACAAGTGATGCCAAACTACAGGACGGGAGTGATTTTGGAGACTAATTCAGGGTTTGTTTCCTCTGTTCAGGATGGTGCAGGACTCATTCTGTTCATGTCTGTTCCTGTTTTAATATTAACATTAGAGTGGGAAATATGTGTATCTTTCTCTCTTCTATGACTGAATGGATTGTGCTCAGTGGCTCACAAAATAAAAAAAATGTCCTTTTCAGACAATGAAGAAGGATGGAAAATTTCAGCCCAGAAGTCGATACTTTCATAAAGTTGTGAATGTGATCCTAGAGGGCTATCATGGAAAGTGTTTTACAACCTTAGCTAGTTGCCACTCTTTACCATGATAGAATGTAATTTAGTACAGCTCTGACTTTTCATAATGTGTCCTAAGGAGTATGTTCTGGAAGGCATCACTCTGTGTCCCAGAAACCCCACAAGCAGCAGCAAATATTTGAGGTGGAAGTGTCCAATGCTATTCTGACTTCCTTATTGTCTTCAGAGAGGCTCTACTGTAGGTGTTTTGTCACAATGTTCTTGGGGAAGACACATTTCCAGGTGAGACCTAGGATTCAGGGGTGTACATGTGTACTCAGAAATGGATTCTGTGCTACACTCTTTGTGCCACACAGATTATTCATGTTTGTATCATGTAGAAAGATGTGCATGAGACTGTTGACAGACAGAATATGGATGCACATGACTGTCCCAATCTTACTCCCATTGCAGTGATTGGCAGAACTTTGGCAAAACTCTTATTGATGTAAACGGTGTAGAATTGGACCCCTATGCTAATTTGCACCCTTGGGCCCAGTCCTGTAAGGTACAATACAATGACCACTGAAATAATGGAAATCTTTTCATTAACTTCAATGGGTATTGAATCAGGCCCTCAATGAGAGAGTGCTGATGTTACGAGAGCTCATGGGATTTAGTTTTGAATTGTTATCTGCCCGCATCTGGGGGCACAATTGCTTGTTGATACAGAATAGGGAACTTGTGTAGTTTAATAGATGATGTTGCATCAAATTCTGTTCTGAGATATCATTGTAACTGAGAGCTAAATTTAGCCCATAGTGTCTGTTCTAATTCTTAATATACTAAAACCTTTAACTCAGTTTGCATTCTTGAACCTTGCTTGTGACTTTTTAAACATTAGAGCCTTGCAGTATACATATTTGAAAGATGAGAATTTATACCATTTTCACCCATTTAAAAATCTTTCTATACTTGGTTGAATTCTGATTTTCACAGCTATTGTTCTTACATTTATTGGAATGCTTCCGTTCTAGAATTAAGAAGAAATTAAAAATATAAAATTGAAGTACATGTCTTCAAGAGATTATGAAGACACAAACTGAATTTTATAACAAACTACTTATATCAATTCTCTTTAATAAAAATGCTTTCTAAAAATAGTCACAAAAGTCAAAGTTGAACCTGGTCAGCTTTAACTTTTGGGCTGAGCCTGGGACCCTCCCTTATGGCTAATCTGCATGCAGACCCTCCACAGATATTAATCATTACCCTGAGATCACTCTGTGTATCCAGAGGGAATGCCATTCTTTCTTGGAAAATATAACTTAATTTGTCTATATAAATAAACACAGATTTTGTATGATTATTCCACTGTGGCATCTTTGTGCACATGGTTAAATAATGTAAACCCTCTGAAATCAATAAAATAAAATTGTAGACATTTGTATGTACATATGAGAACTTTCCAGCTTGCTCATTTATTATAACAGCAGAAACATGTGTAATAAATAAGATGCATTAAAAACATTGGAATTGTTCGGTATTTACTAACTTTATAAGGGTTCAGTTGACTCTAGTTCTACATAAGCTGTGCTCTATTTGTCCATGACAAAGACCCTCGGGTGACTATATTGATAAATTTAACTACTCTGTCATGCTGTTAGCAACAACTGCTAAGTATTAAGGTTAACATTACTGTAATACGTATAGGTCACATTATCCAGGACTTTGATACATTACTAGAATTCTTGATGGCTTATCTGTTATAACTGTATTGGCTTCACTGAAAAAATCACTTGCATTGTAGTGACATACATACACACTTTTTAGCAATGAGGTAACCTCAGCCTTTCAAAGAGGAATTATCACTTAACACTGCAATACATACAATATTTTGAACTTAATTTATAGTATCATTTGTGGTTCAAACCAATTCCATATCTCTGTACATGTTCCATAGTATGAGTGAAATCCTGGCTACATTAAAGCCATGGTAAAACTCCCTTTGTCTTCAGTGGGGTTAGAATTACACCTATGTGTCCAGTTATGTCTTTATGATTTTTTTTCCAATTTTGAATTAAATAATAATGTAAAATAACTTCTGAGATTTATGTCATCTAAAAAACTTTCCAGTTGTAGGAAATCACTAACCTGATCTTGTTTCTCCAGATGTGAAGAGGTTGATTGTTCTGGGCAACTTTAGCATCCATATGGATGATGACGCTTCAAAATATTAATGGCTCCAATGTCAGCCATGGAAATAATTGAGGTAGTTATTGACCCTGTGTATATAGTGGGCCACTTGCTGGATTGTAAAGGTGATTGTTCGCATCTCCCTTTGTAGGAGGGTAGGATGACTCCTTCACTATAGAAGTGATTGATGGGACCTTGTTCAAGAAGTCATATCTTTTCATATTGGCGGTGGGAGGTCCCAGAGCTCAGACTGCAGCCCAAGCCCAGAAGCCTACACTGCAATGAAACAGCCCCTCACCCCAGTCCCAGGAGCCCGAGTCAGCTGGCATGGGTCAGCCATGGGTTTTTCATTGTAGTGTAGACATACCATAGGTGGTTTTCCCCTTCCAGGATGGAGTCCTTCAAAGACTTTCCCTCATTTGGCATCAGGCAGTGCTCACACCTGCCACCCTGACCCTGTCACTCCTGCAATGACCCAGGCAGTCTTCTAATTCACTGCCCCAGGCAGTACCACTCTGCAGTGATTGGTAGGGGAACCTAGGCCCATCCTTTTCTCTGGATTCCAGTCCAGAGCCCTTTATCAAGCAATCGAGGTCTACAGTTTCTCTCATGTTACTGCTCTCACCCCTGGACTATTTGCTGCCTTGCTTCCACTCTTCCTAGTAAGATCCCTATCACCTACGGTTCTACTAGGTCCCAGAGATTCCTATACCTCCTTCCCTGAGAGAAAGTGACTGCCACTCTTCACCCTGCAGCCTGACCCTCTGTTGCCAATCTTTAGGCTTTATGTAAGCCCCACTTGTTCCCTCATAGGTGAGCTTGTTTTCAATTAGTAGGCTCCTCAGAGCCTAAATCTCTCCTGTTTGCTGGTTGATTGGGCCTGCCTGGCCTAATTCAACCCTCTCAGGGCCAGTGGGGAATACACATCATCACACAGTTCTAAGATTAAAGACTTTTGATGTCCATAGTAGTTTTTCTATTGACTTCAATAAAGCCCCCAAAGAGAGAGCTGTGGTCTCCAATTCTGACAAGCCAGCTCTTTTCACAAGCACCACATTCATTAAAACTTTTCAAAAGTAATTGTAGTTGAAGAAAAAGAGTCTTTATCATCTCAGAAAGATTTTCAGTTGTTCCTGGTCTCCGTTTGTTTATTTTGAGCACTACCTAGGACAGACTTCAAATGTTATAACTTACTTAATCCAGAACAAAACTGGACATTGAATGCACTATGTCTTTTGTGGCAGAAATCCAATAGTTTGGGATGGTAATTGACTGAAGATGGAAAAAGGGCATTTCCCACAAACATACTTCTATATGATTAAGCTGTATAGCTGGATTGTTCCTGGTATCCCACAGCTGGAATCCTCAAGAATATGACTCTTGCAGACAAATGCACCGTTCTTACTGCAGCTCTTATCAGAACACTAACAAATACATTAAATTCACTACTGACATTTTGGGGTTTGCATGGGTACTGTTTCACAGAAAGCTGATTATTTTAAATATATCAATGCCATCTCAAGTCACGTAAATGTGATAACTGTCAGTATTAATTACAGTCAAGACAGAAAATAAAGTACTAGGAATATTTTTATGTAAAGCAGATCCACTTCAGTGAGGGAAATTTGAATAAAGGTCTTTCTCTGAGGAGAAATAACTTCATTTTTATTTAAGTAAGCAGGATTTTAAAAATAATAATAAAAGGTTAAAAGTTGCTTCTTTTTGGTATGTGGGTGTTGAAAGGAGTTTTCATGAGCATTGCAGATGTTGGACTTCACTTATATTCTTAGTGTATTTAGGTTACTGACCTAATCCTAAATAGGGCTTGTGTGCAAACTGAAACTGGTGGGTTCACGTTGCCAGGGATCATGACCCATGGGCATCACTTGGAGTTTTAGGTTCTCATGAACCTGAGAACTCCGAGAAGCTTGAGAGAACTGTAAGTAGTGAAGTTGGTCAGGAAGTCAGCCATTTCCTTTAGGTACCTTATTGAGGGCTAGTGAAGTCAAGATAAGCTGATGATAAGGTAAAATATATATCAGTAGTTAAGGATAAATAATCTTATAAGACCACTTGTAATGATGATAAAACAGCCATCAGAAACCTAAGTAATTCAAAATTAAAGTTAAACTTAATGGAAGTCTAAATATTTGAAAGTATGGAAATGCACAGTTAAGATATAGGGTTGCCAACCCTCCGGGATTGTCCTGGAGTATCCAGGAATTGAAGATTAATTTTTAATTAACGTTAATGCAGTCTTGGGATGCATCGGGCGAGGTATTTCCAGTAGAGATAAGGAGGTGTTAGTACCGTTATACAAGGCACTGGTGAGACCTCATCTGGAATACTGTGTGCAGTTCTCGTCTCCCATGTTTAAGAAGGATGAATTCAAACTGGAACAGGTACAGAGAAGGGCTACTAGGATGATCTGATGAATGGAAGACCTGTCTTATGAAAGAAGACTCAAAGAGCTTGTCTTGTTTAGCCTAACCAAAAGAAGGCTGAGGAGAGATATGATTGCTTTCTATAAATATATCAGAGGGATAAATACCAGGAAGGGAGAGGAATTATTTAAGCTCAGTACCAATGTGGACACAAGAACAAATGGATATAAACGGGCCATCAGGAAGTTTAGACTTGAAATTAGATGAAGATTTCTAACCATCAGAGGAGTGAAGTTCTGGAATAGCCTTCCAAGGGGAGTAGTGGAGGCAAAAGACATATCTGGTTTCAAGATTAAGCTTGGTAAATTTATGAAAGGGATGATATGATGGGATAGCCTAATTTTGGCAATGAATTGATCTTTGATTATTAACAGTAAATGGAATACTAGATAGGGTGGAATCTGAGTTACTACAGAGAATTCTTTCCTGGGTGTCTGGCTGGTGAGTCTTGCCCACATGCTCAGGATTTAGCTGATTTCCATATTTGGGGTTGGGAAGGAATTTTCCTACAGGGCAGATTGGCAGAGGCCTGGGGGGTTTTCGCCTTCCTCTGCAGCATGGGGCGTGGGTCACTTGCTGAAGGATTTTCTGCACCTTGAAGTCTTTAAACCACAAGTTGAGGACTTCAATAGCTCAGACATAGGTCAGGGGTTTGTTACAGGAGTGGGTAGGTGAGATTCTATGGCCTGCGTTGTGCAGGAGGTCAGACTAGAAGATTATAATGGTCCCTTCTGACCTTAAAGTCTATGAGTCTATGAGTGATGAAACCTCCAGGAATAAGTCCAACCAAAATTGGCAACCCTATTAAGATATCCTGACAACATTAGCTATATTCTCAATCTCAATCATATAAGAACATAGGACTGGCCATCCTAAATCAGGCCAGTGCTCCATCTAGCCCAGTATTCCATTTTCCTATGGTGGCCAGCATCAGATGCTTCAGAGGGAATGATCAGAACAAGGCATTTAGCTAGTGATACAGTCCTAGTTGTTGGCAGTCAGAGTTTTAGGGACACCCAGAGCATGGGATTACATCCCTGACCATTTTGGCTAATAGCCATTGATATCATCCATGAATTTATCTAATTCTTTTTTGAACCCAGTTATACTTTTGGCCTTCACAACATCCCCTAGCAATGAGTTCCACAGATTGACTATGCGTTGTGTGAAGATGTATTTCCTTATGTTTGCTTTAAACCTGTCGCCTATTAATTTTATTGGGTGACCCCTGGTTATTGTGTTATGTGAAGAGGTAACTAACACTCCTTTATTCACTTTCACCACTGTATTTTTTCATTTTGTCAGTAAGCCTATTTTGATTGCTGATTTGGATTCCTAGATTTCTGGTTTTCTCATTTTGAGCTGATGTTTCATGGACTACTTGCTCTTTCTGTACAGGATCACTTAGGGCTTGATCCAATATTCATTGAAGTTTGTGGAAAAACTGCATTGCTACACAGCAGCAGCTGCTAACTGCCTTTTGGCGGTAGACGGTGCAGTAGACTGGTAGCCTTCATCGGCGATCTGGGTGCTAGCAGCCGTGGGGCTTGCCTTTTGGCAGTAGATGGTGTATTACGACTGTTAACCGGCCTATTACAAGTCGGGTCATCGCACGTTAGCAGAGTCTTCCCTGAGCAGCCGATTGTGCAATAGGCCTGAAGACCATCGTCATACACCGCCCCGTATTTGCTGCCAAGCACCCAGAAAGATGCCGAGGGCTATCAGTCACGCTGCACCGTCGTCTTAAGATGTAAAAAATAGATTTGCTCTGTATTCATTTGCTTCCCCCTCCCTCCGTCAAATCAACGGCCCGCTAAACCCAGGGTTTTCAGTTTAATCTTTGGGGGGGACCATTCTGTGTGACAGTTGTTTGTGTCTCTCCCTGATGCACAGCCACCGTTCTTGATTTTAATTCCCTGTGCCTGTATGCCATGTCGTCACTCGGCCCGCCCTCCCTCCTTCCCCTAGTCCGTCAGATACTACGTTTGCGCCACAGCTCAGAGAGCCGAGAAGCAGTTCGCGCCTTTTCTTTGAATTCTGGGTTGAGATCCCAATGCCCGGATGATTCAAAACAGTGTCGCGGGGGGTTATGGGTACATGTCGTCAGGCCCCTCCCCCCTCGTCACAGCAACGGCAGACAATAGATTCGCGCCTTTTTACCTGGGTTACCTGTGCAGACAACATACCACGGCAAGCATGGAGCCCGCTCAGCTCAGCTGAGCTCACCGTCACCATATGTCCTCTGGGTGCCGGCAGACGTGGGACTGCATTGCTACACAGCAGCAGCTGCTAACTGCCTTTTGGTGGTAGACGGTGTAGCATGAGTGATAGCTGTGGGGCTGGCAGCCGTAGGGCTGCATTGCACCAGCCCCTTGCCAGGAGATGGTATATTATGACTGGTACCCGTCGTCGTCATACTGGAGTGGCTGTCAATCATGGCCACCTGGGCAGACGTGTTTCGATGATGATGGCTACCAATCGTAATATACTATTTTCTGCCAATTGCCCATTGCCCAGTATTGTCTGCTAAGCACCCAGAAGAGGCCGAGGGCGATGCTGGGTGCTGGCGGACGTGGGGCTGGCAGACGTGGGGCTGCATTGCTACACAGCAGCAGCCCCTTGCCTTTTGGCAGATGATGGTATATTATGATTGGTATCCATCATCATCGTACTGGAGAGGGTATCACTCATGCTGCACCGTCGGCTGCCAGCTTAAGATGTAAAAAATAGATTTGTTCTGTATTCATTTGCTTCCCCTTCCTCCGTGAAATCAATGGCCTGCTAAGCCCAGGGTTTTCAGTTTAATCTTTGGGGGGACCATTCTGTGTGACAGTTGTTTGTGTTTCTCCCTGTTCCTGTACCTGTACGCCATGTCGTCACTCGGCCCTCCCTCCCTCCCGCCCTCCCTCCTTCTCCTGGTCCATCAGATACTACTTTCGCGCCTTTTTTCTGACCAGGCGCCATAGCTAGCACTGGAATCATGGAGCCCGCTCAGATCACCGCGGCAATTATGAGCACTATGAACACCACACGCATTGTCCTGGAGTATATGTAGAGCCAGGACATGCCAAGGCGAAACCCGGACCAGGCGAGGAGGCGATTGCAGCGCGGCGACGAGAGTGATGAGGAAATTGACATGGACATAGACCTCTCACAAGGCACAGGCCCCAGCAATGTGGAAATCATGGTGTCACTGGGGCAGGTTCATGCTGTGGAACGCCGATTCTGGGCCCGGGAAACAAGCACAGACTGGTGGGACCGCATCGTGCTGCAGGTATGGGACGATTCCCAGTGGCTGCAAAACTTTCGCATGCGTAAGGGCACTTTCATGGAACTTTGTGACTTGCTTTCCCCTGCCCTGAAACGCCAGGATACCAAGATGAGAGCAGTGGATATGGGAAATACTTTTCCATTTCTTTTACTGCTACGGAGTTCAGCTATCACTGCTTCATCTCCCCATATGGCGAGCAGATCTCGTACCTCCCGTTCTGTCCATGCTGGAGCTCTTTTGCGATCCTGGGACTCCATCACGGTTACCTGTGCTGATGAGCTCTGCGTGGTCACCTGTGCTCTCCACGCTGGGCAAACAGGAAATGAAATTCAAACATTCGCGGGTCTTTTCCTGTCTACCTGGTAGTGCATCTGAGTTGAGAGTGCTGTCCAGAGCGGTCACAATGAAGCACTGTGGGATAGCTCCCGGAGGCCAATAACGTCGAATTCCGTCCACACTACCCCAATTCCGACCCGCAAAGGCCGGTTTTATCGCTAATCCCCTCGTCGGAGGTGGTGTAAAGAAACCGGTTTAAAGGACCCTTTAAGTCGAAAGAAAGGGCTTCGTTGTGTGGACGTGTCCAGGCTTAATTCGGTTTAACGCTGCTAAAGTCGACCTAAACCCGTAGTGTAGACCAGGCCTTAGTCTTCCTAATTTTAATCTTGTACTTTCCCCTCAATGGTTTATACACCTTTCTGTTAGGGCTAGATTTACATTTTCTGTTCAAGCATATGCATTTATGAATTCCTTCCATGATGATATTCTTAAGAAGCCCTCATGCTGAGTGTAAGGGTTTAAAATTTTGACATTAGGGTCTTTCACTTTCTTTCTCTTTTGAATCCTCCTTTCTGCAGTTTATGGTCACAATGCTATGTTTTTGGTATTCTGGGGCTTCTGAACTTTTCAGACTGGCATGTGTGTATTTACAGTCTACGTGAAATCAGTGGGCAATCTCTATTTCTTACTAGAAGGTGTTCATATCACATCTATATGTATTATATGCAGAACTGGTAGCTCTGCCTATAATAAGGTTACTGAACACTTTCCAGTATAAGACTATCAGTTGCTTTAACTTTTTGGCCTGAAAATTTCCATGCTGGGTGTTTGCCTCAGGGTATACTTTTTTATTTTTATATTTTCTTTATATTTCAAGTTTCAGCTAAAATGGTTCAGCCACTTTCAAGAGCAAGAGTAGGGAAAAATACGTTGTTCTGCCCATGTTAAAAAATTCTTACAACCTTTAATTGAGAAGCTGTAATGTCTCCATGCTTTGGAGCAGGGACTTGACAATTAGCAACAGGGCCACCCTGGATGTGGTTTTTGCTCTTTCTATGAAAATCGACCCAAATTTGGCCAAGTTGATAAGTCTATGAAAAATCAATTTGCACATACTCAGTAGAGACTTATTAGTTTGGAAACTAAATTCTCTGACTATTTTGTATGAGCATGTTTCACCCCCTTATATCTCCTATGTGCCAACCTGACTGTGTAACAAAACAATGACCTCTATATGGTGTCTGTAGACCTGATGAAGGCCTTCAACACTGTTAATCAGGAGGGTGTCTGGTGAATCTTTCACACAGTTGGGTGCCTGCAAAAATTCATCATCTTTGTGTATTCATTCCTTAATAGCATGCTGGCTAGAGTGTTGGAAATTGATGCTTCCTCAGAACCTTTGTTTGTCACGAATGGTATTAATTAGGACTCTGTGTATTCACCTACACTACTTACCGTTCTCTTTGGTGCTATGCTGCTAGATTATTTCAAAGACTGCAGCTGGGGTATTTACATGCAATGCCATATAGATGGCTGCATCTTCAGTATCTGGCATCTTCATGCTCACACTAAAGTGAGCGACATGCTCGTTAGCTTGACCGTACACTTGTCGTACATGCCATCAAAGACATGCAACATCTAATCAACTGCTTTTCTAGATCAGCAAAGTGATTTGGACTCTCT
This sequence comes from Malaclemys terrapin pileata, assembly GCF_027887155.1. NCBI lineage: Eukaryota > Metazoa > Chordata > Testudines > Emydidae > Malaclemys > Malaclemys terrapin. Next base: position 53,569,190 of record NC_071510.1, on the reverse strand, counting down.
GTTAGCCTCAAGAAAATGAAAGTGCTTTACCAGCCTGTTCCAGGAAAAATGTATTCTGCCCCTGAAATCGCATTTGATGATGCACGCCTTAATGTGATAGAAAAGTTTTGTTATCTTGGCAGTACGTTAGCTAATAATGCTATGATCAACAATGAAATCATGCAGCGCATTTCTAAAGCCCGTTCTGCCTATAGTCAGCCTTATCACTGCCTGTGGAACGTGAAAGGCATTTGACTTCACACCAAGATTATGTGCAATTGTGTTATGCACTCTTCTTTATGGGTGTGAAACATGGACACTCTATCACAGATGCTTGAAGCAACTAGAGTGTTTTCATATGCACTATCTGCATCTCATCTGTAACATCAATGTTTGGTATCCTGTTGACCACTTGAAGTTCTGTAGTGAGGGTGCATGGCTAACGTTGAGTCCCCAATGATACAGGTGCAACTTCACTGGACTGATCACCCCATACATAATGGATGATACATGACTCCCCAAAGCCATATTTTATGGACAGTTAAAAATGGGAGAACATATGCTGGGAGGCCATTGAAAACAATATACGAATACTCTCAAAGCTGGCCAACTTGACTCAAATACACGGGAAGCTGTTGTCACTGACACATCAGGATGGTGGCAGACCTTGATTGCTTTAACTGCAGACCAGCAGAACAGAAAAAGCCAAAAACGAAGCGTGAGCGAAGAAAGCAGGCTGTGGCAAAATCATACAACCCTGCAGATCCCTCATCAGTTTGTTTGCACAAGAAGATGCACTGAAACAAACTCGTACATCAACTATGACAGGAGATGACAACTTGCAAACCCCCCAAAGTGACTGAGGTTGCTGCATCCTAGCACTTGAGGTGCTGAGCAGGACTTTCCCTGCAATTGTTCCAAAATCGAGCAAGATGTCTTGCCAACTGCTGTAAACATAGTGATCACTCTAGTGTAGATCTAGTGGTTCCAGTTCTGCTGATGAGTGATGTGAGAGTCAGTATGGTTCCATGTGATGGAATTTGGGGGGAGAGGGGAGTTTGGGGGGGGGATGTAAGAAATTACATACCAACAAACTATGTTTAAAGAATGCTAAGGTTGCAAAGTCAAGCATTCAAAGCTTAGAAAATGCCTGTGCAACCTTAATTTGTCACACTTTTACATGTGCATTTTGATACAGTCTATAATTATGGACCTTTTAAAGACTGCTAGTGCTCTCTCTCTCTGTGTATATATATATTATATATAATATAATCTCCTAATACCAACCTTTTGGCATGGATTTTGCTGTTATCTCCTCACATGCATATACTGTTCTTCTTTTGAATGACATACAATATATGATACAGTACTATAAATGTAGCTAAGCTATATTGTCTTGTATAATTTAGTTCGATAATTCATTCTGGAATACATTTGTATGGCACAATGTGAGATAAGTTATGTAATATCTTGTATAATCAGCATTCATGCATGCAGAAGTTATGAAGCAGTGTTAGTTCACTTGTCTGGGATCAGGACCAAATCCTGTGCCTTCACATTTTCATAAAGGCTACAGTAGTAGGTACACCGGTTCAATTTCTAAATATTTTGTAGAAAAACATCATTATTTTATTTTTAAACATGTTTCCTTCACTTTGATGATGAAGAAGAGGAGGAGGAAGAAAAGCTGAAAAGAAATTGTGCATTTCTGAAGGAGCCTCCTGTTGAAAAGAATTGTTCATCAATTCAAACAGTAGCAGAAAGTAAATGGAAACGTGACCTGAATAAGCAGCTGAAAATGGGGTAGAAGTTTAAGCTGCTAGAAATGCTTTTGTCAGATTTTTGACATACTTCTGTCCCTATATTATGCATCTAAAAATGCTGTAGGTATGTTTTCAAAATAAACAGAAACAAAAAGCAAACCATGTAGTAGAGAGATTCTCCTTGAAAAAGCAAGGTAAGTTTAATTGGAACCATCTGTTAAGATGCTCAGACTTCAAGAGGCCATTGTTTTAGCTGGTTTCTCTGATATTTTCTGAGACTTTTTTTAACAACAAATAACTTGCAAAATAAATTATTAAATATGCAATTTTTTATTTAAAAACTTTTCTCCTGTAGGGGAAGATGTTTCCTCAGTGTCCTTTATTTATTTTTGACTGTCGCAAAGCATTTTATTCATGGCATAGCTCTTTCTCTGGAACCATTCACTATCTTATTTCTAATGTACCCAATTCATTCTTAGGCTAATACGTTGTTAAATTGAAGTATATAGTAAATAATTAATATCTACTAATGGCCAGCTTCTACCACTGTTACTCAATTGTACCTTAATCTATGAGTAGTCCTACTCAGTATGAGAAGGGTGGAATAATATGGCCCTGAACCATATTTGACAATCAAAACATTATTACTAGAGAAAAGCATTATTAAAGAAACCCCTATTCTACCTGTCTCCACCTCAAAACACACTCCTTTAACCCATTACATTCTTCATCTAGTTTCCCATCTCTCAGTCCTAATTAAAGCAGTGGTCCAGCAAGTAGTCAGAGTAACTAATGCGGAAGCTGTTGCCCAAGAGAGCTGGGGCAATTTTCCTGAAATATATGGCTCTGATTTAGCTAAGCCTTTAAAGTCATGATTAATTTTAAGCAAATGAGTAGACCCAATGACTTCAATGCTTAAATGCTTTGCCTGATCAGGATGTAAAATCATCCTCGGGATGCTTTGCCTGAATTAGGGCTGTAGTATCAGGCCTTTTGCTCCAACCCCTATTTAATAATGTATTCTATTTATTTATTTATTCATTTATTTTATTTACTTTCTGCCTTTCACAACTCTTATTTATTTTTCCAAACAGTTATCAGTATTCTAGCACCTGGAACAGCATTTTCCATTTTAAAAGCATGTTGTAATTTTAGACAGTAGCAAAGCTGTTGTTCTAACACAACTGGAGCTACAGCATAGGTATAAAATAAACAAAAAAACCCCACGCAAAACAAAAAGTAGTGAATTAACACAGCATTGGTAACCTAGTTGTTGCATTTGTATTGATTTGCGGTTGCATATATGCCCTTTCCACTTCATTCTTGTGTATCTCAATCTTTCCATAGGTAAATTACAAGATTCTTGCAAGGTTCCCTTATTTGTGTCAGTAAATACATAGCTGTAGAGCTCCCCCATCAGGGTTTTAGATCCCAGTTCATTTATCCAGTTTGTCCTCCTGAATGGTCACAAGGTTACTTTTCCCTATATTTTTATCATAACACAAAGTTTTATGTGGGTGCTTCTTCAGCATTCAAAACTATAGCGGAGGTATAGTGATAGAGATCTGTATAATATACAGGAGTACAATATTTTTCTCACCCCAAATCTGAAAGATAAGAAAAAAGCTTTTCACCCTGAATAAAATGTGAACTTTGTCTGAAGGCATTTTTAAAAATTGCAATTGGCTTTACTATGCCCCCGACAGAGGTGGTAATCTCGCTTAAAAAGACAAGTCATTCTTGATACAGTTTCTTCATGGTTAGAAGTGTTTCTTATGGCACCTTTCAAACATACAGATTGCTGGGGTGAGCAAAATGGGTTCAGCTTTCTTTTCATTTTGTTTGGGCCTCATTTTTTAAAATATGACTAGACCTAGTGAAAGACCCCATTCATTTTAAAAACATTTTCAAAATGCTTGAAGTCCTTAAATAATCCCATTCTCACCATGAAAACCTGATTCTAATCCCCTAGCAGCCATTTTAATCAAGTCCACAGTAGTTTAAATTTCTATTAAATCTATTCCTTTATTCTTTATCTTGTCTATATTATGGAATTGTACATAAACTGTCAATTAATTCTGCTTCCTGTATTTCAGTAGACATGCATTTTATTTTTTGTTTGTTTTATTAATAAAACACATCTCAGTCAAAATAAAATGTGGTGTTCTATTCAAATAATAGGAAGGAATAAAACAGCAAAAAAGTAGTAAAGAGGAACAATAATAAAGTTTCACTTTTGGCTGCTTTTATCCTGAAAAGTTCCAAAACCCAACATAAACTGTATATGTACAATACCACTGAAATGCAACTGCCTTTGGGGTGGTCTGTAATCTAGAGATAACTCATGTATTGCAAAATTAACAGTAATAAAAAGAGGGGAATTTTTTTGACCAAGGCTTAGAGCAAGCCCTGTACTTATAAAAGTGCCATGGGATCTTTAATATCCACATGTGGACCATTACATGTTGAATATTTTACATATCTATTTGTCTTAAAATAATGGTGAAATTTGTTTTTGTTAAACAATTTAAACTATTCAGGACTCTGTTTGGAGGTTAGGGGATCAGAATCAAATTTAAAGGCTGGAAATAAGATTAATTGTATTTGTTTTTAAAAACATTTCACATATATTTTTTCTTCAACATTCCCTTAGGAGAGAATGATTGACTGAGACAGAAAGTGGGAGGAATTCTGGGTCCCCACAAATCCCCAGGGCCACAACTTGGGCAGCCATCAGGCAAGTTGACAATGTGCCAGAGAGCCCTTAAAAGAATCCTGTAGTTTTTCATAACTATTCAAGTAAATAACCTGATCTCAATTTTTTTCCTTTCTAAAATGTATCCTAATTAATTCAGCAGTGTCACTTGTGTTTGTATCAGAGGGGTAGCCGTGTTAGTCTGTATCCACAAAAACAATGAGGAGTCTGGTGGCACCTTAAAGACTAACAGATTTATTTGGGCATAAGTTTTCATGGGTAAAAACCCACTTCTTCAAATGCATGGAGTGAAAATTACAGATACAGGCATAAATATATATTGGCACATGAAGAGAAGGGAGTTACCATACAAGTGGAGAACCAATGTTGAAGGCCAATTTAGTCCGGGTGGTTGTAGTCCACTCCCAAAAATTGATGAGGAGGTGTCAATACCAAGAGAGGGAAATTTACTTTTGTAGTGAGCCAGCCATTCCCAGTCCCTATTCAAGCCCAAATTGATGGTGTTAAGTTTGCAAATGAATTGTAGCTCAGCAGTTTCTCTTGAAGTCTCTTTTTGAAGGTTTTTTTTTTTTTTTTGGTGAAGAATGGCTACTTTTAAATCTGTTATTGAGTGTCCAGGGAGATTGAAGTGTTCTCCTATTGGCTTTTGTATGTTACCATTTCTGATGTCTGATTTGTGGTCCATTTATCCTTTTATGTAGAGACTGTCTGGTTTGGCCAATGTACATGGCACAGGGGCATTGCTGGCACATGATGGCATATATCACATTAGTAGATGTGCAGCCTCTAATGGTGTGGCTGGTATGGTTCGGTCCAATGATGGTGTCACTAGGGTAGATATGAGGACAGAGGAGGCAAAGGGGTTTGTTACAGGGATTGGTTTCTGAGTTAGTGTTTCTGTGGTGTGGTGTGTAGTTGCTGGTGAGTATTTGCTTCAGGTTTGGGGGCTGTCTGTAAGTGAGGATTGGCCTGCCTCCCAAGGCCTGTGAGAGTGGGGGATCATTTTCCAGGATAGGTTGTAGATCGTTGATGATGCACTGGAGAGGTTTTAGCTGGGGGCTGTACGTGATGGCCAGTGATGTTCTGTTATTTTCCTTGTCGGGCCAGTCCTGTAGTAGGTGATTTCTGGGTACCCATCTCGCTCTGTCAGTCTGTTTCCTCACTTCACCAGGTGGGTATTGTAGTTTTAAGAATGCTTGATAAAGATCTTGTAGGTGTTTGTCTGAGGGATTGGAACAAATGCGGTTGTATCTTAGGGCTTGGCTATAGACAGTGGATCATGTGATTGTCCTGGGTGGAAGCCGGAGGCATGTAGGTAAGTATAAGATCAATAGGTTTCCGGGATAGGGTGGTGTTTATGTGACCATCACTTATTTTCACTGTAGTGTCCAGGAAGTGGATCTCTTGTGTGGACTGGTCCAGACTGAGGTTGATGGTGGGGTGGAAATTGTTGAAATCCAGGTGGAATTCTTCAAGGGCCTCCTTCCTGTGGGTCCATATGATGAAGATGTCATCAATGTAGCATAAGTAGAGGGGGTGTGCTAGGGGACAAGAGCTGAGGAAGCGTTGTTCTAAGTCAGCCATAAAAATGTTGGCATACTGTGGGGCCATGCGGGTATCCATAGCAGTGCCACTGATTTGAAGGTATAAGTCATCCCCAAATCTGAAATGGTTGTGGGTGAGGACAAAGTCACAAAGCTCAGCCACAAGGTGTGCTGTGGCCCCATCAGGGATACTGTTCCTGACAGTCCATGCTCGTGTGGAATATTGGTGTAAAGAGCTTCTACATCCATGGTGGCCAGGATGGTTTTTTCAGGAAGATCACCAATGCATTGTAGTTTCTTCAGGAAGTCAGTGGTGTCTCGAAGGTAGCTAAGAGTGCTGGTAGTGTAGGGTCTGAGAAGAGAGTCCAAATAGCCAGATAATCCTTCTGTAAGAGTGCCAATGCCTGAGAAGATGGGATATCCAGGATTTCCGGGTTTATGGATCTTGGGTAGCAGATAGAATACTCCTAGTCGGGGCTCTAGGGGTGTGTCTGTGTAGATTTGTTCCCTTGCCATAACAGGGAGTTTCTTGAGCAGATGGTGTAGTTTCTTTTGTTACTCCTCAGTGGGATCGGAGGATAGTGGCCTGTGGAATGTGGTGTTGGAGAGTTGTCTGGCAGCCTCCTGTTCATAATCTGACCTGTTCATGATGACTACAGCACCTCCTTTGACATTTTGATTATAATGTCAGAGTTGTTTCTGAGGCCATGAATGGTGTTGTGTTCTGCACAGCTGAGGTTATGGGGCAAATGATGCGGTACACAATTTCAGCCTGTGCACATCTGCGGAAGCACACTATGTAGAAGTCCAGTCTGTCATTTCGACATCAGGATCACAATTTTCTACAGAGGAGACATTTGGTGTTACCAATAAATATCTTGGTAAATATTAAAAAGGGGGGACTGAAGTACAGAAAAAAATATGAAGGGCTAATAATATATGGGTCAAATGATGTTTCCCAGACATCCAGATAGCTATTCCATTTATTCTGTAAAGAGAGTGGAACTTCCATGCACTAAGTGACTGAACAATTTCCTACTAAAGATCTCCAGTGCAAACAAAGGAGAAGAATTTTGCCCAATAAGTATGTTCTAATAAAACTTTGTCTGATTGAGGCAGTGGTCCTGTTAATGACTATTCTATAGATCAGGAGGGAGAACAAGAGGAAGAACTTTGCTCATGTGGCCATTTTCCACTTTTAAGATGGCCATTTCATAGGTCAGGAGGGGAAAGTAAGAAGAAGAACTTGTTTATTTGACCAAATTCCACCTAATTTCCTATGATCATCTGCCAGCCTTTTTTGCTGGCCCTTCCTCTGCTCTTTTGTAAGTTATACTAAGCAAGAAAATCGATTTGCATGACCCCCTCTTAATATATATATAGGAATATATAGGTTTCTTGAATATGGGAGCAGAAGGGAACTTGGGGTCAGTGAGGCTGGAAAAGAATATGGCATTGATTTACTTCATATGAATATGCCAACTGGAAAATAAATAATTTCAGTGGTGCATTTTTAAATCGTTCCAGCTGTGAAAAATCATTAATAGCTACTATGCTCTATATGTACTACTGATACTCATGTATGAATTTCTTTCTGCTACTGTACTAAATCTGAGCTCTATGGTTTCTACTGGCCGCCCATTGGTTTGGGGTTGAATTTAAGGTGTTGGTTTAGACAGATCTCAGGTAGATCCCAGTTCTAAACGGTCTATCTTAAAAACCTGCCTTCTACCAATAAAATTTCCCCACTTGCAGTTAGAGCAGGCATCTGATCTGGAGCCCCATCTGTAAAAAGGCTGGGGATGGGGGAGATGTTGATGTGGTGTTCTTTGTGAGGGCACTGCATCTTTGAAACTCTTTCGCTTCTTAGTACATAATAAGCAGTTTGTTAACCTTCAGGCCATTCTGCAAGACCCATCTTTTCTCCCTACCCCAGAAGGAGATGTGGGAGGCTAGGTGGTGGTGAGAGTGGGAGGCTTGTGGGGATTCTGTAAAGTTTATATTAAATTCTTCTTATTATTTTTTTTTTTGTCACAGCTAGGGTATTGCGAACTAGGAGTAACTCATATAGTATGTTTCTATTTAGAGTGTCTTTTAAGAGATTGTTTAGGTACCCAGAGCACTCTTCTGTTGTAGAGTAGTAGAAAATGAAACAAGTATATTGAAATATTTTAACAAGGAAAAAGTAACAAGGCAGAATAACAGAGCAAATGGAATGAGGATATTTCTTTGTACAGAAAATAAGTTAATCATTTTGGATTCCTGTGTCCAGGGACTCCTTAGTGTCAGAGACATGCACAATACTATCTAAGCAGAAAGATTCTTCATCCGAATGACTCCAAAATGTATAGGACAATTTTACCTCCTACCTCTAATTTGGTCTTCGTATTGCATAAATGCTGAGTGTGTGTGTGTGTGTGTGTGTGTGCTTTCGCTATCTTTTAAATAATCTCATATAATCTCATAGGTGGCTCCCCGCCACTTTTGAGTACTAAGAAACGTTTCCAAAAGAGCTGCCTTCATTTCCAGGAGATAAAAGGGGCCTTCCTAATAGTGCCTCTGGACAGATGGATGAGTCTGATATGAGAGAAAAGTACAAGTAAGGAGCAACGTGATCCCACTGGATTGTTAAGTAAAATTGTATTGTGCAATTAAAAATAAATAACTTAAGTGACAGAGCATTGCTCTGGCACCAATGTACAGGTGCCAAACACAATTATCAATGACTGCTACCTATTCTAACAACTGGTGCATTTACTTGGTGATTGTAGGATAAAGAAATAGATTCCATGGCAAAAAATGGACAGGTAGCAATAGGAACATAAAAATACAAGTTGGATATAGAACAAAATATCTGCATAGCTTTTAAAAAAATATTTATTAATATTTTCTGGGAATTAATTTAATTTGTACTACAGACCATGCTGATCTCACGTCCCATTTATTTAATGCTCACAGAGTTCCTACATTGTCCTGTGACTAGCTCTAATCCCTGTCTAACTTTGTTTGCTACACATGACTCAGTTTCTACAAATAAGAAATCTAATTGGGTTTATGCCCTATTGTGTCATTATTATGGTATGTACAGCATGAAATGCATGACTGAGGTGCTTTACTTATCTCTGCAGATGTGAGACCTCATAGGTCCTCACTAATGCTTACTGGTAAGAGCAAAATGTTCCTGTTCTGTTTCCAGAACCAGAGGAGAATCCAAAGCAGAAGATGCAAGCAGGAGGGTGAGCAAGAAGGGAGTTAAGTTCTGTGACCTTCTTTCCCCTTCCTCCCCAACACATTGGATGCCCCTCTGTTGATGAAGTGCAAAGATCTGATTCTTGGGTGGGGTAGAAAGAGACAGGGCTAAGCCTTTTTCTGTAGCATTGTCCACCCTTTAAGTCTGTGGGGCGGCAGAAAATAAGTTAATCCTGGATCTTCATTGACTTGTGTTGATTCCAACACTAGAGAGAGAGTGTTAAAGGGCACTGGCAGGCAGGGAGACCATGGAAGGAATCGTTGGCCAGGTAACACTGAGGACCCAGTGCCTCAATGTGGATAGCTATGGCCTTTGGCAGAATTGCCATTTCCATGGGTATCTCCACCATCTGGATGATCATGAGGAAACTCCGCAAATAGGAACTCACAGAATATCCTCTATGTAGGGAAAAGCTCTCATAGGGGACAACTTAGTCTAAGTATTTCTGTATAAGGCCAGATATGACTACATTGGCTTTAATGTACTTGAAGAAATGTGGAAGCTGGATGATTCAAGGCAGTGGTTATGAGATACAGTGCCATTCTCGATTTAAGTCACCAGTTCAGATTCAAATGAGGTTAGTAATGACCAAAAGTTTCATAGCTGCTCAATAACCTATGTGAAAGAGTAGTGGCTAGCTGCCCACCTGACAAACGTTGCTACCTCAGCTGGCTCAAACTGGCACCTTTATTGGTAGGGTCCGAAAGCCTGGTTATCTCTCATCTATAGAAGTGGCCCCTCTTATGTTGGGGCTGAAATAAATTGGAGGGACAATATGGGGAAGCTTGCATCACTGCCTTAGTTGTACTTGTTCTGTGGATAAAGAGGCTTTAATCTCCAGGCTTGTTACTCTAGCACTTTTCATGAATGTAACGTTTGCTCCAAACAATTTAGGCTGGGGAAAAACCCACATTAAAGACTTTGCCATTATTGCCATGCACCCTACAACTTGAGGTGTGTGTTAGTTGCTCTTTAGAAAATGACAGCAATCATGTTGCATAGGTGACCAAATATACAATAACTTGAATTATGTTTTTATGTCTGACCATGGAACTTCTGTATGTAACATAAATCTACAGAGGATGAATGGTTCTGTGCTTAGGGCACTAGCCTATAACTTGAGAGATGTGGGTTCAATTTCTTGCTTTGCCACAGTCTTCCTGTGTGACCTTAGGCAAGTCACTTAATGTCTCTGTGCCTCAGTTTCCCATCTGTAAAATGAAGATAAAAGTGCTTTCCTATCTTTCAGGTGTGTTGTGAGGATAAATGCACTGAAAATTGTGAGGTACTACAGAAATTGGACCCATATAAATATCTTAGGGTTGGTCTACACTACTGTGGTAAATCAATCTAATAATGAATAACGTAACTGAAGTTGATGTAGTTAGATCCATTTACCACGGTGGCTACACTGTGCTGTGTCGACGGGAGAGCATCTCCCGTTGACTTCCCTTACACTTCTTGGGGAGGTGGAGTACACAAATCAATGGGAGAGTGCTCTCCCATCGATTTAGCATGTCTTTGCCACACATGCTAAATCAACACTCTCTGCATCGATTGCAGAAGTGCCGATCTACCAGCAAGTGTAGACATACCCCTAGCTGCCAAAGTGTTCTATTAAGACTAAAATACGTAAAGGGAGAATCCAAGTATATAATAGGTTCTTGGGACTACTTATGTAAAAATAACCATGGGTGTAAATGTTTGTAGGAGCAAAGCTTAAACAAAGACACTTTCACAAGGAAGTTATAAAAGAACTGTTTAAAAATGTAATCAATGGTGTAATTTTGGCAAAATTGGCAATAATTTTCTCCCTATAAACTGAAGAAATCTAAATTTCAAAGAACAATTACTAAACTTCAAACCCACTTTCAGTCCATCTCAACATAAAACATTTTTCACTGGGGCTGAAATTTTTCATCCATAATGGAGATTTTGTTAAGTTTAATCAAAACTGGTTAGGCCATTTTTTGAGTGATGAGAATGTAGGGAAAAAATTAATCTTTTTTGTAATTAATAACTAAATAAATTTAAAATAAAAATAATAAAAAATATGGGATTTTCAAAAAAATGTAAGGTATTTAGTAGCAAGCCCATTTACATTTGCGGGGACTTGTGCTCTATCTCCTTAGGTGCTTTTGAAAATCCCAACCTAAAATATTTTTGATTTGCACTCAGATAATCCAACAGTGAGTTAGTTTTAATATGTCACACTTGCTGTGGACTTTGACTCCAGTGAAAGCAACTATCTTTGATATGTGGGAATTAATTTGGTTTTTTAGATTTTTAAAAGAAGTTTGCATCATTAATGATGATTTTCTGGCTATATGCAGTACTTCATATAGTTTATGGTCTAAGGCTTATTCTCAGAGTAGCCAGCAGGATTAACTCTACTGGCTCTAAAACATTTTTGGATTGTTAATTTAATGAATATTTAGATATTTCTGCATGTCTTATCAAAACTGAAACTTTACTTATATGTATAAGTTTTATACAGTACACATACACGTGTGTATGTGTGTAACTATGAAGGCATTTAAAACATCACCACTGACAGTTTCCTGGTAATAATGAAATTTGAGTTTTCCCAACCTGAATCAAGCTGTTTCCAGTGCAGATATAGAGCCTGATCCTGTAGCCCATGGGGATTTTTGTGTAAGGACTCCAAATCTACCTGTCTCTGATAACCCTTTGTTTTGGATACTTTCTTGTCAAGCTGGGGTAGATCTTTTGTGATGCTAATTATGAAAACAGAGAACTTAATTTAATTTGGGATAGTGCTAAAGGTTTCCTCAGAGGAGTTATTTCCTTTTCTACAAATTGTTTTTAAAATGATTATGCTGAACATGTGGTCTTTCTCACTCTCTCTCTCTCTTTCTCTCGTTTCCCCCCCCCCCTCCCAAATTCACAGTTTGATTGAGATGTCTCAATCAGGTCCTCACATTTTCTTGTGTAGAGTAACTAGAAATACCACAGTTCCCTGAAAATATAGTGGTATTCTTCCATCTTCTTTTTAATGGAGTATCAGTGGCTTCTCCATATCCGTATGGACTTTCAGTTTCCTCCATATATTTCTTACATTATGTAAATAAATGAGTTAATAGCTGTCAGGATTTTCCTGTTTCACATGTATAATTTCTTGGCAAGGCCTGTCTCCTTTCAACTTTGTACACTGTAGTACCTGGTGACCTTGTGCACCAGACATTCAGTTTGGAATAACCAGATTTATTTCCCTAATTTTGGTCACATAGTAGCCTTTCTTTGACCTTATAGTTTCCTCCTCTTGTCTATTTGGTGGAGATAAAACCAACTGGTCCAACAACTCTTGTAGCAGAAGAAGAAGCAAAAGCAGACACCAGTTTACATCAATTTTTTTGGAAATGAAGTCTGACAAAATTCTTCTGTAGTAGAAAAACATCTGGAGAAAGTCTTTCTAGTGCTTATGGGGGGTGAGTGTGGGTGTATGTTTGTATAATGAGTCTCACCTCTGATTCCTATATATCTATGAAAGATTGGAAAAGGTAACAAAATATACTAGATTACTAGAGTCCTAAGCAAGTGCGACATATAGGAAAGAAATCACACATGTTGATTCTTTTGAGCAGTTGAAACACTTCTGCAGCTTATTTTCCTTTAAGGGAAACACACAGGTTTTAGGTAACGATGATGAATATATTTAGTCATTATATAACACCTTTCATCTTCAAAGTGCTTTGTAAATATTAACGAATTAATCCAGTACAATGAATGCCTGTCAGCACTCTGATAACTGACACTTCCTGGCTTTGGATCACAATGATTATAGCACAACCTGTCAATCTGCTTCTTTCCTTTGTCTGACTTCAATTAAATGCAAGATAATCTACCTTTTTGTGCTTTTATTCTTTTTATTCTTATGTATTCCCACATAATCAGGGGCAGATATTCAGAAGTATAACTAAGAACATCTCATAGAAAGCCAACATATATGGAGGGTTTTTGGGGGGGGAGGGGGAGAAGGGGGTTAGTTTGGGTTTTTTTTTTTTTTGCTTTGCCTCAAGTGAAAAGGGCACTAGAGAGTAGCTTAGAAACCACTTAGTTATGTGACCTTGGCTGTTTGCCTGTTATTGCACAACCTGTGTTTTATGTTCTGTCACCCCAATTCCTCTATATTTTAGCTGGTCTCCTGGTGCCACTGTTTGCCATTGGCTTACCTTCAAAGCGAGTGTCTGTGGACAGTACTCATACAGTATATTACATACTGTATGCTTTGACAACTCATGTGGTCTTGATGGGTTTCCCAGTTACAGAGGCTGAAAGAGTAAGACAGCCTGTTCTGCAGGTTTCCAGACAACATTTCTTATGAATAAATCCCTTAGATAGAAAAATATAAATCATGTCTATAATGTTTGGGTTTTTTTAATCTGGTAAGTATAATGAAATCCTTCTCTGCCATGGCATGGGGAAAGCACAAATAGGATATCCACAATATAATTTAAATGAAAAATCACTTGCAGATTAATTAATATTATTTCATTAGGCATTGTGGGTTCTGAAATGTTTTTGAGCTAATGCCACTTGGTAGAGGGATGGCTCACAAATTATTATCTTCATTCAGATAATGAATTCATATTTGTTCCAAGACTACAAATAAATAAAACTGATTTTTTTAAAAAAGAAGATTTACTTGTAATGTTTTTCATTTTACCACACAGCAAAGAAATGAGACATAAATCATCTTTCCTGATGTTCTTGATCAGTCTCCTCACTTTCTCTTATCTTTCATGACTGTGCTATTCTTTCTCCCCCCCCCCGCGCCCCTAATTTCCTGAACCCTCCTAAGGCATCTCCTTTAAAGGCTCCTTCCCTCTTCTCCATGAGTTCGGTGTCCCTTATGGTTCTGTTTTCTGTCTTCTAATTGACAGTATTAGATAGTTAAGTAATAATAGTAATGCTGATTGTGAAGATTATACCCAGATAAATCATCTACCAAAATACCTACAAAAGAATAGAAGTTACTCGTTGTTTAATAAAACAATTCATTTTGTTTAAGATTCAGCTATGTTCCCTTTCAGATTTCTTTACTTTGTGCAACTTTCCTGTGCCCACACTTTTAATTTTTAGTTATCTCTTTACACTCTCTAACTGTAGTGATTTTCCTGACTAAGCACCATATTTACAGTTGTTGCACAGTGTAATGCATATATCCATGGGATTAACCATGGAACACAGTATCTTTCGTCTCTAAATCACTGGTTTAAATACAGCACAAGTCTACCTAGTGTCCAGTGTTAATCTAACATATTTGTCAACTGTTTCATTTTGGCTAGTAATGTCATGAATTTTTTAACTCAGTCCCATGGGTTTTACATTCCTGGCCAAAATCCTCTTGTGTTCTGTTCCCTGTACCTCTATCTCCTTACTCCATCTTCCTCTCCTCACATCTGAGATGGAGACCTGAGGGTGTGGGGATATCAGGCAGCAGGTTAAACTGCCCTGTCCCTGTTGTACATTAGACCAGTAAAAAGCTGCTTTATTACACAATGCCTCCCAATGGTCCCTAAGGGATCATATGCCATTTGATTTACAGATGGGGAACAGAGTTCTGCTCCCTCAAGAAAAATTGAGCCTGTGTGTGTCTTGCAGGATCAGGACCCTAATCAGACCTAAATCAGAATGCTAATCTCCAGAGTGCCCAAAGGTTCTCCCCTACTTCTACTTTGAAATAGATTTGAAATTATGCCGGACAAGAGAATAGGGCCAAGAATGGTTATACTTTCCCAGATTAATATTGCTATTATATATGCATGCTTTGATTTTATTCTACCTAATTCAATAAAAGTGAGTACTTTGCTTTGAGACAAAGCAACTATATTTTTACTCTCAACAAAAATCATCTGTTATAATACGAAATTCTACCTGGTAAAAGTTTCCTGAGTTTGTAGAATGTTCTTAATTACCATTAAAGAGTCTGGTGGCACCTTAAAGACTAACAGATTTATTTGGGCATAAGCTTTCGTGAGTAAAAACCTCACTTCTTCGGATGCATAGAGTCATCCGAAGAATGACTCTATGCATCCGAAGAAGTGAGGTTTTTACTCACGAAAGCTTATGCCCAAATAAATCTGTTAGTCTTTAAGGTGCCACCAGACTCTTTGTTGTTTTTGTAGATACAGACTAACACGGCTACCCCCTGATACTTAATTACCATTGTGTTTTCTTTTCTTTCTTTTCCTTGCTCACCAACAATAAAGGTAGAGCTTTGGTGGGGTTTGTTTGTTTGTTTTTAAATGTTCTCAAATATTCATTCAACGTCACATTAAGAAGTCCTTTCTCCTCTTACTGTTCAAGAAAAGTAATCCACCAGTGTATTATTTTTTTATATTGCTAATGTCGTAAACAGAAAAAAACTATTTTAAAAAAATGACTACAAATACACTTTTTTCTTAAATTTAAATGATCTGAACTTGAAAGGAAGTTCAGACTCTTGATGGAGGGGAAAGGGTCCATTATACAATGGAGGAACCCAAGGTGAATGTCACGCTGTCTGGGGCTGTTCACACTGATGAGTGCCAACTTCAGGACAGACTAACAAAAAGCAGAGCAAACACCTCAAATCAGTGGTAGGTTCTATAATTACATTTCGTCAACCCAGTAACAAATGTGAACTCCTGAAGCACTATAACAGTCTTGTCTGTGACTCGATGACAGTCCATTTGGGCACTCCAGTATATCTTGCTACCCAGGCCAGCTGGACTTAATGGTCACTTACACCAGGTGTTTTCATCCTTTTTTCATTTGTGGATCCCTAAAAAAAATTTCAAATGGATATGTGGAAATCTTTGACAGAGTCTGCAGACCTGGGGTATGCAGATCACAGGTTGAAAAAATAATTTGCACCAATGATCACAAAACATTCAGGCTGCTCCCAGTCCCAAGAGACCAGTCACTTATTCCAGGTCAATTAGTACCTTAGATATCACAGCAAAGACAACACCTGTAGCCAATCACATAGTAAACTAACTACGGGTTTATTAACTAGAAAAAAGAAATGAGTGTTATTTATAGGCTAAAGTAGGCAACATATATATACACAAATGACAAGCTATAGTTTTAAAAGGAGATCTCTGCTTTTGTTTCCTAGCTCCAGCTCTGTGAGAATCCAAACAGCAAAGAGAGAGATGTCAGCTATCTTTATTTCCTTCTTCCAGAATTCAAGCTGATGGGATGTTTCCTTACATTTAGTACTTTTGTGGGCATGCAAGGGCCATTAACCCAGTCTTTGTATTGTGATGTTTCATAATATCCCACTTAGTTTTGATCATGCACCGTGATGGGCAGGGGAACTACTCCTTCTGCCTGGGTTCATAAGTTCACACCAGGTATTTTTACAGTTATAAAGCAAAACTTACATATCCTCTTACAGCATGGAATATATTACAAATAAGATTAATGCAATGTACAAGCATTTGATAGAATCTAAACACTTAAACACATCTTTACAAGTCTAACACTTATCTTGAACAATAGTAACATACAGGTGAGCTGATCTGGTTTCCAGTTATGAATTGTCAGTGCTTAGCTGATAGCTACAGCCTTGACAAGTGCTGGCACCTGGTCTTCCAGCATCACAGTGACCTCCTGGGTTCTTTACCGGATGAATATGGAAGCATGGGAGCATGCCAATAGAGGGAGTAGAAATCTTAGAGGATGCTGAACTTTTGGGGGGAACTTTGGTGTCTCATAAATGGGATACAGTGGTTTTTTTTTTAAGATGCAAGCCTCTATTTCAAATCAAGAAGCCTCTTCTAAAAATAGTGGACTCTTTTTTTCATGCGGAGACTTGAGGAGTCTCAAATTTGAACAACAGTTCGTTGTAGGGGTTCCTTGGTATTTCAAATGGGAAGTTGTTTTTTGTGAGAGACTTGTGTATGAAATGACAACAGTTGATCACTATAGAAGGCCATGATGTCTCAGATTGGAAGGATGTTAGTTCTATATGGGGGGACATCTCTGTCAGAAGTATGGAGTAAGCACATCTTTCTGAGAGACTTTGCATCTTATGTTATGAGAAACTGATGTTTGTGGAGGGCCCTTACTGCCTTTAATTATGGGGCTACAATTTGCATCTGATGCCTTGATTTCTTTTACTGTGAGGATTGCTTTTTGTTAAATTGTATGAAGACTGTCTAAAGTACCTTAATTTCAAACATCCACATTTCTAAGAAAAATAGTATACTAAATGAGAGGGGTAGTCATGTTAGTCTGGATCTGTAAAAAGCAACAAAGAGTCCTGTGGCACCTTATAGACTAACAGATGTATTGGAGCATAAGCTTTCATCGGTGGATGTGTCTGACAAAGTGGGTGTTCACCCACGGAAGCTTATGTTCCAATACGTCTCTTAGTCTATAAGCTGCCACAGGACTCTTTGTCGCTTTATACTAAATGAAAAGACTATAAGTGATTATGATTACGCAGCCAACAGGTTATATAAATAGTGTGTTCTAAGTGTATTTTTACTTACAGCTACTACCCACAAAGATCTAGATTAAATTCACAGTGTGACTTTGGGAAATAACTCACAAGTCAATGATTATACCTTACCAAGACCAAATCTCACTGAATTATCTTAACTTAGCAGTACAGTCATGAGAATCTGTGGCATAACATATAAACATCAAACTACTGTGAGTTTACCTTTACATATTTACAGTGTTGGCATTTTAAATCAGAAGTGCCAACTCTGTAAATATGCAGTATTAAGTTCACAGTAGTTTGACACTTATATCCTACTCCACAGGTTATCATGATTGTACTACTGAGTTTAGATATAACTGAGATTTGCTCTAAGGCAAGTTTTACTAAAAAGTCTTTTGAAGTTATCTTAAATACGTACATGGTCAAAATGAAGGGTTTATTTAAGATGTAAATAATGGTATAGAATTACAGATTAAAGATTCAGAGTCAGTGAGTTAACAGGCAATAAGCACAGCTTTCTCTAAAATGGGGAAACTGACTTCATGCTTTTTAAAAAAAAAATCAACAAATTGTATTTCCATTCACATTTACCTAAAAAAAAATAAATGTATAATTCAACCTGCAGTTTGCACAAAAGTTTATTTATATTGAGATAACATTTGCAAGGCTCTCCAGAAACAGGAAGACATGTGTTTCTGTTTCTAATCTGAATAGTCATATGATATGTGGTGTTAAAGTAGTAAGCACCATTCAAACCAGCATAGTTTCTTCGATTTACCTAGTATATTTCATTAAATTGTAAAAATTTGAAACAAATGTATCCAAAAGCTCAGTAATCCTCAAGAGTTTCATCAGTCAGAGACTTATAAAGCATATATATCAAATCATTAACAACTCAACCACTGCAGAAAGGCTTAAAGATTTTTTAAGATTTTTTATTACAATTTAAAACATTGTAATAAAATATTAAGGCAATCATGTAGAAATGGATTGTACTTGTGAAAATCAAATTCCTTGTTATGAATATAAGTTTGATATGACCTTTACAGTCATAATTATAGAAACAAAATAAGCCAAGGAAAAAGGCAGTGGTTGAGGATGGAATCTATATTAAATTAGAGGGGGACTTATTAAAAAATCAGCTGCATGTTTCACACCATGTTAAACTTAACTCTTGTTATTAAATGACTAGATTGCATTTCCCTATTATTCTTGGGTATAGGGAAGAAGATGTCCCACCTAGTAACAGGTGACTGAGAAAGTAGAAGTAGAAAGTCATTGACAGCATGGATTTAGATGAGGCCATGTTTCTTTCTTAGGGGCATGGATGGGCAAGACAGATGAATGCTTCAGTTGTCTGCAAGTACTTTGAGATCCATGGGATGTCCCAGACTGATCTTGGCAGAACCATGAGGTTAAAAGTTCTCAATCTCTACTCAGGCCATGGGGAGCAACACCTTGCCCTTTAACCACAACAGATGACACCTCAGAAACTGGGTGAATATAAACACATGGAGCCAGATCCTCAGCTGGAGTAGGTTGCTAAAGTTTTATTGAAATTAGTGAAGCTACACTGATTTACACCAGCTAAGGAGCTGGCCTGTGCAGTTTTTGATATATCTTTAGGGCCTCCCTTCCTCCCCTGCACCTACCTTGCAAAGTTTGTCTATGGAAGAGCATGATTTGGCCCACTGTTTTTATTTAATTAGTCACTGTAAATTCAGTGCAATTCTGTGATATTACATGCTAGACTGCTGATTCCACTAGTGGCAATTAGAAAACTACAGCATTAAACTGTTCTCAAAGATGAAGAGTAATCTCAAGACTCAAGGGAGCAAAACTGAGTATCTTCAATAATTTTCATTTTACCCTGCATTGTGAATGGAAAATTTATTTTTTTAGACATACATGTACTAAAGATTATAACAAGAATTATGCTAATTTTGTCCTCCCCTTTAGTATAATTTTCATGCGGGGATTAGACAATGAAAAATTGGTTTATTAATTTTTTTAAACAAATAGGAACTATAGGAACGATATTTCATTTAACTAATTTCTCAGTTATTTCTTTAAATAAATGTAGTATTTCTTCTTAGTTTACAGCTACATAGTAAATTACATCCAGCAATATGAAGAAAGGGTTTTTAAGGTAATCATACTATGCTGTGGTATGTAAAACAGGTACTGTGTTGCAGACAGAGTTTTGGGGGACTTGTGAATTGTTAAACTCTTTTGTACAGTATATACGTGGATACAATCTCATACTCTCTACAAAATAATCACAGGAGGAAACCATTGCTTTGTTCTTTCAGTTCTTATTCTTTTACATATAGACTTCTCTCTACTAGTCTTACAGTGACAACAGTTAACATGTGGTGGACTACAACAATGTCTACCAGTATTAACCTATGACCAGACTCTTTGTTAAAACTAATGAACACCAGTAGGAGCTCTGTTTTATAGTGAACTTTCCCCAAAGTTAAACATAGAGAACTTCCCCTACATTTTTATTTTAACTATTAATACAATAAAACACAAAATGAGCCAAGGAAATGTATTGCAGCTTTGTTTTCCTATTTGTAGAATATTTCTTTGAATATTTGAAATACTCCTTTATTGTTTGTTTGTGATAAAGTCAAATATATTAAAACCTCTCACAGTTGCTCTCTCACAATCCCTCTACCTCCTGCAGCTTGTGCTCAAGGGGTCAAATTCTGCTTATGTTAGTCCTGTTGGCTTCATGGGGGGTTACACACATGAGTAAGGCAAAAAGGATTTGGTCCAAAAGGACTAGCTTAAATTGGGGAAATCCAAAAATTGTTATGCCAATCTGATTCCCAGTGTAATAAAAACAAAGTACAACATTATGTCTTGAGTTCTGGTTACTGTTGATTGGGTGTTAATTTTAAACCTCCACTTTGTGTACTAAACTGTATATACAATATCCCTATTTCTGATACACTTTAGTACCCTTTCTATATGCTTTTGTTCATTCATACTTCAAATTGCAATTAGTGGTAGAACTTAGGCCACATTCTACAGTACACACTCAGACAAAACTCCCCTGTAATGAGGGTGTTGCCTGCGAAAAGACTGCGGCATTGGGCCTATTAACTAACTAATTGTACTGCAAAATAAAATGTGAAATAATATTTACTCAGGTATCAAAGTTTTACTATGAGAATGCATTTTAAATGACACATGAATACTAACTTGCACTGACGGAGAAATTATTTTTTTAAGCTGTTAAATATAAATCTGTCTAGTTTTTACAACCCTCCCTGATTTTTGCTTAGTTTGAAAGTTGGCTCAATTAAAGATCACTCTCGAGTAATTTTTTCCATAAAACCAAATAATCAAGAATATTGTTTGGAGGTAGTTAAGAATACACACCCTTGTTGTGCAGCATTTCTTTAGCTATTGAACACTCAGAGCAGAGATCAGACCCCAAGGTACATTTGGCTTCTGTGAAGTCTAAACATGTTTTTTTATTTGGAGCATAACGATATGGTGGTGTTTCTTTTTGTTTTACTATCTCTATAGCTTTCAGGAGAAATTCTTGCAACTTTGTAGTTTTCTCTTATCAAAAAGATGTCTTTCCTCACAAAACTATATTACTCGGTTTTCCCTTAAGGCATAGTCATCACCTTTGACATCAGAAATGGTAGGTAGAATAACAAAGGTTATGATGAGAAATCAGTCTCAGATTTGGAGGTGTTTATCTGTTGATTTTGCAGCTTACCCTGATTTTAGATATTTGTTTTAATATATTACTTGGCTCCTCATTTAATCATTCATCAGCTGACAGGGATTGGGGTGGGAAGTATTGGGTTTCCATGGAGAGCTGTGTAGTGGGGGCAAAAAGGGAGTTTGGAATCAAGTTACACAAAACAGACAGAAATGGTAAATCTTGAGTGCCTTGAATTTGAAGCAAAGGCCTTTTAGGTTGGGGCAGGGGGAGAGAAGGGATACTTTTTTTTTAAAGGTGTTTAGTGTATGTGCAGTGTAGTCTAGTGTGTTTGTGCATGTTACTTTGCAAGTATAGGACATGGTGTGAGTTTTTCTGTGTGACTGTGTGTGTATGTAGCCTCTGTGTGTTCACATAGGGGTTGTGTGTGTGTAGGACATGATGTGTATTACTCTGTGTGTATAGTGTGCTTGTGTTGTCCTAGACAGGGTATAATTTGTGTTTATTTATAATGCGTTGTGTGTGTAAAATGTATAGTGAGGGTGTTATGGGGTGTTTCGATATATAGACTACGTGTGTCTTGTGTTATAAGGTTGTGTGACTGGACTAGGAGGTGTGAGTATATGAGTATGCACGGTCCTGTGTGGGTGTGTGATGGGCAGCAGGGAGGAGGGGGTGTGGGCTGAGGCACAGGCTGTGTGTGGAAGCCCTGGAGAATCCCGTGACTAATTGCATTATCTTCCCGCTCCTTGCCTTAACACTGAAACGCAACTCAAAGGCGTTTGGAAAATCGCTTGGATTGCAGCATTGTGCCTTGGCTCAGCAGCAGCTCCCCCCCCGCCCCGCTCCCCCCGGCTGTTCACACTGGAGCAGCAGCGGGAGACCGGGGTTATACCTGCCTGCTGTACCTCTGGCTTGCGGGCATGCAAATAGCTGGCCGGAGCAACCAATCGGGAGCAAGCTGCAGGAGTTTGGGGGATCCCCCCCTTCCCCTTAATCCGCCGCCCCCCACTAGGGAGAGTTCGCAGCCGCCCGGTCGCAGAGCGCGGTGACCAGAGCCGGGGCACATGCTGGCTCCTCTTCTCCGGGTGCTGCCTACAACTCTCGCCTTCTCGCCGCTCGTCCACCGCTATCCCCTCTTACTGCTGTGCAGGGTGACACGCTCTGCGCACAGATAACTCTCTCTCTCCTTCTCTGCTTCTGCGTGTGCTGCTCCCTCTCCTTTCTAGGACACCCTCTCGACTCTCCAACTGGCCTGTGCTTCTCTGCTGGCTTGGAGGTGGTTTCACTCTGCCGGACTCCGGCTCTGCCTTCTCCTCCGGCTGCCTCCTGTAAATCAGAAAATAGCCTCATCAGATAATCCACTGGGGAGCTGCTGCAAATTTTAATACCGCTCCACTTCTTCCCCCTCCCTTCTTCCCTGCCTCCCACAAACTCGGACATACACCCAGTGAAGAGGCAGCAACTTGCAACCCACAACCATACAAAGAACTGGGGCAGTTCAGGGCACAACCCATTCAGGACAGGCAGCAGCAACAGAAGCCAATAAACCGGAATAAATAAGGAGTGTAAATAAGCTGCTCCCTCGGTGTGTTTGGGACAGTGAAGTGGATGGAAAAGAAAACGGGGATGCGACTGAGCCACATTTGCTGCATTTTTTATCAGCTGTGTTTCCTATCAAATGGGATCATTTCAGGTAAACTTATCCCTTTCTTTGGCGCTCATTTCTGTACTTTCCATAGCATGGGATTAAAAGAAGGAGAGGAAAATCAGTGGTCCAGCATGTTACTGCTGCTTTCTTCTCTTATTTGTAGCCAACCTGTGCACATTACTTTGCAACTAATCAGTACTGTATGAAGGATCTGGTAACATATATATCAATAACATATGTATATATGATCATATGGCACGGAGTGATTTCCCACATATACAATGTTTGTAGTATGTGTGTGTTTTACATAATATTCATAATATTTATATGTGTGTATACTAATATTCATAATGTTTGTATAAATACACATTATGAGTAGAACATTATTCATAGTGTATGTATGTACTAATTATGAATAACTATATTTAAATGGAATATAAAATATTCACACAGAGAGAGATTCATAGAATCATAGACATGTAGGGGTGGAAGGGACCTCAAGAAGTTATCTAGCCCATCCCCCTGTGGTGAGGCAAGGTTAAGTATATCTTAAGTGTTTCTGAAATGTGGCCACCGTGGCCGCATGCGGCCACCAGGGACTTTTCTTGCAGCCACAGCCTCCTGGGCAGTGATGGGCCCGAGGGCCACTAGCAGGGGTTGGACCCTGCTCCCCTCTGGAGAGATACATGCTGGAGGAGGAGGCAGCTAGTGAGTTCCCCAGATTCCTGGGGAGGTAGAGTTGGGCTCCAGCCCTGGCGTGGCAGGCAGCAGGCTCTGGCCACAGGGCTCCAACGCCTCGCTGCGGGGCTCACCCCCCATTTCCTCTGGTCCCTGCTGCCTCCACCGGCCCATCATGCATTCCCCCCTGTCCCCTACTTCGCCCCCTACCGATCTCCCCATCCAAGGCTTAATTTGTCCCTAGGTTTTCCAGGACTGAGTAAGTCTGCTGCTGTGGAAAGTGATATTTGTATGTTTGTTAATATCACTTTGCGCAGCAGCAGACTTACTACCTTGCAAGTCTTTTTAAAAAAGCAACCAAAAAAAAACCCGAAAAGATGCAACAACAAAAAAGACAAGAACCTGCAGTGCACCTTATTTGGGTTTCTATTCTGTTTAGGGCCTATCAGAAAGAGAGACAACTGTATATTATTTTTATTATTGAGTCTGTAAAAAGATCCAATAAATTACAATGATTTGGACACGTGCATGTGCATATATATTTGTTTTTCCTAAAGTTAATTAACTATTTAGGAAAAATTGTCAACACAGCCACCAGCAAAAGTTGGTGGCCGCACTTCGAGGCCACCAAAAAATTTGTTGTGAGAACCCCTGACTAGAATGTATATGTATACACATAATGTACCCGCAGAATCAGATGAATATGTTGTTCTGTTGAGTATTTCATGCAAGTGATAATTTATATATCATACACATATCGCTAATAATAAAATAATTAATCATAAATAAAACAATAAATCATTAATCATAATAATTAATAATCAATAATACAGTCATTAATATTCTTTGATAATGATGGAGGTTTTATTGTTGCATGTATGTGTGCATGCACTTGTGTTGTAAGCATGTGCATTTGGCCGTGGTGTGTTGTAATGATATATAGAATCACAGTCAGTCTTAAACAGAGCTCATCAAATACATGTCAAAATGTTCATGACATTTTTCTCCCATTTGTTTAATTGAAATAGCAAATTTGTTGACCAGTTCTACAGTTGGTTGAAAAACAGAATAAAATTGTCATGGAACTTTTGACACTTGTTTTCTAAATGCCATTTTTGTTGTTCAGCTCTAGTCTTATATAGGAAGTGTTTTTATTAAAGAGAACAACTATAAACACAAACAATAGTTTCCACACAGTTCCCGTTCCAGCTTATCTCCCATGTTTACCAGGGACCACAGTTCCTGTCTGGAACTCCTAAACAATACAGAGACATCTAGTGGCTGACTAATATACTGCAAATAAACATATTGTGGGCGAGGTACAGTGGGGGTGATGGGACAAGGGTGTGCTTTGTGTCATGCATTTGTTAGTTAGGAGCACTGGCTGTAGTCAGGGGATACTGGCATATATGTGTGTTCACTGGCATGAGTGGTATGCTGTGGCATGTGCAACACTGTTTTGTGGCACATGCTGTTATTTGTCTGGCTTTCCTGCAGGTCTGCATGCATCAGGAGACTCTGAGGAATGGGAGATCATCTTCCCAGCACTGTGGAGCAGAGGCCAGCAGGAACCTGCTGGAGGCAGTGGTGGTGGAGGCAGCTGCAGTACTGATCCCAGCTGTGGAAACAGCAGCAGCAGCAGCAGCACCAGTGCTTCTGCTACAACTAGCCAGGTGGCAGGCAGCTCCCGCGAGGTCCGCTCGGTCTCCTCCTTGGTAGACAGACAACCACAGCCAGCTGGGGAGGTAGCAGAGGAGGAGGATGCGGAGGATGAATACGAGTCTCAGGAATTCTATCACTGGTCTCCCCATCCTCAGGGATCTGGCGCTGCTTCTCAGTTACCGCCGCCACCTTCCCCACCACCGCCACCACCGTCAGAGGATGGGGATGAGGTGTTGCTGAGGATCCCGGCCTTTGCCCGGGAGCTCTACCTGTTGCTCAAGAGAGATAGCCGCTTCTTGGCACCTGGCTTTGCAGTGGAGGAGCGGCTCAGGGATGAGGGGAAAAGCCCCCCAGGCGCTTCCCATTCTCAGCCTGAGAGAGCCTGTTACTACAGTGGCACTGTGCTTCGTTACCCAGGCTCCTTCGCATCTTTCAGTACCTGCGTTGGATTGGTAAGGCAGGCCCTGCATACAGGCAGTAACACCCCAATTCCCATTCCAGTCCCATCCCTGTCTCCCATCCCATCCCTGTCCAGCTGAATTCCACCTCTATTTGTCACTTCATCCCTAATCCCAGTCCCCTCCACACATTCCATCCAGTCCTATCCATATCTTTGTCCTGATCATCCCATCTCCGTGTCTATTCTACTTCCCAATCCTATTGCTCCTGCTTCCTAATCTTATTTGTCTCCTATACTCTTCTTTCTCCACCTCCTGCTCATCCCTCTCCTTAATCCTAGCCTGTTCCTCAATCTATTTCCATACTTAGCCCCATGCTCACCCATCCTCCTTCCCCCAGTGGCATCCATAAATCTCCAACTCTTCATCCTCATCTCATCCCTGGCCTCCTCTTCCCTGTCTTGTTCTTCCCCATCTCTAATCCCATCCTCTTCTATATCCTTATATTAATACTGATACTCCATATCTTGTTTCTCATCCTCATTCCTCTTCATCTTTCCCTTGTCCCATTCCCCTTCTTATCCCCCTCTGTCCTCATCCCCATACCTGGCATTACTAGGAATGCATCCTTATTTCCACCCATAAAAATACGTAATGAATATGTGTGCAGTAGAAATATTAACACAATCAAACCATTGTGGTGAGTTTCACTTTAGAGAAATTGGACCTGATTCTCCTCTCAGTGACACTATTTTTATTTGATGTGAATTTAATGATCTCCTAATTTACACCAATGTGAGATCAGAACCAGGCCCATTGACAGCAGCAGTGGTGCTTCTGATGAACTGAAATCCCAGGATACCTAGGGGAGGGTGGAGGGACTTCAGGCAGCTGGGATGATGTAAAACCCTGGCCAGATTTAAAACAAAAGCAATTATTATTCTCATTATAGGGCCTTTATAGAGCATCATAAATGTACACGCCTGCAGCACTTTACAAAATGTGGAATAAAAACAGAGCTGCTGACGAGAGTTAGCAATATCCAAACTCTGCCTATTTTTGTGGCTTGATGGATGTCAATCCATGCAACTATAGCACAGCTATGCAAAACTCATTGGATTCATGCCAAAGTTACCTCTCAAACCAGATCCATGATACATTCTCTGAGGTTTGCCAACTTTTCATGCAAAATTAGCAGTTTTGCATGGTCATGATGTGAAATCATGTGAAATGTAGAGAATGTGAATGCATTTTACATTGCCTGTTTGGATTTGTTCAAACACAAAACTCAAACTGAAATGGATGGGGGAATTTATTTGGACTGATACCAAATAAAATAGTTGCATGCACTTCTGCAGAATAAAACTGCCAAGTTTCACAGTGTTCTAAGTGGTTGGAATCTAATTAATGATATTTTGTCAGATTTTCCGAAGTACAGTAGCGGAATTAATTGGGGAGGAACATTC
This sequence comes from Malaclemys terrapin pileata, assembly GCF_027887155.1. Classification (NCBI taxonomy): domain Eukaryota; kingdom Metazoa; phylum Chordata; order Testudines; family Emydidae; genus Malaclemys; species Malaclemys terrapin. The sequence goes on along the minus strand of NC_071510.1, from coordinate 53,541,937 downwards.
TCAAAGTCAATTGAGGGTGATCTGAAAGCCATCAGTACGCTTTTAATACTCTGAAAATACATTTGATTTAGGAGCAATACTGTTCATGCTAACTGGACTTTTCACACGTGTTTCAGTTTATCCTTGAATGTATGCATAGACTAAGCATGCATGCACTCAGATCATGTGCTTTGTTCAGATAAATGCTGCTGAATTGTCAATCTTTTTTCTAGGGGCTTGTCTAGGCTACCGTGCAGGGTCAATCTAAGTTATGCAACTTCAGCTACATGAATAACGTAGCTGAAGTCGATGTACTTAGACTTACTTACCATGATGTCTTCACTGCGCTAAGTTGACAGCTGACTCTCTCCCGTCAACTCTGCTTGCGCTTCTTATTCTGGTGGAGTACCGGAGTCGATGGGAGAGTGCTCAGCGGTCGATTTATCACATCTGTACGCTGGGTTGATCACTGCCCGCCGATCTGGCGGGTAGTGTAGACAAGCTCTAGGTCTTCAGTAAAACAGTATGTGATCTTAAAAAATTTATTCACGTGAATAATCCTTACTTAAGTAATCCCATGGTTTGCAATGAGGCTACTCAGGTAAGCAAGGCTTCCTCCTGTAAGTGTTGCTAAATCAGGCTTATTGATAAAATTTGCACAACATGGTAATAACAAGTTGGCTTAAAAATGCGGTTCTCTGTTCAATCACCACTTGTCCCTATTACACATGTGAATCATTGTTCATTTTCCAAGAATCCATTTGCATCATACAGTATAAGGCTTGCTATTTCCCTCCTATGCCTTCATGCTTTCCCCACCAAAAATAGTCAAGATATTTTAAACTACACTTTCCGTTTTAACACGTAAACTACAGTGAAACTTGACTCTACAAGTATTTCATTATAAAGCTATTTCAGTTATAATGCATTCTGTATTTTCTTTCGGTTTGGTATAAACTAATTTTAGAGACAATGTAACCTGAAGTTCCTTACTTTTTAGTATGTGTGTATATATAGTCTCCCCAGAAAACCCTTGTGAAATTTGAGTGAAAGTAGCTAGAATGCATATCCTGCTAATACAAATCATAAAAAGCAAGGTGATGAGTAGTTAAGTTACTTAACACCCCATCTACACTCCACTTACCAATTTCCCTTCTCAGCCTCAGCTGCCTCCCTCTGGTACTGAAAGCCTCCACCATCCATTCTGCTCCTGACGTAGCTTCTCTTTCTGGTGAATCTCCAGTGTCTCAGCAGAGGACAGCCATAGTTTGACAGGCCTGAGTAGGCCTGAATGAGGGATTGGATGCAAGAGAGGAGCATAGGTGTAAGGGGGAACAGTAACTGCTGGGCTGCATGGCCCTTCCCATACTCCCCCTGAAAAATCAGTGTCAATCTCTTGAAGCGGGGGAGGGAGACATGAATAAGGAGACTTATATGGGAGTGCATGGGGGTGTGGAGATGGGAGAGGGGAATAGATGAACACCTTGGACATCAATACACATTAATAGTTCTGCCTCACACCGTGGCAGTGGCTTCCCAGGTGCTGCTTCCAGAGTTATCACTTACATATTCATAGTTGCTAAGGCCAGAAAGGGGCCATTATTATCACGGAGAGTAGGCTGATCTACATAACACAGGCTATAGGATTTCAACCAGTAATTCCTGTATCAAACCCATAACATCTGGTTGAACTAGAGCAGGGGTAGGCAACTTATGGCACACGTGCCGAAGGCGGCACGCAAGCTGATTTTCAGTGGCACTCACACCGCCCAGGTCCTGGCCACCAGTCCGGGGGACTCTGCATTTTAATTTAATTTTAAATTAAGCTTCTTAAACATTTTAAAAACCTTATTTACTTTACATACAACAATAGTTTAGTTATATGTTATAGACTTATAGAAAGAGACCTTCTAAAAACGTTAAAATGTATTACTGGCACATGAAACCTTAAATTAGAGTGAATAAATGAAGACTCGGCACACCACTTCTGAAAGGTTGCCGACCCCTGAACTAGAGCATCTCTTTTAGGAAGACATCCAATCTTGATATGAAGTTTTAGTGATGAAAAATCCACCACAATCCTTGGTAAATTGTTCTAATGCTAAATATCTTCACTGTTAAAAATGTTGCTTTATTTCCATTCTAAATTTGTCCATCTTCAACTACCATCTAGTCTTTTCTCTGCTAATTATCATTAATAAGAAAACATAATGATAAAGACATTGAATATTATTGGGCAAAGAACAGGACACCACTAGAAACAATATCATCTGATGATGATTTCCCATTAACAATTACTTTTTCATTTCTATCTATTAGCCAGTTTTTAATCCATTTAATATGTGCTACATTTTGTATAGTGCTATTTTGTATTGGAACACTGTGTTGTACTAAGTCTAAGCTTTTCAGAAGTTGAAATATATTATGTCAATCTTGTGATCTCATCAGAAAACAGTACTGAGTTTATTTGACAAGACCTGTTTTTCATAAAACCGTGTTGACTGGTAGTAATTCTATTACTATCATCTTTTAATTATTTTCTGATTGCATTCCATGCAATGTATTTGCCCAGGCTTGAAATTTAGCTACTTGGTCTATCGTTACCTGGGACGTTCTTTTTTTACTCTTTCAAATGTGATGCATTAGCTTTTTTTCCAGTCCTCTTTCTAAACTACCTATCTTTTTTACTTATGTGGCCCACTGCACCTTTTCATCTGACTACCTTCCAGTAAATTAGAGTAACAAAACTAAATGTTACATAAACTCTCACTCTTCGTGTAGGAAAAAGTTGTAATGGTGGAGATATTTTTAAATAATTATTTGTACATGTAAGTAGATCAGGTTGATTGTGTATTTTTGTGATGGGCTAATAAGAAAAAGTAAAGTTGAAGAAATGGGTTTTGCATTTGGGTTCCGAGCATTGTGAGGTGCCCCCAGACATTTTTCACATGGTACGCACAACTGAATCAGTGTCACTTTAACTTAGCATGGTGCCACTCAGGTTTGGCCTGGATCCCCTCAAGTGTGATGATGGGTCGCTGGGCCAAATTGCAGTGTGTGGTGTTGTTACCCAGTTTGGTAGTTTGAAATGCCACTCAGTTTTGGGACCCTCTCAAACTGGAGGTCTGGGGCAAACTGCCTCTTTTGCCCCCACCTCCAGGCAGACATGCCCCTGCCCATGATATACTCTGTGCATAATGTGAATATATGGCTGTGGGTGCCACTGGTCTTGCATACCAGGTACAGCGCTATGGAGAGCCCAGATGTATGCACAAAGGCCATGATGCGTGCAGACTGGATTCCCCTACACAACATTGCTCACCTGCACACCCTTTTTTTTCTCTTCTTGGATTTAACCTCAGTTCCTCCCCAGAGCCAAGACTGGCTCTCATACCACCCCACAATTGCCACTCCTATGCCTCCTGTTGGCCAGCCTGCTTCCTGGCTCCCAGGCATCTCTGTGCAGGGTGTGGTTGCTGAGTTAGGAAGGCCGTGTCGGAGAATAGAATTAGATGATGGATCTGATCATTTTTATCCGCTATTCTTAGGGTACATCTACACTACAGGGGGAAGTCGATTTAAGATACGCAAATTCAGCTACGTGAATAGCGTAGCTGAATTCGACGTATCACAGCCGACTTACCCCGCTGTGAGGACGGCGGCAAAATCGACTTCTGCGGCTTTTTGTCATCGGCGCTTACTACCACCTCCGCTGGTGGAGTTAGAGCGCCGATTCGGGGATCGATTGTCGCGTCCCGTCGGGACGCGATAAATCAATCCCCGAGAGGTCGATTTCTACCCGCCGATTCAGGCGGGTAGTATAGACCAGACCCTAGTGAAATTTAAGTGATCTTGAATAATTCTTCACCTTCAATATGTTTACTTTTAAAATCCAAATGCAGCTTATGTTTGAAATGCTATCACTCTCTCTCTTTTGCTGTGTGTGTGTGTGTGTGTGTGTTTGTTTGTATAAGTCTGGCATTTTGGGCACTGTGATTGTTTAGTTAGGGGAAACTCTGCAGAAGCTGGTAAATGTTATACTAAGAAAAGTCACAGAATATTGAATTACCCTTTGAAAAGCTATTGGTGCTAAATTTGGAGACTAACTTTTACACTGTAGTGTCGGGATTAATACCTATTTCCAATATTGTTGTGTAGCTTAATGCATACCTTATCTTGGGTTCAAGTTACTGAATAAGTGCAAAATATTAGTACTATTTACATTTAAATACCCCTTATTAACTATCACATCCTGAGTACCACATTGGCTTTAGGTCCATCTCCATGATCCTTTCGAGGGAGAGTCATGGTGCGTATCATGGCAGTTAATGCTGATTGCTTCAAGAAACATTAACTTCCTACAGCCCTTGGGAGAAGACGGCATGTTAATTAGTGTAGGTCTTCTTCCTACCTTTGGCCCTGATTATACTGTTTGTTTTTGTGTTTGATTTATTTATTTGGCAGGGGAAGGGAGGAGCGTGCAAGAAGGTTGACTAACTGAGACACTTCCCAGTCCCTTTCCATCTTTCTTTCAGCAGTGATCCAGCTCCACTGCTGCTTTTCCATGTTTTTTGCTCTCTACTGCACTGAGCAGCAGATATTTGGTAGGGAGGAAACAGGGGCCTTCCTGGCTGGATCAGTCTCAATTCTGAGCTTTCACTGTTTCAGTAAGTTTGAGGAATGTTGAGAGTACAGAAATCTAGGGTTTCACTTCACTGTCCACAACCTGTTGAGATGTTTGAATGCTTTGTTAGTGTTGGCTTTTATTTTAGTCACACTCTGAGTTGTGTGTGCATGTGCATGCAACAGGGTTGTCAGAGGGCCAGGTGGTCTAGTGGATAGCACATCCAGTAGACAGCCTCGCTCCTCAGCAGGACAGCTTTTCAGTCCAATTCCTCATCCTTGTATGGACTTTGTTTCACTTTCAGTGTCCTCGCCCTCTCCTTACCAGAGAAGTGAGTGGGGTGGGAATGAAGCATATGCCCCTCCTACAGCAGGGGCAATTGGTAATGGAGCTCGGCCCTCCCACTTCACTGGGCTCCAACCCAGGGCCCTATGAGAACCAATCAGGGTCCGGCACCTTGGAGTGCCCTTGGAGATACCTTCCTTGGGTCACTTCCTACCATCTATTGTGCCCCTCGGCTCCAAGTCCAGTGTAAGATAGCAAAAGAAAAAAACAACTAAACCTTCATCCCCAACCAGGCTGAACATGAAGACCTATTCCTCACAAAGAGGCTTCTTTGGCACCCTTATTCAGGAGCCTTCAGTGTAGTTCCCCCTTTCTCCTCCCTGCTGAGCTGAGGTGCTCATAAGAACATAAGACTGGCCCTACTGGGTCAGACAAAGGGTCCATCTAGCCCCGTATCCTGTCTGCCGACAGTGGCCGGTGCCAGGTGCCCCAGAGGGAATGAACAGAACAGGTAATCATCAAGTGATCCATCCCCTGTCGCTCATTCCCAGCTTCTGGCAAACAGAAGCTAGGAACACCATTCCTGCTCTTCCTGGCTAATAGCCATTGATGGACCTATCCTCCATGAATTTATCTAGTTCTTTTTTGAGCCCTGTTATGGTCTTGGCCTTCACAACATCCTCTGGCAAGGAGTTCCACAGGCTGACTGTGCGTTGTGTGAAGAAATACTTCCTTTTATTTGTTTTAAACCTGCTGCCTATTAATTTCATTTGGTGACCCATAATTCTTGTGTTATGAGAAGTAGTAAACAACACTTCCTTATCTACTTTCTCTACACCAGTCATGATTTTATAGACCTCAATCATATCTTCCCTTAGCCATCTCTTTTCCGAGCTGGAAAGTCCCAGTGATATTAATCTCTCCTCATACGGAAGCCGTTCCAAACCCATAATAATTTTTGTTGCCCTTTTCTCAACCTCTTCCAGTTCCAATATATCTTATTTGAGATGGGGCAACCACATCTACACATAGTATTCAAGATGTGAGTGTACCATGGATTTATATAGAGACAACGTGATATTTTCTTAGTATCTATTCCTTTTTTAATTATTCCCAGCATTCTGTTCGCTCTTTTGACTGCCGCTGCACATTGAGTGGCTGTTTTCAGAGAACTATCCACAATGACTCCAAGATTTCTTTCTTGAGTGGTAACAGCTAATTTAGACCCCATCATTTTATATGTATAGTTGGGATTATGTTTTCCAATGTGCATTACTTTGCATTTATCAACCCTGAATTTTCATTGGCCATTTTGTTGCCCAGTCATCCAGTTTTGAGAGATCCTTTTGTAGCTCTTTGCAATCTGCCTGAGTTTTAACTATCTTTAGTAATTTTGTATCATCTGCAAATTTTGCCACCTCACTATTTACACTTTTTTCCAGATCATTTATGAACATGTTGAATCGGACTGGTCCCAGAACAGACATCTGGGGCACGCCACTATTTACTTCTCTCCATTCTGAAAACTGACCATTTATACCTATCCTTTGTTTCCTATCTTTCAACCAGTTACCAATCCATGAGAGCACCTTCCCTCTTATCCCGTGGCAGCTTACTTTGCGTAAGAGCCTTTGGTGAGCAGGGCCGGCTCCAGGGTTTTGGCCGCCCCAAGCAGCCAAACAAAAACAAAAACAAAAAAAGCCGCGATCGCGATCTGCGGCGGCAATTCGGCGGGAGGTCCTTCGCTCCGAGCAGAAGTGAGGGACCATCCGCCGAATTGCCGCTGAACAGCTGGACGTGCTGCCCTGCTCCGAAGTGGCCGCCCCAAGCACCTGCTTGGTAAGCTGGTGCCTGGAGCTGGCCCTGTTGGTGAAGGACCTTGTCAAAGGCTTTCTGAAAATCTAAGTACACTATATCCACTGGATCCCTCTTGTCCACATGCTTGTTGACCCCCTCAAAGAATTCTAGTAGATTGGTAAGGCATGATTTTCTTTTACTAAAACCATGTTGACTCTTCCTCAACAAATTATGTTCATCTTATGTCTGACAATATTGTTCTTTATTATAGTTTCAACCAGTTTGCCCGGTACTGAAGTCAGGCTTATGGGCCTGTAATTGCTGGGATCACCTTTGGAGCCCTTTTTAAAAATTGGTGTCACATTAGCTATCCTCCAGTCATCTGGTACAGAAGCTGATTTAAATGATAGGTTACAGACTACAGTTAGTAGTTCTGCAATTTCACATTTGAGTTCCTTCAGAACTCTTGGGTGAATACCATCTAGTCCTGGTGACTTATTGCTGTTTAATTTATCCATTTGTTCCAAAACTTCCTCTAATGATACCTCAATCTGGGGCAGTTCCTCAGATCTGTCACCTAAAAATAATGGCTCAGGTTTGGGAATTTCCCTCACATCCTCAGCCATGAAGACCAATGCAAATAATTCATTTAGTTTCTCCGCAATGACCTTACTGTCCTTGAGTGCTCCTTTAGCACCTCAATTGTCCAGTGGCCCCACTGGTTGTTTAGCAGGCTTCCTGCTTCTGATGTACTTAAAATTTGTTTTGCTATTACTTTTTGAGTCTTTGGCTAAATGTTTTAATAGCCTTTCTAATCTCCCTGAGAATTTCACAGTCACTATCACCATCTTGGTCAGGTGGTCGGTAATATATCCCTACTGCTATATACTTATTATTAGAGCATGGAATTTCAATCCATAGAGATTCTATGGTACAGTTTGATTCATTTACGATTTTTACTTCATTTGATTCTATGCTTTCTTTCACATATAATGCCACTCCCCCACCAGCACGACCTGTTCTGTCCTTCTGATGTATTTTGTACCCTGGAATTACTGTATCCCATTGATTATCCTCATTCCACAAAGTTTCTGTGATGCCTATTAGATTAATATCCTCATTTAATACGAGGTACTTTAGTTCACCCATTTTATGATTTAGACTTCTAGCATTGGTATATAAGCACTTTAAAAACTTGTCTCCTTTTAGCTGTCTGCCATTACACGATGTAATTGAATAGGACTCTTTTTTTACTTGACTATTTCTGATCAGACTCTGCCTGTAATTTATCGTTTTCCATCCTCTCGTCCTAACTAGGACATAGAGATTCTCTATTAATAGATCCTCCACACCTGTCAGCTTTCCCCTAGCCCCTAGTTTAAAAACTGCTCTACAACCTTTTTAATACTAAGTGCCAACAATCTGGTTCCATTTTAGTTTAGGTGAAGCCCATCCTTCTTGTATAGGCTCCCCCGTCCCAAAAGTTTCCCCAGTTCCTAATAAATCTAAACCTGTCCTCCCTACACTATTGTCTTATCCACGCATTGAGACTCTGCAGTTCTGCCTGTCTAACTGGCCCTGCATGTGGAACTGGGAGCATCTCAGAGAATGCTACCATGGAGGTCCTGGATTTCAATCTCTCACCTAGCAGCCTAAATATGGCCTCCAGGACCTCTCTCCTATCCTTCCCTATGTCATTGGTATCTTCATGTACCACAACCACCAGCTCCTCCCCAGCACTGCACATAAGTCTATCTAGATGGCTCGAGAGATCTACAACTTTTGCACCAGGCAGGCAAGTGACCATGCAGTTCTCCCAGTCACCGCAAACCCAGCTATCTATGTTTCTAAAGATTGACTCGCCCATTACTAATACCTGTCTCTTCCTAATAGCTGGAGTTCCCTCCCCCGGAGAGGTATCCTCAGTACGAGAAGATACCACAACATCATCTGGAAGGAGGGTCGAAACTATGGGATTGTTTCCCTCTGCTTCCTTTTTAAGCTTCCTGTCCAATTGGAGCATGCTCCCAGGGTTGGAGGGGCAGGGCTACCTGGGCCCAATCTGGTTAGTTTTTAACCAGAGTGAAAACCCAGAAGGAACTGACAAATATCTGGGTTGTCCAGGACCTGAAGTAGTAGCAATGTCCTCTGTAGAACCTCAGAGTTCACCTAAGCAAGGGTGGAAGCCATATACTTTGTCTTGTTCTTTAACCCTTTCAGACCCATTGTGGGGTTTGGACATGCCATCACAGTGCATTATCCTCAATTGCTTTGGTACATGTCCTATAAATATTCATAGGCTATTGTCACCTTATAAAGTGGACTTTTAACAGCTTGCTTTTTTTCCTGCTGATTTAGCTTTTTTCATCTCTAATGTATACAATATCTACACAGTTTACATGATAACTGAAATTACTTCATTTATGGTTTCTAGAAATGGATAGCTCGAAAAAATAGAGAATCTTCATAGAAAGTACAAAAAAGGCCTTGAGTAAAATTTGTAAAAGTGCCTATGTGACTTAGGAGCCTAAATCCTATTTTCAGAATTGATCTAGGCACATAGAAATCTAAGTTCTAATGACTTTCAAGCAGACTTAGATTTCTAGGTGCCTAAAGGCCAAGTTTACAAAGATATTTAGATGCCTAAAGATACAGATGGGCATCTAGTGGGATTTACTAAAGTACCTAAGCCGGTTAGGCACCTCACTCCCATTGAAAGTCACTCACATAGGCCCTTTTGTAAATTTTAACCCTTGACTCCAAGGGGAGTCAGATTGAGCCTTATCTGTGTTGAGGACAGTCCAGCCACCTATCCCACAATTATTAAAGATCCTCTGTACAACTTTTGAAATGTTCTCTATCTTCTTTTCAGTGTTGGCATTTAAAATGTCACCTTGTCTCCCACTTTAAAACTCTCTTAAGCAACCAACACCTGCACTTTCTGTGAAGATCCAATATCACCTTACAAAGTAACTTCAAAAGTATGTAAACTATGCAGATATAGTGTATATAGTAAGTTGAAAAAATGATAACTGTTGTCAATGGGACTCTTTCAATGGGAATTGAATTAGACCATTGCAGATCAAATTCAGACTGAAAGTGGCTAACTTCATTGAGCTGCATATCCTGTTAAGGAAATGTGCCTCGAGGGATAGTTTTTAACCGGAGTGAAAACCCAGAAGGAACTGATAAATATCTGGGTTGTCCCGGGCCTGAAGTAGTAGCAATGTCCTCTGTAGAACCTCAGAGTTCACCTAATCAAGGGTGGAAGCCATATACATTGTCTGACTGTTTACTTTCAAAAACTTGAGAAAATTCAGATTGCTTTGGAGTTTAAGTAGGGTTTCTTTAAGTGTGTTGTGGGAAACAGCATTCATGTTCAGGGAGGATTACTCTGAAGAGTTTTCCATTTGTATACTTAAGACTCAATTATTCATCTCTTAGCCGAATAGTAGTTATTCACATAAGCATCCTTATTGATGTCAATGGGACTACTCGTGAATGCTACACAGTTAATGGGTTGCAGAATCAGGCCCTTAATGAATCGTGCCTACTTCTTGCTTCTGTTTTGACTCAGCATTTGAAATGGAACAATGAACTGAACATTCCTGAACACTTGTAATGTTTTATTTTAATTGTTAATATAAATCAAGTTATAATAGGTGGTTTACTTACTACAATTAAATCATGCATTCTTGAGAAGAGACTTGTATGGATTTAGAACAAAGAAACTGACTGATAGTTGTCTGCTGTTAGCCCTGTCTGCTGCTACCACCAAAGTCAATGCATGTTCAGCGAGCTCCCAGAAGGAGCTGCACTGCAGCTTTTAGCATGGCCAGTTCATCTCCTACACCCCAGCACAAGCTCCTTTCCAACTGTTGCTACAAAGAAGTGCATCTAATCTTCATTTGTGTAGAGGCAAATTTTTTAGGTACCATTGTAGGACTGAGCATTAGTGGAGGTGGAAGGGTTATTTTCTGTATTTTAATTTTATTGATATTTTTATTCTCCCCCTGCCCTCCACAAAGAGAAAACAGTTAGGTGGGGAAAGGGTTGGCTTGCCTTATCCTTCCAAGGCTACAGATAGGGGATGGGATATATTTGTGCTGTCAGGAGCAAACATACTGAGTGAGAGTGGGAGTGTGCTGCCAACTATCTTTGCAGCCACGCTATCAGTTGCAGTGCTGCTTTCAAGGGTGCCTCACCAAGCACGCATGGAGTTCTATACTAGTAGGAGGAAAATACTATTGGATTGACTTACTGTAGAGAAACTCTTCAAAAGTAGTCCACAAGGATCCATATTTTAATCAAAGTTGAAGAAAACAAAATCTACAGTAATGATGATGATATTTTGAAACATCTTCTTGGCGATTAAGGGCCTGTTCCAGTTTCCTCTTGATATCAATGAGAGTTTTTCCAATGAAGGGTGGGTTGACTCCTAGTCTTTTCTCAATCCTCAATGCCTCATACAGCTAAAGTATTTCAAACCCTGATCAGTAGTTTTATGTGCAAGTAGCCACAGATTACTCTAGCTTTTCATACACATTTATGGGTCATACTCCAAAGCAAGGCTGCCCGCTTCTGAGATCCTTATAGTGAGTAGCAATTAGTTCAATAATTTTATGACAGCAAGCCAAGTAGGAAATAGAAAATCTGATTGGCTTATTACATACTGACTGTAACTTCTGATGGTAACAGTCCTACTTAGCATATTAAAACTTTATAAGACAGAAAAGACATTAACATGCCAAGAAAAATAATACATGTATCTTCATTAGATTATAGAATTTCTATCTGCAATTTTACTATAATGATAAAAAAGTTAAGATCCCTTTGGAGGTTGTATAAATTCGAATTGTTACTTATGTGTTGCAGGTTTTTCTGATTTATAATTAGTATGTGGGAGATATATAATTAGTTTGAAATATTTATGGCTTAGATTGTTAAAATCTTTTTCTAATTTTAAATGGGGTGTGTAAACTTATTTAGGACTCAGTATACAGGAACCCTGAAAACTGTACACAGTTATTTTGTATCCAGCCATTTTGACTGCTTGGGCTCTATAAACTGATGTCTCAGAACAAACTGAATGAAGTTGCTTAAAGAAAACATTTAGTAATCAAATAAACATGAATGACAGTTTTTCTAAAATCATGTATTCAACCAGACTCTAGGGGTTCAGTCTTGAGCCTGTTCTCGGATTATCTTGCTTCCTTAAAGTGAACTTCCATGCTGACTGCTTTCCTTCTTGAAGCTGGCCCCAGGGTCAGTACTTCAGACCTTTTAAATTGTGGAATACAGTACTTAGTTCTTATTGCTTACTGTGATTATTTGAATCAGCTGTAGCAGCCCCTAATAGCAGCAATGGTCTGGGAGTAACTGGCTGTTTAAGGGTTAATCAGACTTTTTTTAGATCAAACTGACTTCCCCCTAAGGGTAAGGTAGAGTCTACGTGCATGAGTCTGATCAATGGGTTGAAAACCTAACCTATTTTCATGTCATTGGAAAACATAGCTTCTTTCCCCAACTTTAGCAGTGTTGTAATTACACTGCACTATTCAGTTATCCAATGAACCCTTTAGACTGAAGGCGGCACGTGAGCTGATTTTCAGTGACACTCACACTGCCCGGGTCCTGGCCATCGGTCCAGGGGGCTCTGCATTTTAATTTAATTTTAAATGAAGTTTCTTAAACATTTTAAAAATCTTATTTACTTTACATACAACAATAGTTTAGGTATATATTATAGACTTATAGAAAGAGACCTTCTAAAAACATTAAAATGTATTACTGGCACGCAAAACCTTAAATTAGAATGAATAAATGAAGACTCGGCACACCACTTCTGAAAGGTTGCCGACCCCTGCTTTAGATGGATGCTTTTTTTTTTTTTTTATAGGGATTTGGAGGAAAATGATCATTTCCATTCTGCTCTGGGGAAGGGTAGAAGACAGAATGCTGCAACAATTTAGAGACCAGAGGAAAGAGAAACTCAGTACAATTCACGGTCCATTTGACATACACGTGCACATGGTTGACAGAGCAGAAGTGGGACTATAAAAAAAATGTGAATATCCTTAGGACCTTGGAGGGAATGGAAGTATGAAATGGAGCACTCAGATCTCCTCCTCTGGGAGATCTGCTCTCAGAAAGCCCCAGAACAAACAAGAGATAGCAAAATCAAACAGCAAACAAATCCTTAAGATCCCTTCTTCATAAAACCTATGCTGACTAGCTGGGGGTGGGGGAAGCTACAGGATTCTCTGGAGGCTGGTTCATTTAAAAGGGTAAACTTAACTATCCTGTCACATCTCACATGGTGCTCTTAGTGCCTCTGTGTAATTCTGTTAAACAAGTAAAAACATTGATGGGAGGGGCAGGAGCAGGGGTGGGAATTGGATCCCTTACTGAGAGGTCACAGGCTCACAGAGCTTTGTTTTGTTTACTTTAACTTATCATTTATTTGTGTTTTAAACATCTTTAAACAGACTATCAGATTTGTCATCAGTAGAAGTAGTCTAGGTGGCACATGAATGGAAATGTCAAATCTAAACAGAAAGCAGACCCAGTCTATCTGTTTGGGAAGTGGGTTTCCTCACAGAAAACCATGAGCAATGCTAGGAAGATACTGTAAGATGGAGACTTGAGCTTCAATGCCTTCTATACAACACAGGAACCAATGGACTTTATATAGGTACTCATGCAAGAATATCCAAATGGCCATAGCGGCAACAAAAATTACATTTGATCAGTTACATGTGCTGTTATCTGTATGCACATATGGATTACACTGAAATGGAGGAGACAGAGAATGTAAGAAAACAGGATAGTAAATCTGTACAGCTGGAAACTGGCATATTTGTGTAATCAAAACACTGTCTGAAGTCAAATGCCACTGTGTAGTATCTGAACAGCCATGAAAGAGATTGCCTGGACACTTTTTTTTTTTTTTTAAAGGAATCAAAATTGGCAGGTGATGATGTTTAAAATGTTTAACTTGTCTGACAAGAGTGTAACAAGAACGATCTATTTAATATATAAAAGACCGGAGTCTTTTGTTTTTTGTTTTGTTTCTTGTGCTCTGGTACTGAAGTGGTACACTAGTCTCTGCTGCTACCCAAATACACCTTTTTAAATGAAAGAAAAAAAATTGTTTTGTACCTAGCAAAGCTCTTGATGTGACATAATGATAGGGAATGTAACTTTTAAAAGCTAGATGGCACAGCATCTGTTGAATTAACATAAAGATGCAAAATGTAGGAAATTTTGATTTAGAACAAAACATTTTGAACCATAGTCATCTCTGAATGTTTCCCTTTCATTTAAATATTTTGCTAAGATCCGAGAGTTGGTGGGACAAGATGGGAAAAGGGTTACATAAGTAACCCAACTATGCATGAATAATTCTTTTGTCTCCCTCACAGACCTTAGTAGATCGTATAATCATTCAAATTCTGACAATTTCTTCACTTTTGCTATACTGGTTTATTTATTTGGCCAAATTTGATTAGTGATTACATGGCCCCATTGATAATTGTTTTGATGTTCTTCAAAAGAAGTCAGGCCTCAGCAAGATATACCCTTTCTGATGAATTTGGGAGTTAAAATATTTTTTCTTCTGAAAGATGCTCTATTTTTTAAAATAAAATTAGGAAAAGTATTACAAAGCACGACCAAGTATTACAATGCGTGAATACTCGTGAAATTATGAAACCTCTTTTGCAGGATAAAGAAGTGAGAAGTTGAGTCAGAAATTGCAAAGAAGTAGAAGATAAGGCCATTATTTCAAATCTGAAACAAAACAAACAAAAACACCTCAGGCCTTGGCCCAGATAGTTTTGCAGAAGAATTCCTTAAGAAGTGTGAGAGAAAGAGGACCAAGTCCATCCTTGGTATAAATCTGTTGAGTTTAGTGGAATTATACTTGTGTGCTTATGGATCACTTTCTCGAAAACTTGCTTTGTTGACTAGGATCTCATTTAATATACAGCTTGTATATTCCACAGTGAATGAGTCTTCAATCTACTGAATTATAGTGGTGTGCTCTATATATTGCCAACTCGTGATTTTTTTTTAATGAGTTTTGCAATATTTAAGGTTCTTTTTAAAGCCCCAGTTCCTGGATTCATGTTCTTTAATAAGAAGCACAGCCTCCATTTAAAAAGAAGGACTATTCTAGCCCTCATGACTGCAGAGAAAAGCTTGACAATATAAACCCAAAGGCTCAAAAAGCAGGAAGCAAAAACCCGAAACTGCTTATTTTTAAAAGCTTGTAATATTTAAGCCATTTTCATGATTTGTGGCCTGACTAATGATTTTTGAATATAATCAATACTGCCCTATGGCTGTAAAGATACCTATCAGTTTGAGAACTGGTGTAGTGATGTTTGCTTGAATCAGCACACAGCCTGAAAGGGTAGCTCTGGGAGTGGTGTGAACTGCCTGTATTTATTTAAGTATTTAGCGTTTGCCTATTCACAGAGCTAATCAATAGCATCATTAGGGGTCAACTGGAGCTCGTGGAGCCCAATGCTGAATTTGGTTAGCACTCCTCAACAATGTGTATTATTGTTTGATCTGCACCACAGCTATAGCTTGCTTTGTTTTGAAAGCGCCAGTGGTGCTGGTTGGCTACACAGAGGTCTTGCCCAGTCTGGAATTGGTTAAAAAGGGCCCACTGACGACACGGCAAGTCGAAGCCAGGTGGGTGAACAGTAGAGTCTGTGATAAGGAATTGATTGGTGGTTGATGATAAGGACCAGTCTTCCCGCCACAGGAGCTCCGCTGTCATGTCCTGGCATGATAGCCTCGACCACAGTGGGTGTGATGAAATGTGTAGCTAGTAGACTAAAAAGGTTGTGAACAAGGGCAAGCATGGGTTGGCATGTACCTTCACAAGCAGCTTGCCAGCTGCAGTCTCCCTTCTATGTAAGGGGGGAGCAACGTGGCTCAGAACTGGAAACCATGGAAGATGAGTTGGACAGAGTTCCTGTGATGATGCATATAGCTGAGTTGAGTTGCACATCAACAAGTTTGGTGTGTGCCGACTGATTCCATACTGGCACACAGTACTCTGCTATTGAGTACTAGATGGCAAGGGCTGAGTCCTTAGGGCTGGAGTATTTGTTCCCCATGAAGAACCTGCCAGTTTGCTGAGAAGGTCATTGTGTGTCTTGACCTTTGCTGCTATCTTGCTCAGGTAGCTTTTGTATGTCAGTGTTCGGTCGAAGGTCACGCCTAAGTAAACTGGGTATGCTTCAGCCTGTGGCCATTCATTATGATGTTTAGTTCCCTCTTAGCATTGGCATGATGGAGGTGTAATGTGATAGAGACTGTCTTGCTGGTACTAGGCTGAAGGTGCCATTTCTTGCAGTAGGTTGCCAGCTTTTCAGCGTTGTCACTTAGTCTTCTCCAGCTCAGAGAAAGTTGGATGCAGCAGATATCGTCTGCATAGATGAACTTCCATGACTGGGTTGGTGACAGGTAATTGATGTATAAATTGAACAAGGTTGGGGCTAGAACAGACCCCTGGGGTAACTCATTCATCTGTTTTTTCCAAACCAAATTTCATCTGTTTTCTCACCCACATGCACCTTGAACCATCTGTCTCGGAGTAGCAGTTTGGTGGTATCAGTAACCCATAGTGGGAGGATTCTTGATATTTTAACAAGTAGACCTGTGTACCAGCTGCAGTGAGGTCAAGGAAAATAGCACCCATATTCAGATTTCTTTGAAAACTGTTTTCAATTAATGTGCAAATATTTGGTTGCATGTGCTTCGACCTTGTCAAAAGCATGCTTGCTCAACATTCAAAATGTTCTCCACGGTGTTATTCACTGTAAAATTAGGCACTCTAGAACCTTGAGACACACAGAAAGCAGCAGGATGGGACGGTAGCTTGATGCCTGGTTTGGGTCTTTACCAGATTTTGGGAGGCTGATGACTTTTGACATGTGCCAGATTTTCAGCAGTCTTCCTGCATTGGTGAAGAATTGAGCCAGCCAATAGCAGGTGCATGGGCCAGGGAACTCTGGAAGGATGTTATCATAGGTGGCAGTGGTGCTAGACTTAATGTTATGTAGCACTCCATCCAGGTCTGGAACTGTGAAAGGTTCAGGTTAAGCTCTGGATTTGTGCTGCCCGTGGAAGACTCTCCCCTCACTCTGGATTTGATTCTTCACTTCTTTTTCCAGGGGTGTCTTTCATTAAGTATTTCACTGCTGATGAAAGTCTTTCAGAGAGAAGAGGGATGACAATCAAATGATGTCATTATATGCAGAGCATACAATAAATAAAAATCTGCACAAAATACTGAATAAATAGCATCTTATTTTGGTATTTTACATGGATAGTTCTTGGTGATCTTGCTAGTGGGGGAGCGGCACCTCTTCTGCTACCTTTTTAATTCCAGTATTGCACCTTAAAGATTTCCCTTTCCTTAAAGCTGCAAGGAGAGGAGTTTTAATTTTAATATTTAAAATAAGAAGAAATTCTGTGCTGTACCATGACATTCATTAATCATCATGGCTGTTGGATAGTCTGTCATGTCTTGTTGATATCAGCACTTAGTGATGTATAGGTGAAAGGTCTCTGAGATTTAGAAAGTGCTATTTGGAAGGAAAGAACTCCTAAGAGTGTTTCCCATGTTAATAATGGAACCATGCATATAAGATGATAAACCTATATCATAACATTAGTTACTAATAATACATCTATTTGCATGTGAGTAAATACACGCTGAATTTTTGGAAACAGACATAAATTTAGTTTAGTTTAGTAGCAATTGGACAACTAACTTAATGAATGCCAATGAAAATGAGGTAGGATTAGAGGCTAAAATAGGGAAAGAAAAGGTTAAAAATTACATAGAGAAGTTAGATGTCTTTAAGTCACCAGGGCCTAATGAAATACATCAGGAGCTTAAGGAGCTGACTGAGGAGATATCTGAGCCATTAGCGATTATCTTAGAAAAGTCATGGAAGACGGGTGAGATTCCAGAGGACTGGAAAATGGCAAATGTAGTACCACTCTATAAAAAGGGGAATAAGGACAACCCGGGGAATTCTAGACCAGTCAGTTTAACTTCAGTGCATGGAAAAATAGTGGAACGAATAATTAAGCTATCAATTTGCAGACACCTAGACGATAGTAAGGTGATAAGTAATAGCATGGATTTGTCAAAAACAACTTGTGTCAAACCAACCTAATAGCTTTCTTTCACAGGGTACAAGCCTTGAGGATGGGGGGAAGTGGTAGATGTGATATATCTTGACTTTAGTAAGGCTTTTGATATTGTCTTGCATGACCTTCTTATAAACAAAGTAGGGAAATACAACATAGATAGAGCTATTATAGGTTGGGTGCATAACTGGTTGGAAAGTCATTCCCAGAGAATAGTTATCAGTGGTTCATGCTGGAAGAGCATAATGAGAGGCAATCGGTTCTGGGTTCGGTTCTGTTCAATATCTTCATCAATGATTTTGATAATGGCATAGAGAGTACACTTATAAAATTTGCAGATGATACAAAACTAGGAGGAGTTGGAAGTACTTTGGAGGAGAAGATTAAAATTCAAAATGATCTGGACAAACTGGAGAAATGGTCTGAAGTACATAGGATGAAATTCAATAAGAACAAATGCAAAGTACTCCACTGAGGAAGGAACAATCAGTTGCATAGATAAGATATTTAAGATATTAGGATAGGACAAGAAGCAATGGGCTTAAATTACAGCTAGGCTGGTTTAGGTTGGACATTAGGAAAAACTTCCTAAGCACTGGAATAAATTGCCTAGAGAGACTGCCCGGAGCAGCGAACCGCAGCCACTGGGAGCTGCAATCCGCTGAACCTGCGGACGCGGCAGGTAAACAAACTGGCCCGCCCCGCCAGGGGCTTTCCCTGCACAAGTGGCGGAACGAGTTTGGGTACCACTGGTCTAGATAATACTTAGTCCTGAGTGCAGGAGAATGGACTAGAAGACCTCTTGAGGTCCCTTCCAGTCCTACTATTTTATGATTCTATAATTACATAATATTTTTCTTGGGTCTACCAACACTTCAGTCAGAATTATTTTCTGAATGAGTTTTACATCCAAAAAATGTAGAAATATGCTCAAAACTGACTTGGGAAGGGATTCAGTTTCTAATTGATTTTCCTCCAACAATTACATATGTTTATTTTATGACCTCAGCTGTGCTACTTTGGACTCTCATCAGCTCTCACAAGCAAAGTTGGGTCAAGCCAGGTCAATACTACTTGGATAAGAGATATCTAAGGGAAACCCAGGTACTGCTGAAAGTAGTGCTAATGATTAAGCAGATGGCACTCTTTTCTGAGGGGCAGTATTGAACAAAAGCCCCAGGATGTTGTTTAAAGGTGCATTGGGTGTGGAAGGTGCCATTTTGCATGTAGAATGTAAATCTGAGGTTCAGACCTAGATAAAAATCTCATTGCACTTTTGTAAGGGAACGGGTGTTTGATTAGGCCAATGTACTGAATTCAAAGTAATCATAGTAATTAACTGTATTCTAATTCAGTAACCAGGAAGTATTGCGTGAAGTTTATAGTAATTCAACTGAGGGGATAGGAGATGGGGGAAAAAACCTGTTTCTTAAGGAGGTGATTGCTATTTTGTGAAACTTTGCAATGGATAATTTGCATTTTTAGCTTGTGTGTTGCACCGAACATAAGGTGTGCTGTTATACAAATTCACTCTCTCATACCTTACTGCTTAATTGTAATTTGTTATAAAAATTTTCTGCAAAGATTCTATCAGTGCAGGAATCCCCATCTTAGCTTTCATGTGTCCACCCACAAGTCCTACAAAAAACTCCTCTAACTCTTTATGGGCTGTTTTTTCAGAACTACTGAGCACTCACAACTGAGTTTGAAATCAGGGGACCTGAAATTTGTCCCTAAATGGTTGTGTCACTCTGAGGCATACATTAAGATGTGGACCCTGTCATGGAGTGACTGGGCGATGCTCTGGAACTACTCCATACAAAGCCAGTCAGGACTCTGGGGGAGCATGCCTCCTCTCTCTGAGCATACTGTCTCCAGGGCAAGAAGCTTACACAGCTTCAACCTTCCTGGGTCTGACCTCGGAGCATTCATCATCCCCTTCCACACCGTGCGCGTCCCACAGCGAGTCTGCACAGGCGGGGCTCCTGGGGAAGCTGGAGGGCCCTGCACCCCAACTCTGCAATCAGACGTGACTCTCAGCCAGCCAGTAAAACAGAAGGTTTATTAGATGACAGAAACATGGTCTACAACAGAGCTTGTAGGTACAAAGAACAGGACCCCCCAGTCTGGTCCATCTTGGGGAGCAGGGAGCCCGGAGCCCCGTCTGGGCCTCACTCCATTTCCTCAGCCAGCGCTAAACTGAAACTCTCCAACCCCTCCTCTGGCCTTTGCCTCTTTCCCAGGCCAGGAGGTCACCTGATCTCTTTGTTCTCCAACACCTTCAGTTGGCACCTTTGCAGGGGAGGGGCCCAGGCCATCAGTTGCCAGGATTCTCTGTGCATCACAGTGGCCCTCTAAGGCTCTGCAACAATCACACACCCTTATCCCACCACCTAATACTTAAGAAATGCATAGGGGAAGCTGAGTCACTCACACAATATTCAGAGAAAACAATAAGAACATTCCCACTTCGTCACATCTCCCCCCCCTTCGAGACCGAACTGAGCGGGGTCACTTTAGCCAGTGACCTGGGGAAGTTTGAACCCCCAACATTCCCGTGAATACCCCAGCATCTCTCCCATTCCTTGGTGGGAGTTACACCAGGCCTTCCAGTTTCATGCCCTCCCGAAGGTGGGGTGTGCTTGATGGCACTCGCAGGACGCATGTGGGAAGATTTATGCGGCCTGTGCTCTTTTGCCCCCCCAATATCCCTGCGGTTCAAACTGGGTCTTCTCCCAGTGCTCCAGTTTGGAGAGCTGTGATTCGGGCTCTTGACCTTGACCTTGGCCACCCTTTTGACCTTGGCAACCCTCTAACCAGGTGTCTCTGTCACCAGCAGCTCAGCATCAGCCCCTTTCATTTGATGCAGCCACGTTGGATGAGAGTGGTCAATATACACAGTAAAGCACCGCCCAAATAGATACAGCTGCAGCTTTTTAAGGGCCTGCACCATGGCCAGGCATTTCTTCTCTATGGCTGCATAGTTCTGCTTCCGGGGCAGCAGTTTCTTGCTCAGTTACCCGATGGGATGTCTCTCCTCGTTAGCATCAGCTTGCATCAGCACTGCGCCCAGCCCTGCATCCGAGGCGTCGGTGAACACTGTAAAGGGCTTGGCAAAGTCCGGGTTTACCAGATTTACTGGGCCCTGGGTTAGAGCCTCCTTCAGTACACAGAGAGCCCTCTGGCACTGCTCGGTCCAGACCACCTTGTCTGGCTTCCCCTTCTTACATAGCTCAGTGATGGGGGCAGCTAGAGAGCTAAAGTGGGGTACAAACCCCCGGTAGTACCCCGCATTCCAGATAAAGGCCTAGACCTGTTTCTTGGTCTGGGGAATGGGCCAATCTTTGATCATCTCCACCTTGCACTTTTTGGCTTTTACCGTCAGTCCTGCCTCCTTGAGGCAGCCCAGCACCCTCTTCACTTGGGACACGTGTTCCTCCCAGGTCTGGCTAAAGACACAAATATCATCAGTGTACGCCAGGACCAAGTTCTCCATCCCCCTCAGTAACTGATCCACCCAGTGCTGAGAGGTGGCCAATGTCCCCTTGAGGTCGATAGGCAGGACCAGGAACTCAAAGAACCCCAAAGGGGTGGTGAAGGCAGATTTCAACCTGGCATCTTGGCCCAAAGGTACCTGCCAGTCACCCTTGGTGAGATCTGTAGTAGAGCGGTAATAACCCCCCCCCCCCACCCCCAGCTTGTCTAGAATCTCACCAGGCTTAGGCATGGGGTAGGCATCGGACACGGTGATGGCATTAAGCTTCCAATAGTCCATACAGAATCGGATTGACCCATCTTTCTTGGGGACCAGCCCCACGGGTGAGGCCCATGGGCTGTTGAATCGCTGGATCACCTCTAAAGCCAGCATGTCCTTGACCTCTCTCTCCAGGCTCTGAGCTATTTTCCCAGTGACTCTGAACAGGGGACACCTGATGGGAGGATTGGCTTCCATCTCAGGGAAGAGATCCACCAGGGGGTCTTCCCCCTTCTCCTCCCAATCGTCCCTTTCCAGATCCAGGGGTCCCCTCACTCTCCTCCCATACAGCAGCTCGAAAGGGAAGAACCCTGTGGATTCCTGGGGCACTTCCCTGTACCGCAGGTTGGGTAGGTACTTGTCCCAGTCCTGTGGATGCTGATTCATAAAAGTCCTCAGCATCATCCTTAGGGTCTCATAAAATCTCTCCACCAGCCCGTTGAACTGAGGGTGATATGCAGAGGCCCAGGCGGGCCAGACCCCACATTTCTCTCACAAGCCCCGGAGCAGGGCTGACATGAAATTGGACCCCTAGTCTGTAAGGACCTCACTAGGGACCCCTTCTCTGCTGAAGATGGTCAGCAGCGCGTCTGCCATGGTGTCTGCCTTGGTGGAGGACAGAGCCACTGCTGCTGGGTAGCAGGTGGCGAAATCCATCACCACCAGAATGTATTTCTTCCCCAACCGGGTCGCCTTGCTGAGGGGCCCCACTATGTCCATAGCCACCTTCTGGAAAGGTTCCTCTATGATGGGAGCTTCACCCTTAGCCCAGGCCTTCCCCACCCTCTGGCAGGAGTCACAGGATCTGCAGGACTGCTGGACTGCATCACAGACTCCGGGCCAGTAAAAGTTCTGC
The DNA here is from genome assembly GCF_027887155.1 of Malaclemys terrapin pileata. Classification (NCBI taxonomy): domain Eukaryota; kingdom Metazoa; phylum Chordata; order Testudines; family Emydidae; genus Malaclemys; species Malaclemys terrapin. Next base: position 53,519,461 of record NC_071510.1, on the reverse strand, counting down.
AGCAGCCACTGCCTGGTGCGCTGGATCCCCTCGTGTCCTGAGAGAGGGACATCATTGGCCAGGCACAATAGCCTGCGGCAATACTTCTGGGGCACCGCCAGCTGTCTCCTGATTCCTCACAGTTCTACTTCCCCTTGGGGAGCCTATTCCCAGTACAGGAATCCCTTCTCCCACAGGAATCTTTCCTGCTGCCTTCCCCAAGGGGGTTTGCAGTGCTGTGGCCAGCAAGTTCCCTCAGCTTCTCCATGGAGGGATCCTTCTGCAGTTCGGTCTGGAATTCAGCTGCTGGGGAAGGGAGTTCCCTCTCGCTGTTCCCTCTCGATGGCTGGGCTTGGGGTCATAGCCTCACTGAGCCCTGTCTCTGGTAGCTCCCTCCCTGCCATGGAATCACTTCCCAGCAGCACCTCTGGACAAGGCAAACCTGGTTGGCAGCTGACTTGCCCTGCCTGTGTGTCCCCCCCACTCTGCTGGGGTCTCAGCTCCCACGGTGCTCAGCACTGCCCTTGCTGTCCCAGTGGGGGTAGGCAGCGAGCTCGCTGCTTTGGTCACAGCATCAGAGCCAGCGTGAGCCCCCTCTCCAGTGTGCAGGGAGCATCTCTTCCTCCCACTCAGCCCCCAGGGGTCTGATTACAGACAGGCAGGTATCCCCAGCTTAGCAGCTCCTCAACCCCCCCCCCCCCCCCCCCCCGCGAGTCAGGTCATTTGCATTTTCACTGACAATTTCAGTCTCAGCCAATTGTTTCCCTAGATTCAAATTCAAATCCTCGGCTGTTACAGGAGCAGGGCCTGGATCCTGTCCCAAAGAGACACAATCATCCCCCAACAGGACCTCACAGCCGATATCCTGGAGAACCCCAACTACCAGCCAGCCCGACCCCTCCTGGGTCTGCACAGGGATCTGGGCCATAGGCAGGGTGGGGGGCTTCATCCCTGGGATCTTCACCAAGGTCACTCAGCCCCCCAGCATCTGGTGAGGCTGCACCAGCCAGGACTTGACAACAGTTCTCTCTGTCCCAGGATCTCGCCATCCCAGGAATGTCTCCCCGTTGACCACCAACTTCCGCTCCCACTGGGGGTCCAGGGCCTGAGCCCAGGAGAGTCCACGCAGACATATAGGTTGGGGCCAGGAGTTGGAACCTGTCCACGACCCCATGCATCTGGCTGACGGCGTCTATGGCCTTGGGACCCAGCAAGGGTGCTAGATACCAGGGCTTTTCTGCAGGGTCCCCCTGGTTCAAATTGCCAGCCTGCTGAAAGGCAGTGGGGTGGGCATCCACCCCCCCCTTGGGATCTGGAACCCCGGGTCTATCCCCACTCACCCCTGGGAAGTCCCCTATGCCTCTCCGCTCCACCATCGCCAGTTCATGCTGCTGCTGCTTCTCCTGCAGCTCTTTTTCTGGCTCTCACAGTCCTCTCGCTCCTTCAGACTCAGCTCCAATCCCATCCATCTCCGATCCCCTGATGGGGAATCCAATCGTGAACCCATCTGGTCAGGGACAGGAGTCTTGGGGATGCCTGGCTACCACTCCAGCTCCTCCCAGATCCTCTTGTAGCCCCATTTGGGTCAGGAATCCGCTCTTTAGAGCAGACATCATCCTCCAGCTGCATGATTAACTATGCTTTGGTGAACTTTCCAATGCGTAACCCTCTCTTTTTGCACAGGTTTACAATGTCCTTCTTAAGGAGAGGGTAATAGGCCATCACTTTGCTGTTCTCAAGTTGTTGTGGACTCGCAGGCTTTTGTGCTCTCAGCTTCCCACAGTTTCCAGGAAGAACCCCTAGTGTGCCAGCCCTTCTCCAGGTCACCGCCTCTCTCCCAGGATCAAGTCTCAGACTCCTCCGCCCCTGGGACCGCTCGCTGCAGTCCCCAGGGGGTCCCCGTTACTGCAACAGTCCTTCTCGCTGGTCACACACTCCCATGGGTTAAGCGTAGCTCCTTCACCCCCTGAAACCACCCCTCTCTGAGCCTTGATCATGCCTGATCCTCCTTCGTTTTACTGCTCCCCAGTCACTTACTGCAGGATGCTCTGTCCACGGGGGTGCAGTAGATCCCACCACTGCCACCAGTTGTCACAGAGTCATCGGGTGATGCTCTAGAACTACTCCATACGAAGCCAGTCATGATTCCGGGGGCGCATGCTCCTCTTTGTGAGCATACTGTCTCCAAGGCAAGAAGCTTACACAGCTTCGACCTTCCTGGGTCTGATCTCGGAGCATTCAGCATCCCCTTCCAGCATACTCAGACCCTATATCTTATCATGCTTGCCATCTAAGAAGACAACTGTCCTGATGGGTGAGGTAGATATATACATTTTGTATGTGCATTACAATTTTTCTGGTTCTGACTAATATTCCTAGTACATTTGTCCTTTTTCCTCCTGATTATTTGTTTCAGTAATTCAGAATGTAGCTAAATAGTTCTAATGATAGTAACTTCTCAAATATCTTTATATTCTTTATGATGAAAAATATGTATTAAAATGATGGGGTAATATAATGTTATTTGCATTTGGGACAATGGTCTAAAAATGGGGCACATAGAATAGGGCCCTGCCAAATTCACAGACCATGAAATCTGGTCTCCATGAAATCTGGTCTTTTGTGTACTTTTACCCTATACTATACTGTTTTATACTATGGAGTAAAAATATATACAAGTACACAGCGTTTCTCAATTTGGGGGTGGCACTGCTTTCAGAGCTGGGTGGGCATAGAGTGGCTGCTTACCAGGAACCCAGCTCTGAAGGCTGCACTGCTCCCGGTGCTCTGCCTTCAAAGCTCGGCATCCATCTAGCAGCTGCTGTGCTCCAGCGATCTAGTTCTGAAGGCAGCGCAGAAGTAAGGGTGGCAATACCTCATCCCTCTCCCCACAATAGCTTTGCAACCCCCTTTTGGGTCAGCCCCCCCAGTTTGAGAAATGCTGACTAAAGGGCTATATATGTTTATATTTTGCCATTTTCCAATACATATTCATGCTTTGTTACAACTCCATGAAATGTAAGATTTAAATATCTGAAATCATGACATTCAAGATTTTTAAAATGCTATGACTGTGAAATTTACACAAATGGACCGTGAATTTGGTAGGGTCTTAACATAGATGGGAGGAAGGCATACCTTTTGACACATCTTTTGCTTCATCTGCATGTAGACAAGTTTTGTTTCACACTTTAAAGTGACTAGTCAAACTGTACATTTTGCTGCTTAGCTTAATGGGTTGGAGTCGCTACACACCATTTTAATCATTCTGAGAGCCAAATCTACATTGTTTTGTATAAAATCTAGAAAGCTGCATCCATATTATAGTGAAATTTTCCCTTTGTAATTAAAAGAAAATTGGCAAAGTAAATGACTGTTGGTACATCCTTTTCTTTTAATTAAAAAAAATCATTGTAATGATTTCAGTGCTTGAAAATACCTGTCCCCTCTTTCCCCTTTGGGAAAAGGATCTATTTTTTTTTAAGTAAGCTGCCCTTCTGGACTAAATAAAAAGAGGGCTTTTGCACGTGTGGTGCCATTGCCAGTAGTCTTAGAACAATTCTTAGAGATAAAGGTGGGAGAGATTACAAATTAGAAATGTGATGCAACAGAATATGCACGGTTTGCCAAAACGTATTAAGATAGAATTGGTTTTGGATAAGGGAGGGGATGCTAGAAACATAAGTTTTGATATATGTTTTTAACTTTTATTAAGAAATGTGGGTTTATTTATATATTTATTGATAAAACATGTAGACGATATGAACTATTTGTTTAGATTTCAATTATATGATATTTAAGGATGATTTCTTTTCTGACTTCAAATTTGACTGACTGTTGCCCAGAGTTGCTAATTTCTACAAGCAGTAGATTTGCACAAAACTGTCGGTTTTATGTCGATTTCATGGTTTTATACAAGTGTGCTGTAAATCACAAAAGCCTTCTCCCACCACAAAGCCCAAGTATGAGGCTGTGAGTGGGAGTTTTCATTGGGGTTGTGGGAATTAAATCCTTTCCCTACAACTATGGGCAGTTCATGGCTGCCCTCTATGGCTATTTTTGAAGATTACGGGTTGGAACACTGGCAGCACCTCATTTGTATTTACTATTTGAAGGGTTTAGGTCCTTGAATCAGTTCCCATGGCCCATATACTGGTCCGTTTGGCATTATTGTAAATAGTACATCTGTGGCATGCCAAGGTGCGTATATTCCCTCCACAACTGTTCCACTTATCCCCCCATCCAGCGTAGACTCACTACCAGTTTTAATTAGATTAGCTTGCTCTTTCTCCATTGTTAAATTTTGTCTGTTTAGAAGAGCACTGTAATGTCTTGTGGAAATAAATCCAAGCACACACAAAAGGAATAACTGTTTCATTAGCTGCAGCAGTCTGTTCCACACTCCAACAGTTTGTGCCCTAGCCTAACCTCTAGCAGTACAAGGTACTCAAGTTACAGTGTGATGTTCTGAAGGAACACATCCTTTCAGGCACTGTAGCTTTTAATAGTTGGTGTTTTTTTGGAGGGGAAGGTGCTGTTTTTTATAGAACTGGGAATGTTTGTTCGTGCATAGGAGCTGTATTCTTTTTTTATATGATATTACTAAAAATCCATTATGTAATAAACTGTCTGTGATTTCACTAAATCAGCCCATTGTAAAGATTTTCTGTTTAGTTTTAAGGGGATAGGTTTTTAAGGACTACTGGCTAACTTTAGGGCAGCTGTCGTTTGTTCTGGAGTGGTGGATGTGGGTGGGGTGGGTGAAGAAAAAATTAATTAAAAAAATGATATCAGTGCAGGTGTTCCATTTAATAATATATAGTAAGTAATTGATGGAGCAAAATCAAATGATTCAAAATGATTGTTGGCATTAAGTATCACTCAAGTTATGACATCATGGGAGGGAAAAAATACAAACTAGGTCACTGTTAAAAACTGGATTATAGACTCATTCTTGATTTGAAATTTTACAAACTAAGGGCTGTATACTTTGCTTGGTCGTGTATAGATGGCCTTTAGTTTGCTGGTTGGCCTATTTTAAAATATATTTTATTTTATTGCTCTGGATTAGTCATCTGTGGTTGCTTGAGCACAAGTGTTCCAGTGTAGTTTTTGCAGTTATTGAAGAAAAATAAAAGTAATAAAAGAAGGGTTCCTAAAACAGTTTTGAACACAAGATAAGAAACTGCTCCATCTGTTGTGCTTCTTAGGGTTAACCAGGGGACTTGATGATTTGAGTCTAAATTCTGCAAAAACAAAAATATGTAATTTTGAGATTTGAGACTATTTTTTCCCCTTCAGCTTATGAAAATGACTGCTAAACTTTGAAATGCCTTTTAATGCACTGATTAAAATTTGGAGCCCTGTGCATAATACAATTATGTGGCAGTGCAAATGACTTCATAAACTAACTTTTCGCCAGATAAATAAATTTGCACATTTAAAAAAAACTAGATATAAATAGATGTTCTCTTGCTGTCTTTCAGCTTCTTAGCTTGTCCACAGGCCATTTTAGGATCTCTGCATTAAGGGGAAAGTATGGTTTGCTGGGGAAATAGGGACAACAGAGGAGGAGGTAATATCATGGAAGAACATAAGGAGCAAGAAGGTATTTATATAATCATTGTCTAGGGAACAGGGAAAGGCTTGCCGAGGAGGAGCAGACAGCCAGCACCCTCAGACTTTTTCTTTTGGGATTTAAGAACTGTGGTATGACAGTAACTTCCTCTTGTTCTTCTCAAGATAGTGCTTGAGCCCTATCTCCCACAATCACTGTGGTATCTATGTGCCAAACTGAAAGACTTAAGACCCTTGCTGCCAGCTTTTACAATTTTATTGCGAGTTTCTCAATATTTGGTATTTTTCTTAAAGCTTCAGTTTCTGAGTCGTGATTATGAGAGAATCTATTTTTTAAAGTAAGCTTCTAGCCCTCATGGTTGAAGAGAAGAGCTTGAAAATATGAACCCTAAAGCGGGGTGGGCAAACTGAGGGCCAGATCTGGGTGGGGAAAGTGTATGCAGGGCCGGGGCAGGGGGTTGGGGTGCAGGAGGGAATGCGGGGTGTGGGAGGGGGTGCAGAGTATAGGAAGGGGCTCAGGGCAAGGGATTGGGGCAGAGGAAGGGTGCATGAGGGGGCTCAGGGAAGGGGGTTGGGATGCAGGAGGGGTGTGTAGTGCAGGAGGGAGCTCAAGGCAGGAGTGCAGGAGGGGGCTCAGGGCAGGGGTGCAGGAGGGGTGTGGAGTGCAGGGGGGGCTCAGGGCAGGGGGTTGGGGTGCAGGGTGTAGCAGGGGATTGGGGTGCAGGAGAGGTGTGCGGTGCAGGCAGGGGGCTTAGGGCAGAGAGTTGGGGGGGTGGGGTGCAGGAGGGGTTCGGGCTCTGGGGTGGCAGCGACATGCACCAGGGCCAGGGCAGGCTCCCTGCATGCCTGCCCTGGCCTCATGCCGCGCCGCACTGCTCCAGGAAGCACTGCGGCCCCTGGGGGAGAGGGGACGGAGGGCTCCGCATACACTGTCCTTGCCATGCCTCCAGGTACCTCCGCTGAAGTGCCCATTGGCCGCGGGTCCCCGTTCCCGGCCAATGGGAGCTGGGGGGCGGCGGTGCCTGGAGGCAAGGGCAACTCATGGAGCCCTCTGCCCCCACACCTGGGGGCCGCAGGGAAGTGGTGCCGGCCGCTTCTGAGGGCGTCGCGGGGCCCACAGCACCACGGGGGGCAATCCCGTGGGCCGCATCCAAAGCCCTGAGGGGCCAGATCCAGCCCGTGGGCCGTAGTTTGCCCACCCCTACCCTAAAGGCTCAAATACTAGAAGACAAATACAATTCCTCCCCTCTTCCCCATAAAATCAGATGATTTTTAAGCCAGTCTTATGATTCTTTGGGGTTTATTTTATGATTTTTGAAAACTTGGGGTTGGCAATACTGTAATTTTCTGTGTTGTCCTATTGGATAATATTTCCTATTTAGTCATATTGGGATGTTCAGTCTATGGGTGGTTTTTCTGTGTGGCTGAGGTGTCTATGGAGGGATAAGCTAGTCAGCCAGTTTTATGGCTTTTGTTATGGAAAGGGTTGTATAAACCCCAGAATCCTGCATTTTGTTCTAATGAAGGCAAGAGATGAGTTAAACCTCATTTGCATTTCCTGACTTCAACTTGCGGTGTGTCCCATCCTGCATACTGCTAGGTGCATCACACTCATAGGCAGTATTTTTGAAGTTAGGTGAAGGGAGATGAGGAGTTCAGCCCTAGACCATTTGAATGTGAGGATGGCATCTTGAATTGGATCTGATGTTTGATGTAGAGTCAGCATGTTGTGCACCTGCAGATTGTCTTCTCTCAGCTGCGGTTCCAGCTTCAGGGTCATGTAGTTTATTGAATGATTTTTCAGGTTAACATGTCACACATTTCAGTGTAATTCTGCTGCATAAATGGTGAGAAAAGAGTATTGCTATATAACAGTATAATGTGCTGCATAGTTCTTGTGCATTTCCATTTACATAAATTTCAGTAGTACAGTTTTGCTCTGAAGTCAGCTTCAGTGTATGCCTGGGTCGGTTAGATGTTAGGTAGAGGGAGATAATATATTGAATCTTGCTTTAATGAACATATATTGGCCACAGTACATGTTGATGTTTGAGGGTTACTACAGTAATTTAATAATATACATCTATAAAATGAGTTTTCCATGACCATAACCTCATTTCTTAACCCTACTTAAAATTCCCAAATCAAAAAAGCTGCTGCTAACCTTTATTAACCTCAACTATGATGTGGCTACTCTGTCACCATAACAACAGTGCTGGATTGCAGTTAGCATAAAATCAGTGTCTTTAAAACAGAGACAGAGGAAGCTCATAGTATGATTACTGACTCAAAATTAGTCTGTCTATTTAGGTATTAAAATATGGATTTAAGTACCTGGTGTTAGGCATCCAAATTTGAAAATGCTGACTTTTGTCCTTCCTAAGAACTACTGCAGTGGCTATTTTGTGTGTATTTAATATATGAAAAATATATGTCTTGAGAGAATTAAGTTTTCTATTCCTAGAACAAGCACAGTCTGGTCAGTGACCATAGAAGCTTCTTCACATTGCCTCACTAGCGTACCTCAGCTTTGATCAAGTAGGACCATCTCTAGAGTGAGTGGCTAGTTCAAGACTCCATACCAGTTTAGTCCTTGGACTCTCTGCTGAGACCACCAACAAGGTTACAAACTAATGTCAGTTGTGTAGGTCGTCTTAGGCATGTTGATTCATGTGCACTGGAAAGTGAACTGAGTTAACCCTTTCTGACAGCAACATTGGCTCTCTACTGGCCTGGTCTGGATTGAAACATACGACCAACATGTGAAGTGCTCTATGGCCCTGATCAAATGCCCATTGAAATCAATGGAACAACTCTTTGCTTTGAACAGGCATTAGATCCAGCCCTATAGTCCATTACTAATCTCTTTGACAACACCCTAAGTAAAATGCAAATGTTTGGAGGGTTTGCCTGGAAATTGCTTTAGGGGGCCCACCAGTGGACTAGCTTTAGGATTATCCTTTGGCAAAATCTGTAAAGTGGTTTTCCAACACCTATCCCCCCAATGTTTCTGGGGATACAACCTTGTCAATGTTTACATAGTAATCCAAAGAAAATTTAGATTATTAAATAATAAGTTTAAATATTAGTTTTTAGTGATTATTTAACTTTCATTATAGCAAGTTGAAAATAGGTTTTACATTTACGTGTCACATAGCTAGTGTAAAATATTTTTCAGCAATGGTCTCTAGAAGTTGGGTTGGAAATGCTAATTATAATTAAAAACTTTATAACAATAAATACATCTTACAGATTTGTGGTGACAAGTGCTCCCTACCCTGTGTACTTTCAGACTTGTTCATACATGAAATAAGATGACTTACAAAGTTTTTTTTTAAGCCTGCACTGTGAGTCTCAGTATCCTGGTTTAAATCTTCAGATATAGCCAGTCTTGAGGCTGTAGTTTTCATAAGTTATCTAGGATAACGAAAGGATTTTCTTGTCTGAAACTGAAAATCCGCTTACAGACTCAAGGTCCAGCCTGTTTCTATATTGTTGTATACATGTATGCTCTCTCTCTTTTTCTCTTTTCCCCAACCGCTTTCTGAAAAGAAAGTATTTCTCAAACTCGGAGCTAAATACCTTGTATTTACTATTATACAGTAACACATGAATATCTGTGGAAAATAAATACATATTGAATATAAGCTTTCTTTGAATCCTGAAACTGAGTTGCTACAACTCAGAAAATACATTTTTAACATAAAAATATTAGAACATAAGAATGGCCATACTGGGTCAGGCCATATTGGGTCCATCTAGCCCAGTATCCTGTCTTCTGACAGTGGCAAATGCCAGATGGTTCAGAGGGAATGAACAGAACAGGACAATTATTGAGTGATTCATCCCCTGTCATCCAGTACTGCAATGACCAGGGCATGGATGGTCATGTCTAGTGGTCAGTGCCAACAGTCAGAACCGAAGACAGAATCATGTACTAAGTTGAAGATCAGCATCAGAGACAAAATCAGGTGCCAGGTGAGGGGTCAGAGCTGGAAATCGTGTCAGTGATGAGGTGTAGGAGCAGAGATAGCAGGAACTGGGAGTACACAGGAGTCTAGGATAGGAGGACAAGAATTAGGAGCAGGCAGGAATAGAGGACTCAGGAGTCCGGTAAGAAGGAAGGTCCATAGGAGCAGCTAGTCAAGAATTCCTCTAATTGCTCAGACAAATTTCTGTTGTTACTTCCTGGTTTATAAAGAGCTCCTAAGCCAGTGGGTGGGGGCTGGATATTTCCCCTAATCAGGAGCTTAGGGTGCAGGGCCCTCTGCAAAATAACCCTTTGCTAAGCCTTCCCTGGTTACTCAGTGGTGCAGCTGGGTGGTGGTTGTGGCCTGAGCACTGCCTTGGGGACACATGGGCCTGGGTTTGAAGTGCTTGATTCCTCACAGGTCTCAGCATCTGACAGTCAGAGGCTTAGGGACATCCAGAGCATGGGGTTGCAGCCCTGTCTTGGCTAATAGCCATTGATGGACCTATGCTCCATGAACTTACCTAAGTTTTTTTTTAACCCAGTTATACTTTTGTCCTTCACAACATTCCCTGGCAATAAGTTCCACAAGTGCGTTGTTTGTTTTAAAACCTTCTGCCTATTAATTTCATAGGGTGATCCCTGACCTCTATCATGTCCCCTCCCCCTTAGTTTTCTGCTTTCCAGGCTGAACAATCCTAGATTTTTAAATCTCTCCTCATATGGAAGTTATTCCATATCCCTAGTCATTTTTGTTGCCCTTCTCTGTACCTTTTCCAATTCATACTTTTTTTTTGAGATGGGGTGACAACAACTGCACACAGTATTCAAGGTGTGGGCTTACAATGGATTTATATAGTGGCATTATGCTATGTTCTGTCTTATTATCTATCTCCTTCCTAATGGTTCCTAACATTCTATTAGCTTTTTTGATTGCTGCTGGACATTAAGCGGATGTTGTCAGAGAACTATCCACAGTGACTCCAAGAACTCTTTCTTGAGAGGTTAATGTAGACCCCATTCTTTTGTATGTATAGTTGGGATGTTTGCTAATGTGCATTACTTTGCGCTTATCAACATTGAATTTCATCTGCCATTTTATTGCCCAGTCACCCAATATTGTGAGATCGCTTTGTAACTCTTAGTTAAGTCCTAAGCTGACTGCAATCTTGAGCAATTTTGTGTCATTTGCAAACTTCGCTGCCTCACTGTTTACCCCCTTTCCCAGATCATTTATAAATATGTTGAATAAAACTGGTTTCAATACAGATCCTTGGGGGACCCCACTCTTTACCTCTCTCCATTATGAAAACTGAGCATTTATTCCTACTCTTTGTTTCCTGTCTTTTAACCAGTTACTGATCCATGAGAGCACCTGCTGTCTTATCCCATGGCTTCATGAAGAGCCTTTGGTGAGGGACCTTGTCTAAGGCTTTCTGAAAGTCCAAGTACACACTATATATTGGAAGGTGAACATTGTAACAAAAATATACTTATAATCCACTTCTGTTAAAGACACCGCATTATAAAATTTTTCATTTATCTTGCACCTGTGAAACAGGTAATATTATCTTCATTTTGCAGAAGTGGAAACTGAGGTTTAGAGAGGTCTAGGTCAACATTTTCAAAAGTGGCCACTAGTTTTGAATATCTCCAATTTTAATTGCCCAACTGGAGACGCCTATGGGCATCTAGTATTAGAGAATACTGCTGAAAATGTGAACATGAGTAACTTGCCCAAGTTTATACAGCAAGTCATTGACAGAATAGGACTAGAACTCAATACACTCTCAGGGCTGGTCCCCACTTAGTCCGGACTTCGGACTAAGGTACGCAAATTCAGCTACGTTAATAACGTAGCTGAATTCGAAGTACCTTAGTCCGGACTTACCGCGGTCCAGACGCGGCCGGAAGTCTCCCCCCGTCGACGCCGCGTACTCCTCTCGGCGAGCTGGAGTACCGGCGCCGACTGTGAGCACTTCCGGGATCGATCCGGGATCGATTTATCGCGTCTTAACCAGACGCGATAAATCGATCCCAGAACATCGATGGTGTGCCGCCGGACCAGCCGGTAAGTGAAGACTAGGCCTGAGTTTCAGCAGTGTATGCTCGTGCTCTAATAGGATCTGTTGGTGTCAAGGAGGAGGGACTAATGTCTCAAACTAACACAGCCTTTTGTAATGAAATTGTAAGAGGTATCTATTGTGAACCACTGAAGAGGACTGCTGTAAAAAGGTGATAAAATAACATTTTATCAGTAAATTAAGAAGAGGTTACAAGTAAACATTAGAATAATAGAAATTAGATATAAAAAACCTTAATGTTTTAACATGCACATTTGTTTACTACAGCATGTTAATAATTATTTTCTCCAGTTCAATTTTAAATACGCTGGGCAGTGGGATTTGACCCACTTCCTTTGGGAGAGTGCTCTACAGTTTAATAGAGCTCAAGTTTTCATGTTTTCTCCTATACATTTTGCATTGGCATCCCACTCTTTAGTGCTCAAATATTTGTGGATATTTTTGATATTTCCTTTAGTTGTACACATGTATTTCTTTGAATCTTTTTTCATTGGTCAGTTGTTATATCTTATTAGTATTTGTTGCTTTTCTCTGATCTCCGCCAGTCTGTCTTCTTGTTTCTGGTTATAGAGTGCCCAAACAGAGTGGTCCACCAAAGCTGTATAAAGAGGGACTTCACCTCCATAAATAGGATACTTTTGTATGTGCATCTAACTAGTCTGTTTTGGGCAAGACACAAAACAATGAATAAAGCATGAATTTAAAGTAGCCTTGTAAATATGTAAAAGATGTAGCTAATAACGATAGTAAGCTGTGTGTGATAGTATGCAGCTGTGGTCTAGCATGTAGTGCAGCACGTTAACCGTCCATGATCTAGATAGGCATTGGCTACAGAAATTAATGAACCAATCATGAAGTGCATGATACGATGCAGATTAAAAGGCACATGTGGCAGTTTGTTTTAGAATTTGTATATAAACTGATTAATGATTTGGTACTTTGGATGTGTGATATGCCCTGTACCCACCATCTATGCTTGGGCCTGATCAACTCAAGTGTAGTTTGATTGTATGTCAATAAAGAAACCTTAGTGACAAATCTGGAGTTGAACTGATGTCTTGGATTCCAGAGAACTGGATAAAGTGTTCTCCAGAACTGGATGAGAGGTTCTGTATAAGCTGAGTCAAAAAGGTCTCAGAGGGAATTTCACCACATCCCAAAATAGCATTGTTGCTTTTTCTGCAACATCACATTGCAGCCACATATCTAATTTTCTGTCTATGGTCACTATTAAGCTCCATTCCAAGTATCTTCTTCCCATTTAGCGTATTGGATTCCCCCCTCCATTTCATTTCATTTCCTGCTCTTGAGGTCCGCTTCAGTATCCTTCTGGGGTTTATAATACCTCCCAATTTTGTGTCATCAGCAAATATCAGTAATATGTTGCTTGCTCTGATTTCCAGATCATTAATGATGATGTTTAAATAAGACCTTCCTTTATGCAATTTATCAAAATACATGCAGTTCCAATTACAGGGCAAGATTTTTTTTAAAACAAATCCATGCATACTTGCTTGCTATGGACAACTACATTTTGTGTTGTTTACTACATTTTAGAGCTAGGTTTGCCTGAATTAAAATGGGGTCATGAGATATGTTGAGTGTCACACAATTAATCCTGTACTTCAACCAACCACTACCAGGGATCTGAGAAGTCAAGGGTCTTCCTGGATCCCTTTGTCTGGTCTTTTTATCTGATTACTAGATCACACTGAATTCCTGGGATGGTCATGCCTCACCAGCAACACTCGCTGGATCAGAACATTTTAGATAAATTTGGATTTAATCTGTGGATCATCAGTACCTATACTGTATGCTCATTAGATAATGAATGTAATCTTCATATGACAAATACGGGATATGATATACACCTTTAGAAACTGTTGATTTGGTTGCCATCTGCCTTTTAGAGACATAGGTCTGTATAACAGGAAGAACACATGCATTGAGAGGAGAACATACCCCAAGATTTACAATATCTCTTGTTGAAGGTTTTGAAATTGGCACTCATATCCTTTTTAACACTGAGTCATCATTAACGTTCGTTTAGTAATCTCAGACTGGAACAGATTCAAACTCACATCTCAGGAGAGAAAGAACAGTGTATAAATCTATCCTGTCTTCTACTGGACGAGGCACTGCTTGGGGTTGTCTGTAAAAGTTTCCACAGTGTCCCAGAAAAAGTCAACTTATTAACTATGATGTTTGGCTACACACCAAACATCTTAATTACCACCCTGTAGCATTTCGTTTTTTAGGAATTTGATGTAGACTGCAGTATTAATTTTGAAATCAGCTTGATATACTGTTAAATTGTGCTGTGCTTTCTTAGTACATGACTTATCAGGGGCTTGAAAGGGTTTAAGATGAGCTTTGGGATTTTATATGTTGGGTTTCTTCCAGTGTTTTGACATAATTGATTTTGTTACAGCAAACAATACCTATACCTCTGGGTAATTACTGGCAAAAAAATGTGTAATAGAGCCCACTTAAAAAATAAACTGTTAAAGGAATAGACCTGTGGAAAGAATAACATTTTCTGTACACCAATCCAAATATATGTTAAATTACAATGAAGCTGCTTTAAAAGAATGAGTGTTTTTCAAAAAAAGAATCTGTGTAAAGAGTAAATTTGCAGTGAAGCAGTGTACAAATACCAGATTATAATGAACCTGGGCCTGTTTACAGTGCACTGAGGTAACTCCCAGTGCAACATCTAGCCAATGGAGGGCTCCATAGTCCCTCCAGCACAGGAAAGGGAAGTACTACCAGAGCCTAAGGGAACCTGGATCAGGAGAAGCCTGAAATTGCATGTGAACAGGAGCAGGCGATGGCGGCAGCAGGCTGAGGTGTGGCTGTGGAGGGAAGGCCTGATAGGAAGCAGACTAAGAGCTTGGCTGAGACCCACCCTGTTGCTGGTAGGGGGCCAGTGGAACCCACAGCAGGAATATACAGGCTATGCCTAGGGTACTTGCAACTTTTGTTTTCTGGCAGCGCTAACAAAGAAATAATCTCTCCTACTTGAATTGTGTGAGTATTTTGGGAAGCCCTGATGGTTATTGCCTGAAGAGCAGAGTTCAGGGAACACCTACAACACTTGCTTCCGAACCTATGGTACACTCAGCAAATTACCAAACACTTAGAGACTGATGTGTTGATGGGCGATCACTCGTTACCGAGTATGATCATTTTTCATGGGAGTTATGGGTCCTCAGGTGGCTAATAAGGCCAATCCTTGAACCACAAGTTCTATTGCAATGAGGGCAGATGTTTTCAGGCTCAGCAGTAGGCTGTTGACCATTACTGGAAGCCAGTCTCTCCTTCCTGCTGCGCCTCTTGTCCTCTTCAGCTTGTTGGCGAGCAAGTTCAAAATGCAGGGGACCATCACGTAGGACTTCACTCCATTTTAACTGAGCCTGACACTTGGGAGACACTTGCCCAATGTCAATATTACACTTTTTTAGGTTGTCCTTCAGTAAGTCCTTATAACACTTCTGTTGTCCACCCATGTTACGGTATCCTTCTTTTCGCTGAGAGAACAGGACCTATTTTGGGAGGCGATGGTCTGGCGTCCGGACAACATGATCAGTCCAGCGGAACTGCTGACGGATGATCATTGCCTCGATACTGGTGGTCTTTGCCTCTTCCAGGACACTAATATTGGTGCGCCTGTCTTCCCATTTGATCTTCAGAATCTTACAAAGGCAGCGTTGATGGTGCCTCTCAAGGACTTTCAACTGGTGTCTATAAGTTGTCCAAGTTTTGGACCCATACAACAGTGTTGGGAGAATAATGGCTTGATAAACAAGAAGGTTGGTGTCTGTTCGAATGTTGTGATCTTCAAAAACCCTGTGCTGTAAATGAGAAAAAGCTACACTGGCACAGCTCAGGCGATGTTGAATTTCTGCATCAATATCTGCCCTGGATAAAAGAGGACATCCAAGGTAGACCAAGTGATCGACAGTCTCCAGTGCCACTCATTGATTTTGATAGATGGGGCATGTAATACCTCATTTGGAGAGGGCTGATAGAGCACTTTAGTCTTCTTGATATTAAGAGTGAGACCAAACGTAAGCATTGGCAAACACATTCAAGATAGATAAATGAAAGACTGGTGTACCACATCATTCACAGTGACACCCTTCAGTGCGGTGTTTACAATGTGCCAGGGATGTAACACATATTCAGTAGAGAGGGCTGATTTCCATTTTTAATTATTGTTCACGGGCAGTGTATAAATAGGCGACTACATAGTCCCCTCCATTCACAGTGAATACTCTGATGATGTCAATGGGAGGTTTTCACGAAGATATACGGTAGATGGTTTTTAAAGGTGACTAAAGGCATTAGATGCCCAACTTCCATTGGAATTCAATGGGTTTGGGTGCCAGAATCCCTAGGTTCCTTTGAATATGCTAGCAGTCATTATTAGTCGGCCTGTATCTTTATTGTTGTATTCTCAGAATTACTCACTGCTCACCCTTAGGGCCACCAATATGTCTGCTTTTTGTTTCACTTCCTTTACCATCTTCCTTTCTCTATTTATCTGTCTCATAGTCCTTTTTTCTTTTTTCCTTTCTTACCTCTGCATTTCTTTTCTTGCATCAGCTCCTAATGCCCACTCTTCATCCCCTGTGAGCTTCATTTCCACCTTCTTACCTTCCCATCCCCCAGAGAGATTAGTAGTTAAATAATTTATGCTGACATTTTGAAAATGTTGTCATTAGGCTTTGAATGTAACAGAAAAATTAATGGATACAGGAGGAATTCATGCTATCTGCAGTATTTCATGCTATCTGCAGACTATGTTAGGAATATAACACTGTATTGGTTAATGCCCAGTTTACATTTGGAAGGTTATCTTCTCAGGAGTTATAGAAAATTCCTTATAAAAAGAGGGAAAAAAGCTTAGCTTCTGCAGCATTTGAGTATGCCAGGTAGGGTACATACATACATCTAGTGGGTTGAATCTGACCCATGGGCTAGGAGTCTGACACATCTGTAATACAGAGGTAACAAGTCGAAGAAATAGATTACTTATCTCTCCACTAGACTGACTTTTCCTCATTCTGCTATTCATTGTTGTATAGTAAAGACCTTGTACATATACACCTGTTAGAAAAGTAGATTAAAATACTTTTAAAATGGGAGAATAATAAAATAATGCATGGTAGAGAGAACAAAGGGCATAGTAAGGGATGGAAAGAAGAGAGTAGTAAGGTACTATGTGTAGCTGGTTTCTTTCAGTGCAAGCGTGGGTAGTATAATAAAGCTTTGGGCAAAATCATGGAGTTTTTACTCCTCATCCAGGTGTAACTCCCAGTAACTTCAGCAAAGAAAATAGGATTTGACTAAGTCAAGTCTTGTTGAATTAATTCTAACTGGCATTAATTAATACACACACACACACACATATATCGGACGCACCAACTGCTGCTCAGGCGGTCCCTGGGGCCAGCTGCCCAGGGCCGTCCGAGCAACGGCTGGTGCATCTGGCCCCAAGGCCACCTGAGTGGAGTGGAGGGAGCGCCACCCAGCCCCGCTCTGCCTCCAGCTCTCTTCCAGCCCCACCCCCAGCTGCGGACCCAGTTCCCGGTCACGGCTCCACTCCTGGCTCCAGCTGTGGCTCTGTACCCAGCCTTGCCCCCCAGCCTTAACCACAGCCCTGCTGTGGTTCCACTCTCAGCCTCAGACCTGCCCCCAGCCACGGCCCTGGCCTCAGCCTCTGGCTCCTGGCCTGGGCTCTGCTCCCAGTCACAGCACCAGCCGTAGCCCCACTCCCAGTTGTGGTCCCAACAGTGGCTTCCGGTGGTGGGGCGGACAGGTGCAAGGGGGTGTGTGAAGTAAAAAGTTTGGGAACCACTGATTTAGGGCTAGAAAGGGTGTTTCTTTGGGTTGATTTCCCACCACATCAATAAAATATGTCTGTGGGGGAGCAATAATGATCATGGGTCTAAATGATGGAAAGGACAGAATGTAAATTGATAGTAGGGTGGACAGTAAATTAAGAACTGCAAATACCAAGGGACAGTCTACTGTAGGAATCACATGGAAAAAGTAACTCTACTGCAGCATCCATTTTGACCTTTAATTGAATGTCTGAAAATTTTGGACAAAAATGAAGAGGCGTTCTACATCCTAGTCAGTCCGTTCTGGCCATCCAGTGGGTGGCTTCAGTTATCTTGTTTCCATGGTGAATTAAATTTGCAGCGGCTCTCGGGGGATATGTAGGAGGCTGGCAACATTTTTGTCAATTGTGAGATCACTAGTAAAGATCTAACAACACTGACTCATTCCCAGAACTACAGATGTATGGACTTCTTGGTGTTCCAATTTGGCCCATTGCTAAAGAACACTGTGGCCCGTAGCTAACATATTGGAGTTGGCTGGAGTCTTTTTAAAGATAAGGTGCTGCTCGTGTCTGTAGCACATGTGGTGAAGGGACCATAAGACCAGTGAGTCTACAGATATGTTAGCAGCTAGAAGTGCAATGGCGGGGGAGGGGCTGAAGTATTTTCAATAAATGTTAAAGGGAAACTGCCTGTTTATAAACCCTTTTGTTTTTAAAGGAACAAGCGTCTTATTTGTTTTGTTAATACTTTAATAATCTATGTGGTATTCATTTATTCTTTGTCTTAGTTTGGACAGTGAAAGAAAACTAGCTAGTTTCACTTTTATTTCTAGTCAGATTTACTGTAGCACATGCTTCACATAGTGTGGCTTGGACAGTGTTGGGGTAGGGCTTCAAACTCTTGTATCGCTTTTTTTATTTGCAGTCTTGAAAATAAGAATACAGAAATTCTCTGTGTGCTTGTTGCAGCTCCAGCTCAAGTCTCTGTCATGCATACAGCAATGTTGCAAGTACTGAGCTGCTTTTCCCTCCCATATATCCCCTCCTGCCATCACGGGATGTCGTGGCACTGGCATGCCAGATCCTCTTCTCAGCTACTTGCAGGGTACCTGTACCCCACAAGTAACAGCCTGATTGTAGAATGGGTAGGCATACCTGTGCTAGCTTTAATCTAGTTAGCACAGGTAACAACAGCAGTGAAGACATAATGACATAGATCCTGGTGGAGACTAGTGGCCTGAGTCTGTCCATAGGGTCTCCAGTGGGTTTGTTCTGGGGAGGCTGGCCTGCACTGAAGCCTATGCCACTACATCTTCACTACTGTTATTAGCCATGTTAAGTAATGTGGGTAGGCATACCTTACACCTTAATTTGTGGTGTAGATGTACCCTCAGTGCTGTCCCTGGTGGTGACCAGCCCATCTGGAGTCCCCAGGAGGAGAGAGCAAGGAGGAGGAAGAGGCTGTAGCCACACACCTCAGGGCCTTGCTGGCAGTAACATAACTGGGACAGAATGGGGGAATGGAGGTTCAAGGGAGACCAAGCCCATATTCTCCATGTGAGACCCCCTTGATGTCCTGTCCCCCATTCTCTTCCCCACCACCTTGTTGCCCCTTGGATCATGTCTTTTCCTGGAGGTGATTCACAGGTCATTTTTTGGTTTCAGTTTGGGTCATGTAGAATCAGGTGCACTCACTGCTTACTGAAATGAGTCATGGTGCTGGTATGCCTCTTAGTATTCGATATGCTTCTGTATTCTAGCATTTCATTAATAGTTGATTTATATGAATATTGTCTCTTGAACATGTGAATGTATGGCCTGAGTTCACTTGCTTTGATAAAAGTAGGTAATGAAGATAAATTTGAGAGCCACTGCTACTGCTGTAGCATGATGCTGTAAAGTGTGGGTTTGCAAAGATTACAGAGTAGTACGGACATTTTAAAAATCAGAGAAACGTTCCAGTTCATCTTAGGTTTTGAAAACTTTGTTTTTACAGAGTCTAAATTTTGGGGCAGATTTTGAAAGTGTGCTTTTAACTCTACATAATGTTCAAAATATTGCTCATCTATAAGGCAGCATATGTTTGGAATTAATACACACACACACACACACTGCATGATATGCTCCTGCCATTGAAGAAAAAAAAAGAAGATTCGGTTATGTGAAAAAGCACTTGTCACACTGGCAAATGGAAAGGGAGATGCAAACAGTATTTCTCTCTAATTCAGAACACCAGAAAAAGCAATCAGCAGGTAGACAGAGAAAACTTTGAAGAAAAAAACCACATAAATAGTGAAGCATGTAAATCTGGAAACTTACTTAATCAGTGACAGATGTTACTGGCTGTCCTTTGTGAATCATGTCTTCAATCTTCAAAAATAAAGATACCTGATGAGAGGGGGTTATAGTATATAACAAGAATAGAGAATTAGTCCTTATACATTATTAACACATTGTGATGGTTTTTAAGCTTGTCCTGTTGAAAGCTCTTATTAGAGTTTAAGATATTTATTTTTATGTCCAGTTAAAGTTTTATTTGTTTTCAATATATTAATTTAACCTTGAATGTTTGAAACATAACTAATATTATTAAAAACTAATCTAACTTGCAGTACTCTTCTTTGGAGTGCTGTATTGAAATGTAAATGAATAATTTTGCTTTTGCAATCAGACACACAAAACAATAAATCATCTTAATATCCAGTGAGATTTTGTAAAGACCACAAAGTCTGAGATTACCAAACTCTGTTTAAAGTTAATCAATGCTGGAGAAGAATTGGCTTTTGCGCTATACATTTTAATAAACCTTTCATTTTTAAATGTGTAGATGGTGGTAATGTTTTGGGGATATTGCTTAAAATAGACTTATTAACCTTTAAGAAATGTTGGATTTACGGTCTGTTTGTATAAACTAGTGTAGACCCAAATCACAGCCTGGGTTATGTGCTGGTGCAAGGGCATGAGGGGATGCAGTCCTGCACTGGCTACCTGCATCACCAGTAGCAGGGTGGGAAGGGACCTAGGGTTGCCAATTTTGGTTGGATGTATTCCGTTTCATCACATGACATAATCTTTAATTAAAGATTCATCTTTAATTCCTGGAGACTCCAAGACAATACTGGAGAGTTGGTAACTGTAGGGGGATGCAGGATCTGTAGAGCTGCTATGCATCCTCCCTCTGCAGATGGGCAGGATAGTGTGGTGTTAGAATCAGAAGATGGCCATGTTATGTTCATTTTTTAATGTAATCAGGAATGGAATGTCTATGGAATATACATAGCAATGGTTGAACAGCAGAGAGCAGCTATTAAATGAGCGAGAGAGAAGGCATGATTCTTATTTTCATATAAGCATTGGTAAATTTTGGGATGTGAATTCTGCTTCTGACATTTGGGGAAGATGACATTATTTATGACAAAGGAACAGATGTATTCATGTGCTAGTATGCTGGTGATGACATGAATTAACAGCTGGGGAACAAATGTTATTTAATTCCATACCACATGTGTGCATAAATGCATCTTCTGCCCAAGCAGTGTGATTGGTATTATTTTAAAGCTTTTGAAATATAAATCACAAGAAAAGAAACTTTTGTATATTTATAGGTTTTTTTAAATAATGGAATATTTGGTGACTGAGGCAGCTAATTCTCAGATGCATTTTGTTGTACTATTTCAATCCAACAGGTTACTACACAGCCATGATCCGCTAACACCGAAGTGTAGCTCAGTGATATTCTCCAATGCTCAAGGATGAGTTACTTCCTCATTAAATAGGGTCATAGGAAGCCATACAATAAGCCAGGCATAATGTCCTGAAATTACATTATAATGGCTGTGTTGTGTCATATCTGCATTTGTCACAATGCAGCATCACTGTATGTCAGTGGATCTTTATGATGCAAACATTATAACACAAAATCAGGACATCATGCCATAGTTAGTCTGTGGCACTTCGGGGCTCCTTTTTTTTGCAACTTTTGTCTCTGTACTCATTTCTACCCCTGGATGCTAGGATGGGAATATTTCTTCCTTCTCTCCTGCCTCTTTCTGGATATAATGTGTGCCTGTGGGTGTTCTTTTGTCCCTACTCTCCACTTCCTTTCCTCATTGTGGTAGAAAGTCTGCTGGTGTTTTCTCTTTTCCCCCTCTAAGGAGCTAAATCTGTGGGGATTGTATATGTATGTGATGGATTGTGGTCACTAAATGCTCCTCATTTGTGTCTGAGTGCTCCTTCGACAGAACTTGGCTTGCTATGACTTTGAAAATAAGCAGGCAGAATCTGAGCAAAAGACTTAGAGTTGCATGTAGGATCTTAGATCAAGAACCACACTTCTATACGGGGACATATACCGGATCTAGCCAGTTCTCTTGTAATGTGAACAGGCACATTCTCTTCTTTCTCTTAGTGCACTGACTGCAATAGTTACTTCAAATATATATCAAGCCCCTCATCAAATAGAAAAATGGAATATGCCATTGTTTTTAAGGAAATGAACTCCAGGTAAGGTTATTATAATGGACATTGCAACATGGGGATTGTCCTCTTTCAGGACTAGAGGTTTTACAAGTTTTTATCTTATGACAGTTATAAGACTTTACAAATTGGGATATGAGCATTTGCAACAGAAAACTTCCATTTTAGTTAGGTGCCTGCACCATGGAACATATTAGACATATATACACCTCTTAGAATATGCACATTATCTGCGCATTTATGTTATGCATATCACCAAGGTATCTGAACATTCAGCAGATGCAACCAGGTATGGATAAGATATTACCTCCATTGCATTTGCCTCCTTATTGTGCTTGCGCAGGAGCAATTAAGAGGCAGGAGTAGGTGTTTGGCTAGGGTTTGTTCATCAGGTCGATCAGTGAGGTTGTCTTTGACGGTCTTCAGTAAGTAAGTTCTTTGCTGCATTTGAAAAAAAAATGACTTAAAAAGTTGTTTGAAAATGGAGGCATGCACATGTACAGCAAACAGTTAGTTTAAACTGTTATCTATGGATGGAAAGATAGAGTGGAATATGCCACTAGGTAGGTGCACCTCATTAAAATCATTGGGAAGCTTTCCAGTGACTTCAGTCGAAGCTAAATCAGGTCCTATGCACTCAATTAGAAAGGTTGGTAATGTTGCTTCTTTATCTTGCTCTGGCTGGTCCCCTAAAAGTGTATTTTCATGACATAAATGTTTTACTGTTTGTATTGATTAAAGACCGGATACCATCTTGCAAGCAACTGTGACAAAGTTCCTCCTCTACCTTGGTGGGTCCTGTGCTTATTGGCGGATTTGCTCGCTTCACAGATTCATCCTGTGGGTCAGGAAACAGTCCGGAGACCTTCCCCTCTGGTAGAAGCTATAGTCCAGGTCAATTCCTCCTGTGTTTGATCAAGAGTTGGGAGGTATGGGGGGAACCTGGGCCCGCCCTCTACTCCAGGTTCCAGCCCAGGGCCCTGTGGACTGCAGCTGTCTATAGTGCCTCCTGTAACAGCTGCATGACAGCTATAACTCCCTGGGCTTCTTCCCCATGGCCTCCTCCCAACACCTTCTTTGTCCTCACCACCGGACCTTCCTGCTGATGTCTGATAACGCTTGTGCTCCGCAGTCCTCCAGCAGCATACCCTCTCAGCTCCTTGCGCCTCTTGCTCCCAGCTCCTCACACTCACTTCCTCTCCTCTGGCTTGACTGGAGTGAGCCCTTTTATAGCATCAGAGGGGCCTTAATTAGAGTCAGGTGCTTAACTGCCTCACCTGACTCTTAGCAGGTTAATTGGAGTCAGGTGGTCTATTAGCCTGGAGCAGCCCCTGCTCTGGTCACTCAGAGAACAGAAAACTACTTATCCAGTGGCCAGTATATCTCCCTTCTGCTACTCTGCTGTTCCCAACTGGTCTGGGTCTATCACACAACATATATCAACACCCAATTGCTGGGTCAAACTTGAGGACTGTACTATGTTGATGCCTGGCTACCTGAGCCATTGTCACATCTAGCCCCATTCCTCTGGGCATTGTATCACTGGTTAATGATCTTTCTAGGGCAGAGTGATGTGCCAGAGTGAACTCTGCTAAAATAAATCCCTATTTTCTTGCAAATCGGAGGTTGTCTTGGAACTGAGATGGAAGGTTATTTTTTAACTCTGCTCCAGCTCCATGAGGTTCAAGGCAGTGGTGGGAGATGTTCTTCTCTCCCCTCCCAGTGAAACCAAAAATAGGGATCTTGGTTACTGGGGAGAGGGGAGGGAGGAGGGGATGTCTTCTCATCTCCTCCTCTGCGTGGTCAGGAGATGGAGGAATAGTAGACTGCCAGTCAGGCAGAGTAGCTGCCTCAGAAAGAAGAATTATGCTATTTTCAAGAGCAGCCAGAATGAACAGTTTGAATATTTGGCTATTCAAATTCAGCTGGGAATTATCCAGCTGAATATGTATGGCTGATATTAATGCTCTTTGGTAGATTTTATATTCAATTTGCAATTCCCTGTTTGAATGACTCAGGGGATTGGGAATAATATTTATTCACCACTAGGTTAACATTCAGTCTAAGTAAGTAGTGGTCAAAGTTAATGTGAAATGAGTTGATGGTCTCAGTCAGTCCCTTAGTACACAGGTCACACCATAAAACAAATGCCACCATTAAGTAGACATCTCAGCAAAGAGGCCACAGATTGAATGAGCACGGAGAATGAGCTATTCGCTCATTTTTCGGGACAGTTTCTCCAGGCCAGGGCTAAGGCACATTGGCTCAGTGATGTGGAGAAGTTTGCACAGCTACAGTTTGTTCTTTACCTGTTCTGAGAAAAGAGATTCTATATCCAAGCCTGCTCAGCACCTTTCACAGACATTGCATTAAAAAAATAAAGATTAAAAATTCAATATCTGAATCCACAAATATCAGGAGAAAATTAGTCTGCTCTGCATATACTCCGCCAGTTATTTAAAAATATAATTCTCAATATAAATAGACCAATTTTGGTGACTAGAAAAACATACAGGATGTATAAAAGCACCACCTGGCAGTTGCACTTTGCTTACCTCCTAAATACTTAATATTTAACAGACTCCCAATTAATATCAATCAACCTGAAAATAAACAAAAAAATATGAAAAAAACCCCAAACCTCAAACCAAATAAATCCAGCTATTTTAAAGATACTATAGGATGTTAAGGATGAAACTACTATGTCTATTCAGCATTGGTCCTCAGAAAACTCTCAGTATAGCAGTTGAGGTACAGCTAATACATCTGATTGTGAAATTAAGTATCTCTGCTTTAATATGATTATGCAGTTAAGTTGCCTATAAGAGAGAGAGTCCTTCTCTTTTTTGTGTAAATGGGAACTTATATGCATACATGGAGAAGAACTTTCCTTATTTGAGCTGGATGTGCCATTTTGGTGGGTTTTTTTAGTACAGTAACAGTGTTTCATAGATTCATAGATTTTAAGATCTCTGGAATTAGAAGTTACCTGCTAGTTTTGTTGATGGTATTTTATAGAAAAAAAAAAAACACCTTTGTTCTTCTACATGCTTTGTAATTCTGACATAAACTGGTATTTTTTTTTTTTTTTTGGCAAATTGAACAGTTTTGAGTTGAACCATAGTAAGTAGTAGTTAAAAGAATAACAGTTTTTACAGTATTTTGGTGACCTCAACTACGATCTCATGTCCAGTGTGGGCACATAGGTTAAAAAAAGCTGCAACTCAGATAGTGTTTCTCTGTTTTTAACCATGCATGCATTATTTTTGAAGAAAAATTTTGTTTTTAATTAAAAAGTTAAAAATCTATAAAAGGGGTCTTAAGAATTTCATATCTGTTGCAGCTCTGTGCAGTTGCTAAAGATGCATCAGACTCCCTAAATTCATCTTTGCATATGAACTATTTTATTAAAAATTGGTTATCAGAAAGTATGACAACATGGTGTGTTATAAAACTAGGGTATAGATTGTGCGGTACATGCTGTACATATTTAAATGACCCCTGGGTCTCCCAAAGCAAACTTTTAACATTCCAGATCTTTCACCGTGCATCTGCTAGTGGCACATAGCCACCAACCCACACAGATTTAGTTGAAATGAATGAGGTTTATTGCACTGAGATGGAGGCTAATAAAATGGAAGGATAGTATTCTCGCTACTATGATTCTTAAAATGAATTTTTTTTAAATAAAGGATTTTTTGGGGGGAGGGACAGGGTGTATATGTGTGTGTGTGTGCATATGTGGTTTCTTTAAATTACATACCTTATATGTCCCTCTTGTTTTCCTTTACAGATGGGGTTTATACAGATTAACGAGGACTTCATATTTATTGAGCCACTCAATCACACTTTGGCTGTGACAGGTCACGCGCACAGGGTGTACAGACGAAAAAGGTCCATAGAGGAGAAAGTTACTGAAAAGCTAGCTCCTCACAACCATTACTGTGGTGTTGTTACAGGTAATATAACAATCTCACTGAATAGATTTAATGCAGAGGACATATTTTTAAAGAGCACAGATAATAATTTTTTAAAACATCATATCTGATCATTCTTCTAGCTATAACTTTTGGTGGGCTGAGTTGTCAGAAAGTGGAACTATACATTCACTTATGGACATTGCATATTAAGTAAACTGTCATATTTTAATAAAAAAAATATAAGTGGAAAACTTTGGCCATCTCTTAATTTGTATCTTATTTCTTGTCTCCCTGTGTCATCTGGTTGGTTTCAGGTATTTACTTCATACAGTGGTTGGACTTCAAGAGGTTCTTCCATTTTGAAACCTCATGGTTTGAGATTTGGTTTACTTTGGGGAATACTGCTGGAACCACTTATCTTTCTTTAAATGCAAGCAGCATTTTAAGTGTCACAATTATATCTATAACAATCTATAATTGTATCTTTTTTGTTTTTATGAATTGAGTTTACATGAATTGTGTGAAATAGTCCAAACAGGTCCTCACTACTGGATTTTGTGGTGGAAAAAAGTTGCGTGATAATTTGGCACACAGTGGTATGTTGTTAATATTTATTAGCAAAAAAGTCTTTTGTGAGAGATGACATTCTGTTGAACTTGTCTCTCTACCAACTAACTCTACCTTCTACCAGTGGAAAAAAATTGTGGGAGGCTGAAGTTTGACAGTTCTGTACCCAGACCTGTTTTGCTTTTAGGGTTATGAGAAACTTGAGTTTGTTCAGGAAAGAAACAAAAACAGTGGGATTTTTCACATTTATCATTTTCCCACCCTGCCCCCTGAACATCTGTGCCACTTTGAAGTATTAACATGAACAGAACATATATTTGAAAGATTTTTCATCGTGAAAAGATTAGACTCTAATTTCAACATGTGAATGAAAACTTAATTCTAAAAAGTTAAAAGGGAAATGATTAAGTAGCCCAAGGCTCTTATTATGCTTAGGAAAGAATAAGAAAACTGTATATTGCTTCCCCCTGCCATTGCTCTGTCAGTGTTCATTTATCTAAGGAGTGAAGATGTCTGTACCAGTAAGAAGTGTTCACTGAAAGTAGAAACATCTTCTTCGAGGAGTGTCCCTGTGGGTATTCCACTTTTGGTGTCTTGGCGCCCTGTGCTTGTAATCAGAGATTTGTTGTAGCAATGCCCCTGTTGGCCATGTATGCGCAGCAGCCATCTTGTACTGCTCCAAGCAGCTACTTAGTGTGCGCAGCCAACTGTCCCTCAGTTCCTGCTCTACTGCCTTTGGCTTGAGTGGGAGTGACAGCAGTGCCCCTGTCTATTTCATAAATCGCTTATATTCCCATCTTTATTTATCCTTTTTGTTGGTTTTCTTCCGTTTTCCTGTCCTTATTTACACACTAAAAAAAGGTAAAAAAAACAAAGCAAAACTTTATTTTGTTTGTTTCTCTCCCCCCCAACTAATGGGTCTCCGCCGATGGTAACTGAACTACGACCGTTTTCTATAGCCCTGAACCTCCTCAGGCATGCCTAATTCCCCCGGCTTTAAACTTTGCCTGACCTACAGGCTATCAATTCCTGTATCGGATGTCATGCTCAGTGCATCCACTGTCTCGGGGAAACCCATGTACCACAGAAGTGTTTCCACTGCAAGAAACTATCTGCCAGGACACTGAAAGCCAGGGACCTCCAACTAAAATTATTAATGATGGAGAAATCCCTCCAACCCAGAGTCCAGGACTCCTCCTGGCCAACGATCTCCAGCAGCAGCCTCAGTCAAGGGGCTCCACCCAAACCATGTCTAAGGACCCTGCACCTAAGAAAGTGACCAAACATTGGTCACAGTCATCGCCCCCTAAAAAGAAGCGGACTCCTGGCAAGAAATTTGCCCTGGTACTGACGGCACCGAGAACCTCAGACCGAGAGGCTCCAGGAACATCCGGTACCAAGATGTCCCGAGGAACCAAGGCACCGATGTGGCCAGGCTCTCACTCAGGTGCACGAGCTAAAGCTAAGCTCCCTAGCTCAGCACCGACAGTGCCAAAGAACACCTTGACACCAGCTAGTGTAACGGCGCCACCTGCTGCATATAGACAGCCTAACAAGATCTCAGCACCATTGGAGCTAACTACGCTGCTATCCATGGCACCAGGCTTCCCAGTACCGCAACCCTTTACCAGACGGGGAGACCTGGCTATCTCCTCCACCCCTCCTTTCAGCACCGATGGCACCCCAGTCAGGCCAGGACCGAGCCGAATAGGCACTCCTATTAGATCTGCACCTCCACTATCTGGTGACGAGGACAAAGTGGATGACTCACGCCTTTACACCGCTCATCATTCCTCCCCAAAACTGGGACCCTCTCACCAATAACCGCCTATGGAAGGGCACAGCTGGAAGACACTACCATGGATGCCTCTGCCCATCATTATACCATCCAATTGGTCATACTGGGACCCACGTGCAATCTACAGGGCCCAGACTCTTAAACCTTCCCACCCACCAGCACCAAGGACCCCTCAAGTCCCTTCACCCACGGGTCCACTACCATCACAAGCCCAGGAGGAAGAGGGAGAGGAGCTGAAAGAAGTCCCTGAAGATGATATACTGCCACCCACCCATATTTTGTCCTCATCCCTGGACGAAACAATTATGTCACTGCTGGTGACAACTTTAAATCCTTTCAGAACTTATTCAAAAGAGAGGCAGAATCCCTGGACATCTCTCTAGCAGAGTTGTCAGAGACCCAGCACAAACTCACTGACATTTTGCAGGCATCCCGATCAGCAAAGATAGCTCTGCCCATTAACTCAGCTACAGTGGACCCCGCAAAGACAATATGGCAGATACCTGCCACTGTCTCACCATCCTGTAAATGCTCGGACAGAAATACTATGTACCAGCGAAAGGAGCTGAGGTCCTGTTCACTCATCCGGTCCTAATTCACTGGTCGTAGAGGCAGTGCACCAAAGGGGAAAACAAGGACTTATGACAAGGACTGGAAAAGGCTTGACCTCTTTGGATGCAAATCTTACTCCTTGACCTCGTAACAATTTCATATATCAAATTACTCAGCTCTTTTAGCAAAATATACCTACAACTTGTTCAACAAAATGAAATCCTTTATTGATCAACTGCCAGAGGAAGCAAAGGAATAATACAAAGCCAACATTACAGAGGGCTCCTTAATCACCAGAACAGCCCTGCAGGCCTCTCTCAAGTCTGCCAAGATGGCAGTCTGATCCATAGCCATGTCCATTGTTGTGCGTTGAGCATCATGGCTCCACTTCTCTGGATTCCCTAGGGAAGTACAAGCTACAGTTGTGGACCTGCCCTTTGAGGGTCAAAAATTATTTGCTGAGAGCACAGATGCATCTCTTCATACCTTAAAGGACTTGTGAACAACCTTGAAGACCTTGGGTATTTACATTCTCCTGAACAAGAAAAAACAGGGCAGATTTTATACCCAAAGATTCCGTCCCGCCCTGCACTCCCAGCCCCAGAGACAAAACAATCAACGCTGCAAGCAAAAACAAGCGAGGCACAGGCAGAACCAGAATCAACCTGCCACATCTCAATCTTCAACATCCTGTCAATCATTTTGAAATATTGGTCAAGGGCTTGAGACCTCTATCTTCTCCCATGCCAGATTATCAGATGACCTCCAGTCTCTTTGGAGACCGCCTGCTACCACACTACCCAGTCTGGAACAACATCACTACAGACAAATGGGTACTGGAAATTGTCCAGAAGGGTTACTCTATCCCATTTATTTTTATTCCCCCTACCCACCCACCTTCCCCGTCCCTCTTCAGGGACCCCTCTCAAGAGACCCTGTTGCCTATTGCAACTAGGAGCCGTGGAAATAGTACCACTCCAACACAGGGAAGGGTTTTATTCCCATTATTTTCTCACACAGAAAAAGAATGGTAGATGGAGACCCATGCAAGCTTACGCAAACTCAACAAGTTTCTAAGGACAAAGTGCTTCAAAATGGTAACCCTGGCAACCATAATTCTGGCATTAGAGAAAGGAGATTGGCTCTCGTAAGCTTCACGCTGACTCTCTGGGGTAGAGAAGAAACCAAGGGACGGTTGGCTGTGCACACTAAGTAGCCACTCGGAGCGGCACGAGATGGCTGCCATGCATGCGTGGCCAACCGCGGCACTGCTATTACAAATCTCCAATTACAAGCGCAGGGTGCCAAGACACTGAAAGTGGAGCACCCACAGGAACAACCATCCTGAAGGACCTCAGTTACTGCACAAGGTGAGTAATCTTCTCTTTTGCTCTTGCAGCCTGTTGCTCCTGCCCTTTAATCAGTACTAAGTGTGTGGGGTCTGGGGAGGGGAGAAAAATGTCTGGGGCTAAATGATTCAAGAAACAAACTCTTGCAAAAGGGTGTGATAGGATATGTTTATTACTGGTGATCCTTCCATTATCTCTGTCCCTGGACAAGATACCCTAGGATGGAAAAATCAAGGTTAGTTTATTCTAACCATCTTAAGCCCTAGGTTCTGTGCTAGCGCAAATGTCCAGCCATGTGGCTCAAATAGCATGATCAGGCACTTACAATGTATCAGTTTCAGTAATGATCTGCAACACCGGACTGGAAAACTCACAATCACTTAGTTTCAGCTGTCTTTATAATTCATGTGTGTTGAAGCCATAGAAAAGCTTTTCAGAAGCAATTATGTGCAATATGTTAGAAAACTCCTAAATTGAAAAGGTTAACAAAACATAAATTGTGGATTTTACAGATATTGCCAGAGGCTTCTGTAATATTCCCTTGTTTGTGCATTGCTGCTTTGATCAATCTTTATCTGTTCATCACTCTGAAGAATTGTTTTTTTCAGTACACTGCAGCAATCTAGACCTTCCTTTTATAGGAGGATGCCTGCCTTCTGCAGCACTCTGGTATGGCAGTCTGGAAATTTAGCGGTCGATACTTTTATTGGTGGCTTGGGGCCAAATTGATCACAAAGGTTGGCTAGCTATAATAGAATCATAGAAATGTAGGGCTGGAGGGGGACCAGAAGAGGTCATCTAGTTCACCCCCCTTGCGCTGAGGCAGGACCAAGTATACCTACACCAGACACCATGAGGGGTGTTTGAGCAGTCTGTTCTTAAAATCCTCCAACGATGGGGATTCAAAAACCTCCCTTGGTAACTGTGCTTTACTATTCTTTATAGTTAGAAAGTTTCCCCTAATATCTATCCTAAATCTCCCTCAGTACAGATTAAGCTGGTTACTTCTTGTCTTACCTTCAGTGGACATAAAGAATAGTTGATCACAGTCCTCTTCAAACAGTCCTTAACATATTTGAATAGTGTTGTTATGTCCCCACTTGATTTTCTTTTCTCAAGACTAAACATGCCCAGTTTTCTAAACCTTTTATAATTTTTGTTGCTTTCCTCTGGACTCCCTCCAGTTTGTCCCCAACTTTCTTAAAGTGTGGTACCCAAAACTGGACACAATACTCCAGCTGAGGCTTCACCAGTGCTGAGTAGAGTGAAACAATTACCTCCTGTGTCTTGCATATATTAGTACACCCCAAAATGATATTAGCCTTTTTTGCAACAGGGTCTCTGCCAATCTGACCCAGGGGGAAATTTCTTTCCTACCCCAAATATGGTGATCAGTTAGACCCTGAGCATGTGAGCAAGACCCACCAGCCAGATACCTGGAAAGAATTCCTCGTAGTAACTCAGAGCCCTCCCCATTTAGTGTCCCATCACTGGCTGTTGGAGATATTTGCTGCTGTAGGCAGTCTCATCATGATATCCCCTCCTTAAAATTATCAAGATGAGTCTTAAAACCAGTTAGGGCTTTTGCCCCCACTGCTCCCCTTGGGAGGCTGTTCCCGAACTTCATCCTCTGATGGTTAGAAACCTTTGTCTAATTTCAAGCCTAAACTTGTTGATGGCCAGTGTATATCCATTTGTTCTTGTGTCCACTTGGTGCTTAACTTAAATAACTCCTCTCCCTCCCTGGTATTTATTCTTCTGGTATATTTATAGAGAGCATTCATATCTCCCCTTAGCCTTCTTTTGGTCAGGCTAAACAAGCCAAGCTCTTTGAATCTCCTTTGATAAGGTAGGTTTTTCCATTCCTCAGATCATCCTAGTAATCCTTCTCTGCACCTGTTCCAGTTTAAATTCACCTTTTTTTAACAAGGGAGACCAGAATTGCACAAGGTATTTTAGATGAAGTCTCACTAGTGCCTTATATAATGGCATAAAAACTTCCCCTGTCTCTATTGGAAATACCTCACCTGATACATGCTAGAATTGCATTACCTTTTTTCACAGCTGCATTGCTTTGGCTGCTCTTAGTCATCCTGTGATCAACCAATTCACCCATTTTTGGTTCATGTTCAATTTGTGATCCACTATAGCCTCCAGATCCTTTTCTTCAGCACTACCAGCTAGCCAGTTTCCCCCATTTTGTAGCTGTGCATTTGATTTTTGTTTCCTAAATGTAGTTCTTTGCACTTGTCTTTATTGCATTTTATCTTGTTGATTTCAGACCAATTTTCTAATTTGTTAAGGTCATTTTGAATTCTAATCATGTCCTCCAAAGTGCTTGCAATCTCTCCCAGCTTTGTGTCAGTTGCAAAGCATACTCTCTACTTCATCATCCAAGGCATTAATGAAAATATTGTATAATACTGGACCTGGGACAGACCCCTATAGGACCCATTAGATAGGTCCTCCCAATTGACAGAGAGCCACTGATAACCAGTTGTATATCCATCTTATAGTAATTTCATCTAGACCACATTTTCCTAGTTTGTTTATGAGACTGTCATGTGGGACTGTGTCAGAAGCATTACTAAAAAAATAAAGATATAACATATCGACTGCTTCCTCCCATCCACTAGGCTAGTATCCCAGTCAAAGAAGGAAATAAGAATGATTTGCGATGATTTGTTCTTAACAAATCCATGTTGGCTATTATATACAGGGTGCTATTATCTTTTAGATGTTTACAAATTTTTATTGTAATTTTTCCAGTATCTTTCTAGGTATCAAAATTAGACTGACTGGTCTATAACTCCTTGGGTTCTCCTTTCCCCCCTTTTTAAAGATCATGCCTCAATGATCTCACCAGTGGTGTACTAAAAGTCATTAGAGGGAACACATATCTGTGCTGAATGTGTTGGAGGATCATTAAGACTAATAGCTGTGCATACAGAACTGGAAGAAGACAATCAAATAAGGTATTATTTGTTATCTATTCCTGTTGGAATGGGTTGAAAGATGACGCACAGCGAAAAAGTTTTTTTGGGAGGGAAAACTAAGAACCTGTTTTTACTTAAGCAAAAAGTCACACCCTGGCGCACACAGACTTCCTGTGTGCACGTAGATAAGCCTGCCTTTTTTATTGGAGATGTGTTTGTGTGTGGGGACTTGTCTAGATGATGCATTGTTGCATGCCAGCTGGAGTATAAACTCTAGTATACATCAGCATTTTGCACACTAACTGTCCTTGTGGACCCTGCTGGGATGCACTAAAAGGTCCCAAGTGTGTGCTGATGTGGTACTATTTCTGACTATATCAATGCGCCCTAGGAACTTTTAATGCAGGCCAGCAGGGTCTACATGGACAGTTAGTGTGCAACATGCTGGTGTTCACAAAATTTACACCCCAGCTGGTGATCACTAATGCAATGTGTAGACAAGGCTTTTGCATTTTATTTATGGCTGTGTATGTCAGGCACAAATACCTAAACATAGACACAGACCTCACATCCCAGTCCTTTCTCAGCAAATGGCCCACAAGTAGGACCAGAGATTGGCTGAGAGTCCATTAGGCTGAGAAGGAGAGTGAGACACTTGGTAATAAGCAAAGTCCTAGGGTAATTTAACTGATATTCTATATAACTAATTCTTCAGCCTTCCTAGTTTTTGTGGTTTTTACATTTCTGGTTAATGTTTTTATTTTCTCTTTTTTTTTCTAGTCTATGTCAAATGCACTTTTCTTGTTGGGAATTTGATATGTTGACCGCTTATGTGGGGAAACTATTATTGGGCACCATGGAGAGAGGAAAGAGGCTTCTGTCCTTAAGGGAAGGAGAAGTAGTATGTAGTAACACCTTGGGAACTCAATCAAGGCTGAAAGGAATTGCAATCCCTCCTTAAATGCTGCTCCTGAGAGGCTGGGTCGGGGCATGAGGATTGTTGAATGGTTGAGGTTTCCTAGGCTTGGTTACAGTAACCAACAGTGAGTGATTCTGAGCAATTTATTCATCTTTCATGTTTTTTATAGCTATAGAAAAGAATTCAAAGCTGATGTTGTACAGTGTCATCTTTGTAACCTTCACTTTGTGTTATTTATTATGCTGCCAACTAAATGAAGTTGGTTACATTGAAAATATATTGCTATTCAATGTAAATCCTGTTAAGAGTTGTTTTTTTTTACTGTATCTAATTTCAGTTCCTTCAGCTCATTCACAATAAAAGAAATGTTTTGCACTGAAACTATTTGATCCTATAGTAGTTCAAGTAATTTAGTAATTAGTATTTCTTTACAGTTTTACCTATTTATAAATATGCAAAGAACCAAGTACATGGTTTTGTATAAAGTTCCTGGTTATCTGGCAATGATAACAACAGTTGAATACCAATTATGCCAATATGGTGTAACACCATTTATCTGAAGGACTTAGGGGACAGCTGAAATCTTCTGATAAATGAAATTTCAGAGGACAGGGAAGCCTGCCAGCAAAGTATGAAAAGGCCTGGCTTAGCATTGGCTCTTCCTTGGCTTGACAACCCCAGAGAGCTCTGAAGGAAATGATGGGCATGGCTGGGTGGAATTCTCATGCTGTACAATCCTGAAGTGACATAATCAAGTTCCATTCATGTGGATTGTACTGTAATATACAAGTAGCTTTCTCTGTGACTACAGTATTGACAAATAAATACTTTATGGGTTATTATCTTCTGCTGGGCACTGTTTATTATCCATTCTACCAGAATAAATGTTCAGCTAATTAAAACTTTTATATCAAGTCATTTTTCTAAAGAGCAGTAATAATGTCCTATTTAAAGTGTCTAGTTGATAGCTGCCATTTGTAATTGAGAATCAAACAATGGATAAACTATGTTGCTGGAAACTTTACTGGAATCAATCAGTCCTTCTAGGATATAGGTTGATGGACAAGATGACTCACTAGAGTTCTCTTCTAACTGAAATGAGTCTGTTATTTAGATTTAGGGCTATAACCTTGTATTTCAGCATTAAATGCTTGCATTGTAAATCATAGTTATATGGCTTATAGGATGTGTTTCTTGGTCAGCATCCTGACACTGAAGATTTTAAAGAAACTGATTCTCAAAAAATGACAAAAATACATATATTTAATAAAATACACTGTGATTCTATAATTAACTGTCATCTGCGTAAAGCTAAGGACTAGTCACATGTCACATACACTAAGTTTAGGTCATGCAAAAAGGCCAGAGATGTTAGACTTAAGTTATCTATCAGAATTGTTATTTTATATTTTAAAAATTATTTTAGCTTTGAAGAAAGTATATTTAAATTTGTATAGTGTTATACTGGACCCTTTAAGAGGGAGCAGAGCCAATGCACCGGTATTACAAGTAGCTTACCCAGATTTGGCTTTAGAAGTGGGCTTCTGGGTCAGGGAAAGGAGGAGGACTCTCAGTGAGGGAGACCTTGTGGGTCAGAGCTAGGATGCAGGACTGCCAGGGTCCCCTGGGAGGGGAGGCAGTGAGGACCTGTTCTGAAAAGGGGCCTCCAGAGAGAAAAGGTCTCGGGGGTTGGTACTTTGGGAACAGGGCAGAGAATCAGGAGTAGCAGGACTGCCAGTGTCTCCTGGAAGGAGAGGCAGTAAGAATGTGAAAGATAAAGGGGAAAATCCTCTGGGAGTTATAGCCTAGGGTAAGCTGAAGAATTGTTTCAAGTTTGGACAATTAAACTGCCTAAAGGAGACTGTTGGTGTGGCAGTAATCTAAACCTTCCCATGATTCCTCCGGTTATGCACTCCAATACCATTCATTTTTATTCTCTAGAAGTTTTCTCAAAGCCGGTGCTTTGGTAGATAAATTAGGTATGAATTTTCCAAGATAATTAACCATTCCCAGGAACCGTTGGACATCTTTCTTTGCCTGGGAACATGGAATCAGTTCAGTGGCTGAAATCTTCCTCTTATCAGGTTTTACACCTTCATTGAAAATAATGTCCCCAACAAAAGTCAGTTCTGTAACCCCATAAACACATTTCTCCCTATTTAGTTTGAGGTTTGCAGCTCTAGTTGCATCCAGGGCTTCCTAAAGTCTACGATCATGCTCCTTTCATTGATCCCCCGATGATGATGTCATCCACTGAGGTGTCAACACCATTAATATGTTCATAGATCATATGTATGGCTTTGTGGTACATTTCTGATGTTGAAACTGTGCCGAAGGATAAGAGTAAAAATGTATATCTTCCAAATAGGGTATTACATTTGCATAGCTTTGAGCTTTTTAAATTAATTTTAGCTGCCAAAATCCTGAGGATGCATCCAATTTATTGAAATATTGATTATTTACAAATTGAGCCATAATCTCTTCTCTGGTTGGTAGTTTGAAATGTTCTCTTTTTATAGCCTTGTTGAGGTGTCTGGTATCTAAGCATAGGTGTAGCTGACTGTTATTTTTCTCCACAGTGACTAGGGAGCTCACCCATTTTTTTGGCTTCTCAGTTTTTTGTATTACTTGCATTGCTTCCATCCTTGCAAGCTCAGCTTTGAATTTATCATGGAATGCAAATGGCACCTTTCTACATGGATAGGTAACTGGAGGGACCTGCTTGTTTATCCAGGTTGTATGTTCACCCTGCAAGCAACCCAACTCTTGAAACAGGTCATAATATTCCTGACAGAGTGCCTCATAGCCAGGTTCAGTATGATCTTGCAGGGAGAGCACCCATTTTACCAGACTGAGTTTCTCACATGCAGCCAGGTCTAAAATTGGTGTCACTTTCTTTGGCACTACAATGAAAGGGAGCCTGTACATGGTGTTTTTATGGTGGTTGCTAGCAATGCACTTCCGCTTCACTGGTATATTAATTCCAGAATAACCAGTGACCTTTATTTTTATTGGTTCCAGTTTTGGTCTTATTTTCAGTCTCTCATAATCTTGTTCAAACAGCATATTAACCTGAGCTCCTGTGTCCATTTCAGTGGAATAATTGTTCCATTCAATGTCATAGGTAGTATCCAGTTTCTATCAAAAAGCTTGGTAGATCCCAGTACGTCTATGGAAAATCTCCTCAACCAGACTGTCTTTAACTGAATGCACTTGACTTTTCTGCATTTGGGAGCTGCAGCATTTTGCAAAATGATTATTTCCCCCACATTTATGACAGAGTTTCCCAAAGGCAACACATTGTTTGGGGCCATGCTGTGATCCACAACTTCCACTTAACCGTCTGTATCTAGTTTTCCCCCGATCAGTGATTTTCATAGTGAGTGGTTCCACTTTCTGATTTAACCTATTCTGGCTATATTCTTTAGTACATAGTATATGGATAATCCCTTCTGTGTAATTCAGTTCTTTGGCTTGTTCTTTCTCAATTTCTGCTGCCCTGCATATTTGGAGAGCTTTTTCTAAAGTTAAATCTTTTTCATGGAGGAGCATCTCTCTTTACACATTGTTTTTAATGCCACAAATGATTCTCTCTAACCAGAGACTCTACCAGGTCACCAAAGTCACAGATTTTACTGAGTTTCCTTAATTCTGTGACATATTGCCCTATGGTGTCATCAGTTTTTTGCATTCATGTAAAAAATTTGTATCTCTCAAAGGCAGGGCCAGATTAACTCTCCTGTGGGCCTGGGGCTATTAGATTTTGTGGGGCCCCTATATACAAGTATTTTTTTCTGGGAGGGAGTTTGGTGCAGGAGGGGGCTGGGGCAGGAGATTGGGGTGCAGGAGGGAGATTCTGATTTGGGGCAGGGGGTTGGGGTTGAGGAGGGGGTGCAAAGTGCAGGCTCTGGCCAAGAGGCACTTACCACAGGCAGCTCCCAGCTGGCGGCACAGCAGGGTTCAGGCAGGCTGCCTGCATGCCGTGGCCCCATGCTGTAGAGATGTGCTAGTAGCTTGCTGCTTCCGAGAGCGGCATGGGGCCATGGCATGCAGGCAGCCTGCCTGAGCCCCTGCTGTGCCGCAGGACTTTTAGTGACCCGGAGTTGGATATCGCTGCCTGTGATTTATTTTTGCGGGATCCCCCTTCAGGCGGGGCCCTGGGCTGGAGCCCCTAAAGCCCCTACTTTAATCCAGTCCTGCTCAAAGGTCTCATTCCTTTTTGGCATGGAACATTCCTCAAATGTAGTCAATATTTTATTTAACTTCATGCATTTACCTTCTTCAAACTTAAATTTGTTATAAATATCCAAAGCTTCCTTCCTAGCAACATGCAAAAAGATTTATGATTTCACTTTATCATTTTTATCCTCTGCCCCTATGGCTGTCAAATACAATTCAAATCTCTGCCTGAATTTTTTCCAGTTTTCCACAACATTGCCTGACAATTACAGACTGGAACAAGGTTGCAACACATCCATTTTGGACTCCACCCACTTTCTTAAGCTAGTCAAGCTACTATTGTGCTCACCAAATACATGCAAAAGCCTCTATGCCTGGTGCATCACCTGCTTCTCTGATGCCTCCCTTTGTCTCTGCTTTCAGTTGCAAACACAGGAGTTAACTTCAAAATCACTTCAAAAAAGTCCTGTTTCCTTCTCATTCAGCACTTCTGACACCATGTAATGATCTTGGGGTTCATTAAACAACAAACCAATGAATGAGAAAGGAATAAAACTGTAATAAAACAAACTGGAGAGCTTCTGTAGTGAGCTGCTGCACACAGCCATGTGGTGTTCCCAATCCCTGCCCCCAGGGCACATCTCCAAATTCCCACACTCTTAACACTGTCCCTTATGAGAAAGTGTCTCCAAATCACAATTTTTCGTAAATGTATCTTTACAGATAGTATTGTATTGTCTTTCACTACTCCGTAAGTAATATTTTTTGAAGTCATTAAGCCTAAAGAGATTATTTTTGTGAAAAGTTTCTCTTCTGTTTTAGAAAGCATGCTGAAATTCATAAGACGGAGCACAGGAATTTACCGCGCAGGGATGAGACTGATTAATTGAAAAACATTTAGCTCAAATCTCCTAATGCCTGAACCATCTCAGAACATGTGTCTATAATTGCTATCTCCAGCATAAATTGTGTTTCAAACATAGTGTCCAAACCCACACAATGAAGCTCTGAGAGTTATTTTACTTGACTTAAATGGGAGCAAAATCGGGACCCAACTTTTGTGACATGCAAGATAGTCCAATATGAATCATGGATAGCGCTTGCATTTTATTTTGTTGTTTCATTAAACTTTAAAATTAGTGTTGCTAATTACTGTATAAATACATGGCTACCTTCTGGTCTACCTATCTGTG
The DNA here is from genome assembly GCF_027887155.1 of Malaclemys terrapin pileata. Taxonomy (NCBI): domain Eukaryota; kingdom Metazoa; phylum Chordata; order Testudines; family Emydidae; genus Malaclemys; species Malaclemys terrapin. Next base: position 53,480,111 of record NC_071510.1, on the reverse strand, counting down.
TAAATAAATTCAAATCCAATTTTTTTTATAATAGCCTAAATTGTAGTGGGAATTTTGTTGTATTGTTGAAGAAGCAGATTTAAATAAACAAGAACTGGTGGTCTCTATTTATCTATGAGTTTAATACATTTTCAATTTGGAGTTTATTGTGTGCTTAGAAACTTATTTACTCAAGTCATCTTTTGCGCATTATTTAATTTGTATATAATTACAGCAATTTTTACTTTGAAGTCCTGTTTTTCTAGTCCTTTTTGTAAAACTGAGGAAAGTGCTTCAGCTAAATCCTCCAGTATATGACCCTTCAAACTACTTCTTCCAAAACAGAGTTTGTTCCCTGATCTTTACTAATGAGTTGGTCCATGTGTACAACATGCTCTTGTTCCTTGGGGTGTGAATATGTTTCAATCCAGATTTTTCTTTCTGTGTGTAGGGGGGAGGGGGCATAGGAAGGGGGAGAGGTGTGTGGACTGCAGATTTTTCCTGTGTTTTCCGGAGGCAGGGAGATACTCTTGTAAACTTTATTACAGTTGGTATGGCAACACCCCTTTTTTCATGTTCTCTGTGTATATATATTTTCCTACTGTATCTTCCACTGCATGAATCTGATGAAGTGGGTTTTAGCCCACAAAAGCTTATGCTCAAATAAATTTGTCAGTCTCTAAGGTGCCACAAGTACTCCTCGTTCTTGTAACTTCAGGGAGCCTATTTTTGTGTCAACTCATTACACTAATTAGTATTTTTCCAGTAGCCAGACTGAAGGCAAAATCCTGTTTTGTTTTACATGTGTACACTAGAACTAGGGAAGAAGGTGCAGCAGGTCCTCTGGGCTCTGGTGTACCCATGCAGCAGCTGGACAGAATTCCAGCTTGAGCAGTATGCTGGACTATCAGCTAACATGCTTGAATACAGTCCATAGCCTCAAACTAAGCATGACTGGATAAGTAGCCCCAGTAAAGATATGTTACCATGTATTAATTATTACATTGTATTATAAATGCATATACAGTAGAACCCCTATTTTACTAACTACCTGGGTATTGAAGGATTCATAACATTCAGTGTCTGAATTAAAGTAGTACAATGCATAAGTTGCAGTATGGAGCACTGCACTCCTTTCTTGTCCCACAAACCATTGCAAAGTGATTTCTAGTGCATTGAAGGGATCAGAATATGAAGGGATGTGGACTTGTATTTCATCAACTTCACCTTCATTATGGGATTTCCACCCCCTCTCCCCATTGGGAAAAATGGTTTGTATAACTGGCTGTTCATAAGACTGGTGTTTGTAAAATCAAAGTTCTATTGTAATCCTGTAGTTGTAGTTATCTCTCCACTCACAGATGTCTTGGCAGTGACATTTTATAGTATAACTCTTTTTCTAGCAAATCCTAAAAATATCACCTCAGTGACACTTACATAAAACTGCTATGTTAAAGGATGAATTCATGTAGCAATATTTTTATGTTACAGATAAAAGAAAATCCAGGAATCAAAAACTAGGAGGAAGAGGAAGAAAAAAAAGATACTCCTATAAATTACCTCAGGAGTACAATATAGAAACTGTAGTGGTTGCAGATCCAGCTATGGTTTCGTATCATGGAGCAGATGCTGCCAGGCGATTTATTTTAACCATCTTAAATATGGTAGGAAACTCTTAAAACTTATCAAGGCATTTGGCAGAAAGAAAAATGCATGCTCGGAGATTGATTGAATTATTTGTTACAGTTGTTCAACAGGCATAATTAACTGTAAGTGGGCATTCCATAAAATTCAACAGACTATTAGAAAGTACCATGAATATTCAGCAGCACAGAAGCTATGATTCTGCAGACATATCTTGTACCTTCAATAGTGAAGCTAAAGAAGTGGGAGTTGAACAGCATGATTGCTTGATTAGAAACCCATATTGTTATATGAACTATATTCAGGTTGAATGCTTAGGACAAGAGTCTAATCTGAAGTCATTATGAAGAGGTGACTCTTCTCATTTAGAGGGATCTTTTGATCTTCTTGGTGGCTGGAGGAGAAGCAATATTACAGTCTCAGACAAAGTTATGTTTCCTTCCAGCAATGAATGTGAATGCAACACACTTATTTGATCCACAAGGCAGTGAAAATTAGTAATCGCAGTATGTAAGGGAAAAAAATCACAGAATAAAGGATCATGAAATGAAGAGTGGGTGAAAACCTGATCACAACTACTCTGTTTGGCCCCGTTAGTTATTGCTTTTTGCCGTCTGCTGCTCACTTTTAGCCTCGGTCCTGTATTTATCTCTATGGGATGCATGGCATAACATTATGTACATGTGGAAGTGTTTGAAGAAATGGTCTATAGTTTTTAAAGCTCTGTCAAGGTCATCTCAAAAAAGATAGATCCCTTTTAGGATACTTGGACTACACACCGGATAACCCCTTATCTGTCTCCTCCTCCCCCCACTTCAAAAATATTAATATCTAAGTATTGTGTTGTATTTAATGTGTAGAAAATTCAAATATCAAGTCAAAGTTCTACAAAATTAGGAGAGCCTTAAATTCTGAGATTTGATTTTTTTAAAGGTTGTAATGTATTCCAATGTGTCCAATGGAAGCACTCATGTTTATTTTTTTGTTTTGTTTTTTTGTTCAAGGTTTTTAACCTTTTCCAGCACAAGAGCCTTGGAATTCAAGTGACTCTTCGAGTGACTAAGCTTGTTCTGCTTCATGAGACTCCAGTAAGAAAGTACTGAATATGTCTTATTCTGTGACAAGACATTGTAGAATGAATAGAAGGGTAGGGACATGTTGCTTGCTGCCTCATTAAGGCATAGAATACTCATCACTGATAATTTGTCTCCATTATCTTCTGTCTATTCATTATTATTTTTACTATTAATATTTATTTGTAGTGGCGAGAGACCCCAATCAAAATTGGGAGCTCATAGCAATAGGTGCTACATATGCACAGTGATAGACAATTCCCACACCTAGTTTATTTCAAAATTGAGGGGTGTATATGGCTTTCAAGTAACCTAAAAATTGTAAATGATTTTTTCTTAGTCCAGGTTCATAATTTATTCTTTGTTGAATTTGGCTGGTATTTACAAACTTCAGTCCATTATCAGCTATTTTTTTGCTGTGCATATGGATATTTCACTGTGTAAGCAAAATCCTTTTAGTTTCAAAGCTTACAGTTAGTGGTAAAATTAGAAATAGGTCAGTCATATATAAACAAAACAAGAGTGCAGCACCACTCTTTCATGATATATCTTTCAGACATCATTTCAGAACTCATCTTTTAAATCCTGTTCCCTTGTTGAAGAGATGAATCAGCTGTTGTAGTGTGGGTCATTCTTTGGAGTGACCTATGGTTCCCTTATATTTTAGAGCAGCAATATGTGGACTTTTTGTTATTTTACAAAGTATCTGAAAGCTTTGCATATTTTAGTTGGAGTTCACAAAAATAAAAAATGGAATCTTCCTATCCGTGTAAGAGATATTTTTAACTTATGCATTTAAATAAATTAAATTATCCTTAGGCTAGTAGCTAAAGAAGCATTTCTTGTTTGGACATATAGTAATCCTCTCAGCAGAAAAAAAGATCCCTCAAATCCAAACACTGGATCTTGGCATCAGTGCTCTCCCTAGATGCAATGAACTCCAGCTTGTACCAATGGAAGATCAGCATATATGGGGAGAAGAATATGGGTGACAAGGTCCACTGTATGTATCTGAGGGCATAATTTTCACCAGCATTGATTTAATTAAAGTCAAATGAAGATGGCTTCTGTTCTTGAAGTTAAAACAATTGCACCATGTATATTTTGTGACAAATAAAATAGAATATCTTTATTAACTGAAACAAAGCATGTGCTTATATTTGTAAAATTATTTGAGAACATTTTTCTTTATACACTATATCTTATAAGTACTATAGGAAAAAATGCCATTAAAGTGAAAAACAAGGAATCAGAAATCTATTCATATCTAGACAACTATAGATCAATAATGCATGGCAGACAATGAAATCTATTATAATAGTTTCACATGAGTAATTAGGACTAACTGTGGGGTGAGGCATTGCTAGGAAATTCTGATAATTGAGTGAAAGTTGTGCTCAGCTTTGTGATCTCATAACTTGTACACATTGGCAATTAAAAGATGAAAACATTATATATTGTCATTTACATGTTCATATAATAAAACAAGCAATTCAATTTTCAGGCAGATATGTATATCGGGCATCATGGGGAAAAAATGCTGGAGAGTTTCTGTAAGTGGCAACATGAGGAGTTTGGCAAGAAGAACGATATACATTTAGAAATGTCAACAAGCTGGGGAGAAGACATGTCATCAGTAGACGCAGCCATACTTATCACAAGGTAATATTTTCTAAAAACAGTCCCTTAAAAAAATAGCTGGATGTCTTCATGGCAGCACTGTAGAGGTAGAGAAGTTCAGTTGTCTTGTGAGGTGATACAGTTTGACTTTAGCTTTAGCTATGGAAAGAAATGTGATTAAGCCTTCTCTCCTGCTCTTTTCTGGTAATTAAAGTGAGATGTTATTAGAGATCAAGTTGTTAGAAGGAAAGTTGCTGGAACAAATTGATGATATAAAGAGCAATTCGTCACCAGGCCCAGATGTTATACATCCAGGAGTTCTGAAGGAGCTTCATATGAAGTGGCTGAGAGGCTACCAAAATATGCAATCTCTCATTCAAAAGAGCTACTGTTCCAGAGGCTTGGGATGGGGGGGGGTGGGAGGGGGGTGGAGAGTAATACATGTTGAACCTAGGGGTGATTTGGAGAATAACAGACCAGTAAGTTTTAAATCTGAATTTGGAAAATTGGTTAAAATGATAATTGAAAATTAAACACCTGGAATGATAGGGTCTAACCAGCATGGTTTTTGTAATCTACTAGCATTCTTTGAATGTTTAACCAGTTGACATTATTTAGATTTTCAGAAGACTTTGACAAGTTCCCTCACAAGAGGCTGCTAAAGAAACTAAGTACACCTCTACCCCGATATAACGCTGTCCTCGGGAGCCAAAAAATCTTACCACGTTATAGGTGAAACCGCGTTATATCGAACTTGCTTTGATCCGTCGGAGTGCACGACCCCGTCCCCCTGGAGCATTGCTTTACCGCATTATATCCAAATTTGTGTTATATCGGGTCGCGTTATATCGAGGGAGAGGTGTAATCACAAAATAAGAGGCAAATATTGTGATTGGCCAAAAATAGACTAGGAGACAAAAAATAAAGAGTTGGATTAAATAGTCAATTTTCATTATACAAAAATATATTGTTGAGGGATACCTCGAGGTTCTGTACTAGTACTTATACTGTGCTAGTTGTTGTTTAATAAATATATTAATGATCTGGAAAAGGGTGAACAGTGAGGTTGCAAAATTTGGATGTGATGAGAAATTAGTTAGGTTAATCAAGACGAGAGGACTGTGGAGAACTTCAAAAAGAGGGACCTAACCAAGCTAGATGACTAGGCAGCATGTTGGCAAGTGAAGTTCAATGTCAATAAGTGCAAAGTAATGTATTTTGGAGGGAAAAAATAAACTATTCATACACAGTACAAAGTGCTAAATTTACTGTATAAACTCAGGAGGTGGACCTGGGCGTCATTGTGGACAGCTCAATAAAGACTTCTGTTCAATGTGCATCTGCAGCCAATAAAAGCAAACAAGATGTTAGATTACATAAGGAACAGGATAGCGAATAATAGAGAAAAGTCAGTGGTGTCGCCTTATCTACATTACTGATGCAGTACTGGTCACCCCATCTCAAGAGAGATATTGCAGAATTAGAGGGGGTTCAGAGAATGGTGACACAGATGATTAGGGGGTTGGAAAAACTCCCATGAGGAGACAGAGAAAAGTTTATAATAGTTTACCTTAGAAAGGAGAGGAGGCACGATAATAGTACATATAATAAATAGTATATAGCAGATTGGTTGGGAGCCTCTGTTCTCCCTGTTTCATAATACAAGAACAAGGAGACACATTCAATTAAATATAAAAAGTGGCAAATTCAAAAACAATAAACGGAAACATATTTTTCACTACACATGTAGTTAGACTGTGGAACTCATCACAATGGGAAGTCACTGAGGCAAAGAATTTAGCAAGATTCAAAAAGGGATTGGACACTTTTATGGATAGCAAATTGATTTCAGTGGGAGTAAGGTGCTTGGGCATTTCTGAAAATCCCACTAGGCACCTATCTGCATTGTTAGGAATTGAAATACCTTTCAAAATCTGGACCTTAAACCCCCGTACTTCCATTTTCTCTAAAATGGAGAATAACACTTGAGGTCTGTCTTGACTAGAATATGAAAGAGGTTTTTAAAGGTGTTAGCTAGCACATTCTAACAAACATTTTCTAAAACTAGTGGAGGTAAGGCAAGGTATACTTTAGTGTGTGCTAGTTGATCAGTTTAATTTAAAAATTAAACATAGCACGATTCCCCTGTGATAGTGTGCTTGGATGGCAGAGAGACCTAGTGGTTAGTGCACCTGGCTTTAAGCCCCTTGCCTCTCTGCCTGAATGGCAGAGGTGCCTCATTCCTGCCTTTAGGCCAGGAATCTTCTGGCCTCCACAGGCATCTGACCCTCAGATCTTAAGGGGGTGTGGTAGGTGGACCCAGGCCGTGTTTGGGTTACCAATACTCCAAGATTGTCCTGGAGTCTCCCAGAATTAAAGATAAATCTTTAATTAAAGATTATGTCATGTGATGAAACTACCAGGAATATGTCCAACCAAAATTGGCAACCCTAGGGCCCTCCCTCTCCACCGGGTCCCAGCCCAGGGCCCTGTGGAAATCAACACTAGCAGAATTCTCCCAGCACAGAGTCAAAGCCTGCTGCTCTGGACTCCTTCCTACCTCTATCCCTTCAATTTGGGGCATGGCCCCTATAATCCAAACTATCTGCAGTTCCCCTTTGCCTGCGCTGAATCTCGTCCTTCTCTACTAGATGCTTTGAGAATCTCCTTATGACTTCTGCATAAGATATGTTGTTAACAGTTTTTGGCTTTTGTAGCTCTCTAGCTTATCTTGCTCTAATTCACTCTCTACATGCCTTACTGTGATTATCACCACAGTTACTATATTTGATCCTTGTCACTGCTATGCAGTTTTCATAGGAATGCTCTCCCCCACGTTTACTCTATCTCGTTTTCCCTTTACAAACAGTTGCTACATGTCCATACTGTCAGCACTTATAACAACTTGGTGATGGGGGGATATATGATTATTTTTCTGGATATCTGAAACCCTAGTGTTATTTTCTCAAGTAGAGTCCCTCCCTTAAGTAAAAACAACAAGAAGTCCGCGTGGCACCTTAGAGACCAATACATTTGGGCATAAGCTTTCATGGGCTATAACCCACTTCATCAGATGCCTGGAGTGGAAAATACAGGAGCAGGTATAAATACATGAAAGGATGGGAGTTGCCTTACCAAGTGTAAGGTCAGTCTAACGAGACAATTCAATTAACAGCAGGATACCAAGGGAGGAAAAATAACTTTTGAAGTGGTAATGAGTGGCCCATTTCAGACAGTTGACAAGAAAGTGTGAATAACAGTAGGGGGAAATTAGTATTGGGGAAATTAGGTTTAGGTTGTGTAATAACCTAACCACTCCCAAGTCTGATGGTGTCCAGTTTGCAAATTAATTCCAGTTCTGCAGTTTCACATTGGAGTCTGTTATTGAAGTTTTTTTGTTGAAGAATTGCCACTTTTAGGTCTGTTATTGAGTGACCAGAGAGATTGAAGTGTTCTCCTACTGGCTTTTGAATGTTATGATTCCTGATGTCAGATTTGTGTCCATTTATTCTTTTGCGTAGGGACTGTCTGGTTTGGCCAGTGTACATGGCAGAGGGGCATTGCTGGGGCATGATGGCATATATCACATTGGTAGATGTGCAGGTGAACAAGCCCCTGATGGTGTGGCTGATGTGGTTAGGTCCTATGATGGTGTCCCTTGAATAAATATGTGGACAGAGTTGGCACCGGGGTTTGTTGCAGGGTTTGGTTCCTGGGTTGGTGTTTTTGTTGTGTGGTGTGTAGTTGCTGGTGAGTATTTGCTTCAGGTTGGGGGGCGGTCTGTAAGCGAGGACTGGCCTGTCTCCCAAGGTCTGTGAGAGTGAGGGATCGTCCTTCAGGATAGATTGTAGATTCTTGATGTTGCGCTGGAGAGGTTTTAGTTGGGGACTGTAGGTGACGGCTAGTGGCATTCTGTTACTTTCTTTGTTGGGCCTGTCTTGAAGTAGGTGACTTCTGGGTACCCTTCTGGCTCTGTCAATCTGTTTCTTCACTTCACCAAGTGGATATTGTAGTTTTAAGAACGCTTGATAGATATCCTGTAGGTGTTTGTCTCTGTCTGAGGGATTGGAGCAAATGCGGTTGTATCTTATAGCTTGGCTGTAGACAATGGATCATGTGATGTAGTCTGGATGAAAGCTGGAGGCATGTAGGTAAGTATAGTGGTCAGTAGGTTTCCTGTATAGGGTGGTGTTTATGGGACCATCGCTTATTAGCACTGTAGTGTCTAGGAAGTGGACCTCTTGTGTGGGCTGGTCCAGGCTGAGGTTGATGGTGGGGTGGAAATTGTTGAAATCTTGTGGAATTCCTCAAGGGCCTCCTTCCCCTGGGTCCAGATGATGAAGATGTCATCAATGTAGCGCAAGTAGAGTAGGGGTGCTAGGGGACAAGAGCTGAGGAAGCGTTGTTCTAAGACAGCCATAAAAATGTTGGCATACTGTGGGGCCATGTAGGTACCCATAGCAGTCCCGCTGGCTTGAAGGTATAAATTGTCCCCAAATCTGAAATAGTTGTGGGTGAGGGCAAAGTCAAAGTTCTGCCACCAGGTTTGCCGTGATGGTATTGGGGATGCTATTACTAATTAGTCGCTTGATTACTAACACTTTATCTTCTCCTATGCTTTTGGTTATCTCATCATTGCTCAGTTTTAATAGCACTCCACATATTACCCCTTTAGTTTCAGTCAAATACTTTGGTAGCTACCCACTTATTTTAACTTTCCTTAGTGTCTTAGGCTTTAGCAGTTTATGAGCTTGCTCTTTGTCTTCACACTGAACTAAAAGATCCCCATCTCACAATCTTCTGGCTCTCATTATATCCTCTATGCTTTAAAAAAAAAATCCAGTCAGCTACTTTTACAGGGTTAATGTCACCTAATCTTATTTCTTTGGCTAGGGATCTTACAATTATAACATATTGGTTTATTATTTCCTTCCTCAGCTTTGCTTTTTTGCTGATGTTGTCATCATGATCATCTGCTTCTGTGTCTACTCTTTTTTTCTTTTCTGTTTTCCCCTACTTTGTATTCATTCTCCTTCTCTAGTAGACTTTTTCTTCAGTTTCCAGAGTGACTTCATTTGGGGTCAGAAATCCTCTACCCCAGCAAGCTTCCCAGCCTAGCCTATCAGGCGTGAACTGAGCCAGGTTCTCTCCTTTTCTTCCCCCTGTAGGACTGGCATTGGCTGCAGGTCTAGCGGAGCTGGGCTAGTGGGGCCCATAGGCTCTCTTTAACCCCTTTTGTGCTGGTGTGAGGTTTCTCTGCTCCATCACATCCCCTTATTCAGAATAACCTCTGTGACCAGGTGCCTGGATGGGCCAGACTGAGAATGCCACACTCAGGGCAGACTGCAAGAAATAGGGCAGAGAATCCCCCAAACTGGTGGTTTATTCTTTAATTAGATTCATCAAGCCAGTAACAAAAGAGCTTCTGTAGCCCCACACTGGTAAACAAGAAGCCAAACATAGCCCCCTTTAGGCATTCCAGCCTCTGGCTCCCATCTAGCAAACAGATCTAATATAGTAATAGGTTACTGAAAACCCTGTTCACCATACTTAAAGTTCTACCAATCCCAAAGGATCAGACACTTACCCTACTCTACTCTACCCTACCCTACCCTACCCTCAGGTCAATCTATATTTCAGATCTTATCCAAATATCATGCTCTCAGCCAATCCTTAGTAAACTAACTAAAGATTTATTAATAAAAGAAAAGAAGAGAGTTATTGAATGGTTAAGGAATCATATACATAAAAGTAATTTTCAGTGTTCATAGCTCAGGATCATAGCAGTGATGTTATATCTGTTGGCTTGTAAAAGTCTCCTTGGAATTATCCCAACAGGTCAGAATCCAAAGGCAGCTTAGATGTAAAGTCTGATGGAGTCTTTCCATGTATTTTCCAGGGTTTTCCAAGTAACTACTTGGAAGATCTTAGTCCCATCACTTAAACTTTCCCTGTTCAAAGTTCAGCAGACTACAGATGCTGGAGCAGGCCCCATGTTTCACTTTTGAAGTTGAAGCGCTGTTAAGTGTTTTGTGCACAGCATGTGACTGAGGATTCTTTTTTGTTGAGCACACACTCTCCCATCACTTTGAAGTTTACATTCTATTTGCTATGCATACACAGGTAATCCAATTACACCAATTAACACAAGGCAGCTGCCAGTCAGACATTGTAACAGAGATAAATAAGCTGAAGACAATGTAGATCAGTGGTGGGCAACCTGCAGCCACCCACCATTGATGTAGATAATATTATTAGTTTCCTGCAGCATGTCACATCTTTGATCTTAAGGTTAACTGAACACAGTCACATACATAATGTAAGGCAATTAAGAAATTAAAAGGATTTAATATCTACAAGCTAATTTGGTTACTGTGATAAATTTTTTAACAGGATATAGGCAAACAGAGACAAATACACTTAGCAACTTGTTTCGTGGAAATTTAGCAACAGCACTGCTCAGATATCCTTAATCCGTTTCCTTTTTCTGAAGCTACAGGAGCAACTCTGATAGCTTTGGCTACAGGTCTCCCCACTCCCTGGCCTTGCCCATCTTATCCTAACTTCAATAGAATAGGAAGTTGCCTGTTATCAGAATTGCTGTTAATGGCAAACAGTCCCATCCCATTAATATCGATGTTAATGGAATTTGGATATTGGCAAAAGGCATGCTGTTTTTTAGTAACTTTTTTTGGAGGGAGAGGTCTTACATATAATTATAATCAATTTCCTGGCTCCGGCCATGCACAGTTGAGCACCTCTGCTGTGTTCCATGATTTTGAAATGACATATCTCTTGCCAATAAAGTTTGGATTCTGGATGCCCTACTTGAGCTTGGTGCTAAGCAAGTGCAAGTAGCCAAGAAGTTTGGTATCTCAAAATCACTTATTTCATTTCATTCATTTTATGGGAGCACTGGAACACAACAGTGTTGTTCCATTCCATTGACACTTGCCCTTAGGAGTACAAGTATCAATTCAATGGAAAGCAGGCAGATGCTGGTGAAGCTCTGTGGCTCTGGTTCCAGCATAAGCTTGGCCAAGGTACTCAACTCTCTGGGCCAATGCTGAAACAGAAAGTGAGTCAGCTGGAGGCAGAGTAGGGGAAGGAGTTCATCCCTTCAGAAGGCGGTCTCAGTTTGTGGAAAGCCTGGCACATCGCTCATCAAAGGAGGAAGGCAAGAAACAGGATGCTGACTTTCTGACAACTACTAAATGGAGGATGGACACCTTACCAACATTCTAGAGGAGTTCAACCATTTGACATCCTCAGTGCTAATAAGACCGCTTTCTTCTACCAGGGCTATCCCAAAAGAAGCCTTGGCATGCTGAAAGGAAGATTTTCAGGAGGGAAAAAAGACATGGAGTGTATCACATTGCTGTGTTGTGCAAACCTGGATGAGACAGAGAAACAGACTCTTATGGTGATCAGAAAGAGCAAGTGCCCTCATTTCCTGAAGGACTACTCGGAGCTGCCCAGGATCTACAGAAGCTCAGCAAATGCCTGGATAACCAGTTTGTTGTTTAAAGAGTGGCTACAGATCTGGAACAGGGAGCTGTGCCTATCAGACTGCAATGTGTGCCTGCTGATTGACAATTATTCAGCTCATTCAGCTAATCTAGAGCAGCGGTCGGCAACCTTTCGGAAGTGGTGTGCCGAGTCTTCATTTATTCACCTAATTTGTTTTGCGTGCCAGTCATACATTTTAATGTTTTTAGAAGGTGTTTCTACAAGTCTATAATATATGACTAAACTATTGTTGTATGTAAAGTAAATAAGGCTTTTAAAATGTTTAAAAAGCTTCATTTAAAATTAAATTAAAATGCAAAGCCCCCTGGACTGGTGGCCAGGACCCGGGCAGTGTGAGTGCCACTGAAAATCAGCTCACGTGCCACCTTCAGCACGCGTACTATAGGTTGGCTACCCCGATCTAGAGCTATCACACATCGTTTAAATTCTTGCCTCCTAACATAACCTCAGTCACACAGTCGATGGACATAGGTGTCACCAAAAACTTCAAAGTTCACTATTGTGCTTTTCTTAAACCTCTCTTCATGCTGACCCACACCTATGAACAGTGGATGTTGTTAAACAATAACTCTTGATCTTGCTGGGGAGTCATGGGCCACTGATCTCCAGAAGACTTTTGGAAACTTCTTCAGAAAGAGAGGGTTTGCATCAACAGCAAAAGATGCTGGCCTGGTGGACACTGATGTGCTGACTGATGTTTCAGTTCCTGAAAACCTAAGAGCAGAGGAATTTGAGGTCATTGTTGAGTTTGACAGTCATTTGCAGGTGGAAGGTGTGCTCATTGACATAGAACTTTTGGAAACAGTAGTGGCTGTAAAGCACCCGCAGGCTACTCTTGACCCACAAGAGGATAGTGCATTGGGATAACAAACTCAAAGAGCCTTTGCGTGTAGACATTTTCCACAGGATATCCTAGAATTGTGGGATAGAACTGTGAGAACAGTTATGAAGCTGCTTGCAAAATTGAAAAAGATTTATGGGGGAGGTGGAAAACTGTAAAAAGTGGTGTTGGACAAATATTTTTAGAAAAAAACTTTTTTCTTTGGTGCTTTTAAAAAGCTTTTATTTTATAGAATTTTGTGCTACTGTACTCATTGTGACACACAACAAGATGAGACTTCCTAAATTTGCTCTAAGTCCCATGGTATACTATACAGTGTATCCATTTGTGTGTCATGTTAGGTTGTTTTTTTTTTTTTTAGCACATTGTATTGAACTGAAAGTTAACAATTTCACTTTGCAGTGTATTGTTGTTCTATTCTCCTATTTCTATGCATCTCCCTGAAAACAGTGCCTTCTGCTTATTGGCAATATCTGGAAAATAGCAACTTTTTGCTAGGAACTGAGAGATTGCTCATAAGCAGAATCTACCGCATTCTACTAGTAAAAAGAGGTCACGGAGAGAGCTGGGAAAGTGGGAGAAATTGAAGCCCAAGCTGCCAGAGACCTGACCCTTGTAGCTTTGCTACATACTACTCTCATCCAAAGTTCTCCATACTAAACTCATCCTCCAAACCTATCTGCACCCTCTTTTGAGGGTCATTTAGATTAGTTCTCTGGATCAGGGACTGTTTTCATTGTTAAATGTTTGTACGCTGCCTAACACAATGATCCTTGATAGGGGTTCCTATTACTACAGTAATACTAATAAGACTACATCTAAGAAGCTTCCAAAAACTCATCAGAAGGCATCCCCAGTTTGACAGATCTAAGGAAGCCTATCAGACTGAGACTCAAACCCAGGGTTTAACAACTGTGAGTGTGTTGGCAGGGCTTGGGACTAGATCAGGGGTCGGCAACGTTCGGCACGCAGCTCGCCAGGATAAGCACCCTGGCGAGCCGGACCAGTTTTATTTACCTGCAGATAACGGCAGGTTTGGCTGATCGTGGCCCCCACTGGCCGCGGTTCGCCGTCCCGGGCCAATGGGGCCAGCGAGCCGCGTGCTGAACGTTGCCGACCCCTGGACTAGATGATGAAGGGAAGGCATGAGTAATGGGGAAGAATGAATGGGGAGGGGGCATGGAGAGTTGACAGGCATAGATAAATAGGGAAGCGCAGCAGTTGGTAGCAGGGCTGACAAACAGAACTAGAGAGCAGGGCTGAAGAGCAAAGCTTGTTGCAAATGCTTCAAGAGTTAATTAGCAAATTTCTGATAGCTTTTAAAGGGGCATGTTGGACAGCCCCAGTGGCCTCTGACAGACCTCTCTTCCATATCATATCCTTAGAGGCAACGAGCAGTATTAGTGTTTCCAGTGGGAACTGGGGAGAACTTCTGGAGATCAGTCTGCCCATGCCACACAGCCCAAGTCACTTTGAAACATAAACTTTCACTGGACCAACTCCTCCCCTCAATATGGGCCTCACCCCTGGGCCCTGGACTCCTTCATGTTTATGGCAGAAAAGCTGCCATCACTGCCAGCAGCAGCTTCAGCAGGAGGCAGGGACAAACAGGCTCTTGTAGTGTATTGCCTACAGTAGCTGTGTTTGACCCAGAGCTGGCTGCATTTCATTGGTGGGTGAAGTGACTTCTGTTGTATTTCTAGATTGTAAAATGCTTCTATCAGATAATCCTGTTTAAGTCTTGATTTTCTGATTTTCTTTTTAATAATAATTTGCTTAGTTCATACCATTTTTACCTGTGAATTACAAAGTGTTTTTTGTAGAAGGGTAAATATCATTATCCCTTTGGGGAAATTGAGGCATAAAGAGGCAAAGTGACTCATATGAGGTCATACAACAGGTCAGTGTCTGAGCCAAGAATTAGAGCCTAGACCTCCTGAGTTCCATTCTACCAGTACTAGTCACTGGACCATACTACCTCTCATCTCAGGACTGCTTTAGCTTTTAATAGATCATACTAGCATGGCTTGCTGACTGTGGGAATGTTTTGCTAATCCAGACTCCCTCTGCACATCATCAAGGTTTATGGTTTGTTAACCCCATGTGTGGCTAGTTCAAAGAGTTTCATTCTATTTACAAACGCAGAACAGGCTCCCTTGTCATAATTTACAAACAGCCTTGGACAGTAGACCCGGTTTCCTGAGAGAAATAATATTTAGACAGATGAACACCAACTGTTTACTCTATATTCTTTAAGTAGAAACCAAGTATTTTAGCTTATTTAACCCTTTCTGTAGCAGGCCTTTTAAAAGTTGGCTCTTTCCTTTCTATAGCATGAAAATGGAGCATCAGAACACAGAGTTTTGAAATAGGGACACAATGCTCTTCGCAGGTCAATGAACTCTGTGTGTTCTGAGACACAAAAGGATTTAAAAATAAATACTGCTCATCAGATTTCTAGTGAGACTTTTTAATGGATTTATATGTTTCACAGAAATGTGTATGCCTCACTTTTCATGGTTTCTAGATTCTTTGACTCAACAATCAGTCAATCTAGCTTTTCTTCATGACAAAGGTTTCTATATGAAACTATATACCAAACTTTTCTACCACACTTTTATCTTCTACATTGACAAAATAGGCTGTAGTGTTCACAATAGATGTGTTGTCAAATGGATTAGTTTCCTTTAATTTAGAATAGTCCTACTTGAGTGCATGATTTTTGTCTGGTTTTATTTTCCTAGTGGTAGGCTTATTCTGATGAAACAATTACAAGTTTAATGTAAGGTGCCATAGAAATAAAGAAGGGAGAGAACAAATTTGTTGAAAAGGGGATTTTTAAAAAAGTAGATGAGAGTGGGGCTTTATTATAAGGAGAGGTTAGGAATTAAGAGAGAAATTGCTTTAAGGTCTCTCTTGTTAAAACAATCTGATGTGCACTTAATAAATTAACACTTATCATATTAAAGATTTTCATATAGAGAAATATTTTTCTCTTTGAAGAAAACTCACATTGATGCAACAAGGTCCACCATGTTATTTAAGTCTTGCAGTGCAGCTGTACTGAGAGAACCCAGGTACAGTGGCTGTTTAGAGGGCATTATCATCATGTCTCCCTCCTTGCCCAGCATGAGCTGGAGTGGAAGGTGGAATTGAAGGCAGGACAGAGGAACGCCCAGGGGATCCACAGTTACTATCTGTATGCCTGGGATTTTATGTGGCCCTAACACTGAGATATTTGAGTACCTCTCAAGTACCTTCCAAAAATGGAGATAACATCTAGTGTCCCTAACATATCATACAAATGATGTACCACATTTAGCTGCTGCTCCAATGCACAGCTTGCTGTAGTGCAGCTCAATGTACTGTGATGTGTGTGAACGTGCACTAGAACAGCTTCTGTATACACACAGACAGAAAAACTGTTAAATAAAAAAAAGTACTGTTGCTTACTAATATTGTCTGCTTCGTTTTGTTTTTATGACCAGGGCTGGCCTTACCATGAGGTGAACTGAGGCGGCCGCCTCAGGTGCCACACTGTGGGGGGGCGCCACTAGGACCCAGAGTGTAGAAAATTGTGTCTGCTGCTGGTGCATATGTATTCTCTCTGCTCTAGATGCACAGAGATGGTGGAGTGCTGTGCTGGAGGAAGGAGGACACAAGAGACATAACAGGCAGGCAGGAGAAAAGGTGAGAGGGAATAACAGAAAACAGCAGGAGCTGTGGGGAGAGAGAGGAGGAGGAGCCTCTTATGTACCTCTCTAGCACCCCCAGGAGCCTGGACTGATTAACACCAGCTTCTCAGAGAGCTTCCTGTTTCCTGCTGCTTCCCTGAACCCACTTGCAGAGAACAGGCAGTCAACTGAAGTAGCAGGAGCCAGTTAGGTCCTTCAGATGCTGATAACTTCCCTCACTCAGGCCCTGCTACCAACCTGCTTATTTGTCCCCTTCAATGGAGTGTTGAGAGCCACTATAACTGGCACAGAACAGCAGTCATAAGTGAAAGAAGAAAACACCCCTCTGGGGCAGCATTCAGAAAAAGAAAGAAAGCAAGGGAAGCTTTCCTATCTAAGCAGGAAGGAGCTCTCCTGAGATACATAGACACACATGTTCACGGTCAGCCTTCCGGCCCAGTGAGGATGTGAGTGGTGAGGAGATGCCTGATCTTCCAGTTAGTCAGAGTGCAGGTGACCTGGCAGCTACTGCAGCATCCATATCTCCATCTCAAATGGATGTAACCATGCACATTCCTGAAGAAAAGTGTAGATCAGAGAAGAGTGTGGTGGAGGCACAAGAAACAGCTGCTGCTGAGTTTAGTTCCTTATGTCTAGATGATCCAGGACTGTGGACTCACTTGAGCAGTAATCTGAGGGACTTCCTTGTACTGCATGGGCCACAGCAAGTGAAAAACTTTATGTGCCCCAAAGACAATGAAAATAGAAGTTTCCATCCAACACATTACTGGTGTGAAATCCCCAATGGTGACAAAGTGGAGAGGCCATGGCTTATGTACTCAGAAACCCAGGATGTTGCATAGTATTTTTGTTGCAAACTCTTCCAGTCTAATGTTCCAGCCACATTGGGTTCTACAGGAACAAAGGACTGGAAAAATCTGGTTAGAAATCTGGCATGCCATGAGAAGGCAGCAAATCACCAGAGAGCATTCCATAGGTGGAAAGAGCTTGAGATGAAACTAAGGTTAAAGGCCACCATAGATGATCAGCATCAAGAGAAGATTGCATCAGAGTCTCTTTACTGGCAAAAGATTCTGAAAAGGCTCATTGCTATTGTGAGAATGCTTGCTACCCAAAACCTAGCACTGCGTGGCACTTCAGATCAGCTGAATGTACCAAATAATGGAAACTTCCTTAAAATTGTGGAGCTGGTGGCTGAGTTTGATGCTGTACTCCAGGAGCATCTAAGAAGAGTCACCACCCAAGAAATATACACACACCACTACCTTGGAAAAACAATTCAAAATGAGATCATACAATAAAAGTCAAACAGAAGATTGTGGCAGATCTGAAGTCAGCAAGATATTACTCTGTTATTATGGACTGCACACCTGACATCAGCCATACGGAACAAATTACTTTAATGGTGTGTTTTGTAACAACAACAGAACCTAGTGAAAATGTCCCTGCAATGGTGACTGTCAGAGAGCATTTTCTAGAATTTATTGACATTGATGACACTACAGGAGCTGGTATGACAAATGTGCTTCTTAAAAAGCTGGAAGATACGGGAATTGTGATAGCTGACATGAGAGGTCAGGGCTACGATAATGGTGCCAACATGAGAGGAAAGAACAGAGGAGTGCAGACACGGATCCGAGAGTTCAATCCTCGAGCTTTTTTTTGTCTCATGCAGTTCCCATTCATTGAACTTGGCGGTCTGTGATGCAGCATCAGCTTCTAGTGAGGCTGCTGAATGTTTTAATGTAACTCAAAGCATCTATGTATTTTTCTCTGCATTAACTCATTGATGACAAATTTTGAAGCAACATCTGGGAACATCCTCTCTGACACTGAAACCCTGAGTGCCACATGATGGGAAAGTCGAGTGGAGGCACTAAAGCCTATCAAACACCAAATTGGGAAGATTGATGATGCCATAGTTGCCATTATGGAGAATAATGCTATGACAGGAACCGTTCATGGGAGAATAGTGGCAGACGGAAATGGAATCACCAGAAACATATATAACTTCAAATTTCTGTGTGGCTTAGTGTGGCATGACATACTGTTTGAAATAAATGTTGTAAGCAAGAGACTCCCAGATGTTGACCTTGATATATCTGGAGCAATGGAACAACTGGACAAAGCAAAGTCATACCTACAGTCTTACCGGTCAGATGACGGATTTCAAAATGTTCTGAAGAGTTCACAGAAATTGGCAGAGGAACTTCACGCTGAAGCTATTTTCCCACCCATTCAAGAATACAAGAGTCACCGAATAAGACATTTTGATTACGAGGCACGGGATAATCCCATAAGAGACCCCAAAACAACAATTCAAAGTTGAATTCTTTAACAAGGTGCTAGATTGTGCAATACAGTCAGTTGAAGAACGTTTCATGCAGCTCAAGGAACACAGCAGTATATTTGGGATGTTGTATGATATTCCAAAACTCCTCACTATACCTGGAGAAGACCTACACCAGCAATGCAGGGCACTAGGGACAGTGTTGACACATGATGACATGCACGATATTGATGTGAGTGATTTAGGTGATGAACTGAAAGCCCTTTCAAGATACATTTCAGCAGAATCAACTCCAAAGGCTGTTCTGGAATATATGTGCACAAATTAGATGACTACCCTCTTTCCAAATGCTTTTGTTGTTCTGCGCATACTTCTAACACTTCCTATAACAGTTGCCAGTGGAGAACGCAGCTTCTCCAAACTGAAGTTAATAAAAACACATCTACGCTCCACAATGACACAGAAGAGGCTGGTTGGCTTTGCAACTATCTCAATAGAGCATGAGCTGACCCAGACTGTGGACCTTCAGAAAGCAGTTCAAATCTTTGCAACCAAGAAGGCATGGAAAGCACCACTTTGATTATTCAAACAGATAAAAATGCCAGTGTTTACTATTGAGACAAGAAAAGTTACATTTGCTGTTCAGGCGTTTGAAAGTTAAGTGTTAATTAAAATTTTTGAACAAGGCATTTAAGTTGTTAGTTCTCCTGTATTGGGGTAGGTAGCAGAGCAGTACCATGAGAGGAGTAGAACCGGAAGAAGGCAGAACTGAGACCTTTCAAAGTTTTGGCCCATGCGAGGGAGCATAGGGGGCGTCATTTGAGCTCCCCGCCTCAGGTGCCAAAATGTTGTGGTCCGGCCCTGTTTATGACATAAGCAGAAACTGAATTTGTAGATGCAGAGAGCCAATAATCCATATACTAACCTGCCCTTTGTTTAGCTTACTGTTCAGCAGACATACTTTAAAAAAACTTGGAGTTTTCCTTTGCAACTGACTTTGATTAGAAAAGTATTCGTATTTGCCTTCAATATCTAAAAAGATTTCACCTTAAGTTATATTGGATACAACTTCTAGTTAAGTGGAATAATAATAATAGGCATTTAATTCATGTAAAAGAAATGGCAACTTTTTATAAAAATAGATAATTGATACAAAATCATACTTTCGAAACATTAATCCTCACAACATTTACAGCATGCAGTAGGTAGGTAAGTATTACTGTTTCCACATTATAGAGAAACTAAAGCAGTGGGGTCCAATTACTTACCAAAATTTACACAGGAGAGTATACACTAAGGCCAGGATTAGAACTCATGAGGAATTCATGTTTTCTCTGGAATGGAGGGAGTGGACTGGGCTATACCAGCTATACATATTCTGCTTAGAATATTCTCCCACTCCTACTGACCCATCACATATTAACATACTGATGTGGAAAAAAAAATTTCCCTCACAGTACGTACATCAGATTTATAAATTCATAGATTTTAAGGCCAGAAGGGACAGTTATGATCATCTAGTCTGACCTTTTGCATAAAACAGAACTAGATCTGGGTGAAATTTTTTGGATGAAACTTTTTTTTCACTGAAAAATACAGATTTTGGTTTAAAGAAACAGTTGTGAATTTTGTAGTTTCAGGAGATTGTTCCAGACTTTGGAAATGTTAAAAAGAAACATTTGATTTGACCCAAAATGAAATTTTTGACCTTTTCAATTTGCTGAAAATTCTGAAAAATTTGGGTTTCAGTTTGACCCAAACCAAATTCTGTTTTCAGTCTTTTGAAACCAACAGCAAACCAAACAATCCATTATTTGCACAGCTCTGCATAGAACCTCTGTCAGTAATTTCTGCATCAAGCTGATAAATTTTGTTTGAGCTGTAGCATATCTTTGAGAAAGACATCGAGATGTGATTATATGACTGTTGTGGAGAATCCACTGCATCACTGAATAATTTGCTTCAGTGGTTAATTACATTCAGTGTTCAAAATTGTTCCTTATTTTTAGTCTGTCTAGCTTCAGCTTTCAACCAGTCATACAAGCTGGTAGACCATATCCTGGAATGCAGTCACAAAGAAAAGGACTTAGGGGTAATGGAAGATAACCAACTGAACATGAGCTCCCCGTGCGATGTTGTAGCTAAGAGGGTAAATACCACACTTGTACATATAAGCAGGGAAATGTCGGGTAGGAGCAGGGAGATAGCATCACCTCTTTTGTGAGATATTAGTGGAATAATGTGTCCAGGTTAGGAGTCCAAAGTTCAAAAAGGATACTGAAAAATTGGAAATGGTTCAAAAGGTGTCCAATATCTGGAAAACATGCCTTATAGTGAGATGCTTAAGAAACTCAATCTATATAGTTTATCCAAGAGAAGGCTAAGAGGTGATTTGATCACAGTCTACACATACTTACATAGTGAAGAGATTTTTGATAGTACACAGTTCTTTCATCTAGCAGAAAAAGGAATAACACCATTACCCCTAAGTCCTTTTCTTTGTGACTACATTCCAGGATATGGTCTACCAGCTTGTATGATCTGTATATGTTGTTTCTAAATGTATGACCTTGCATTTGACTGTATTAAAATGGATGTTGTTCAAAAGAATCCATCTCACAATGTGATCCAGATAGTCTATATAATTGACTTGTCCCCATCATTATTTACCACTCCACCAACTTTTGTGTCATCTGCAAATTTTAACTGCAATGATTTTATATTTCTTCTTTGAGTGCTTCTTCCTGTGTAGTGTGCTTCAGGTTATGCATGTGTCCCAAACACCAGGACCAGAGAACTTTTTCCTAGCAGAGTCCATTTGGCATGATCTCTTTTCATGCTCCACACCGACAGTACAAAGGGGGCTGCTGAACTTTATTTAGTTCCTTCTTACTGCTCGTGGTCTAAGATGGAGCTTTAGTTTTCCTGTAAATAGTTCTTTAAAAAAGTTACTCTGAGTTATTTTAGTCTAGTTAGTTAGGAAGCTTGTTGGCATGTTTCCCTAAATTTTGGGACCTCTCCCCCCTTGGGTAGGGAATGATTGCAGTATCAACCCATCCCTAGTTCTTCTATTGGTAGGCAGGGAGAACATGCCAAGAATCCTTGGCTTCAAGAATGGTCATCTTCCCGAAACCTTTCCTGGTAACAGATGATCACAACACCTGTTTGTACTGCCTGGCGGAAATCCATGCCCTGTCCCTCTGCAGGTCATTCCTGAGAAGGACAAAACAGTCAAACGAGTTTGGAGTTTGAAGATTCCTCATGGAGAGGTCCATGAACACAGGGACGGATTCTGACCAGGGAGATCCCCCCTCAAAATATGTCAGATTGAAGAAAATAGGAGCATCCCTTATAGTGCTGCTCTGGCTGATTCCGCAGTCCTTCCCTCCCACCTCCATGCCTACCCCCCATTGGCACCAGAGACTTAGCAAAGCAAACAGAAAAGGGAGAGACAAGCACTCCCCATAAGGACATGAGGGAAAGTTCCTCATCCAATTCCTCTAACAAGAGGCAAAGTCTCCATCCTGTACCAAACCAGAAGATACCACCTGCTCTGGAACAGGACTGTCTGGTTCCAGGAGGGACTGGAATGGGACTTCATCACTTTCTAGTACTGGCACCACCAACAACTATATCTGCATCAGCACAGCACCGATGGCCCAGGTTACAGAAATGAAAATTGTTTCCAGCCCACTTCTCAGCACTGGGCAACCTAATCATGCTTCTTGAACCAGAATCATTGATATTCTCTAGATTCCCAGTCCTAGTACTAGGACATCTCTCTTCGGTACCCCTCATTGTTCCCATCTTCAAGCCAGGGTAGAACTAGATTGTCACCGGTTGATGAGTAGAGTCTGGTACTGAGAGCTCCCCTGTTAGAGATGGTCTCAGAGTTATTGGAGTCAGGAGGAGGATATGGGGGACTCCCATCTCCGGAGTGGGGATCGAGCCCAGACAGAGAGTCAGAAGTGGTGAGGGTGTCTAGTATCCTCTTTATACGTACTAATACCTATCACCCTGGGTCCCCACACCAAGGGGGAAGTTCCACACAAAGTACTTGACCATTGAGCAGGGGAACCTCGGAGGTGTACGTTTCCCAAGGAGAAGGAACAGCTACCACAGCCTCCCCAAGAGTCTCCACAAGAGCAGCCAAGAGGAGAAGACCAGCCAGAATGCTGGTGACCTTCTTCTCTTTGGACAAGGCTGGGATTCCAGCTTCCTGTCATATCCAGATGAACCTAAGTCCTTTCAGAACTTCTTTAAAAGGATAGCAGACATGCTACAAATTTCCCTGGAGAAGATCCAGAAACCCCTCACAGACAGCTGGACATCCTGCACAGCTCCAGACCAAGTAAAACGGTGCTCACAATAAATGAAGCCATTGTCAAACTTGTCACTTTGGCACATGACTATCACAGTTCCACCAGCATCATAACGGGCAGAAATGAAGTGAAAGGGTCAGAATTATACTCGATTCTTACCTGCCCCTAACTCACTGGTGGTGATGGAGTACAGTAGGCGGAGACAAGCCATATCCACACCTCATGAGGAGGCTAACAGAATAGACCTCTTTGGAGGAGGATGTCAGACTCCTTGATCTCCAGTTTCAAACTGTCATTCATTGATGACCAAATATGATTTCTGCATGGATAAGGTATTAAAGAAACTGTACCTAAAGTTTATCCCCAAGGTAGTGATTGACTTTCACATCAACCAAAGTATCCACTTACCTGTGTTCTATCTTAAGCCACACACCAGGAGGGAAGAGGTGACATGGCGCTCTCTATACATGCATAGGCTCTTGCCCTCTCGCTCTACCAACAGAAGATGAAATGATTCAGAAGGCTCATAAACCTGCAGTAAATCTCCCAAACTACAGTAAATGAGTCATTTGTTCGTTTGTTTACTTCAATGCAATTGATAACCTCTGGAATGGACCTTCAGTTCACATTAAAATAAGTGAAGTGGACAATATGCTTAGAAAGTGTCATGTGGTTCAACAGTCTGTGTTGGTGTGTTTTTCAAAAAGTTTTGTTGCCTAAATATAGACGGAAAGAAAAGAATATTTGAAACCTTGTCATCAGTCATCCACAAAGATCCAAAATAGTAGCATT
The DNA here is from genome assembly GCF_027887155.1 of Malaclemys terrapin pileata. Taxonomy (NCBI): domain Eukaryota; kingdom Metazoa; phylum Chordata; order Testudines; family Emydidae; genus Malaclemys; species Malaclemys terrapin. The sequence continues at coordinate 53,456,325 of NC_071510.1, read as the reverse complement.
TGCTAGTATAGTGATAATATTTGCCATGAGGGGTCTATTAATCGTAACTGTGGCTAAAAAGGGCCATGTGACTTGTGAAAACATTTTGGTTGGACAGTTGTCCCATAGTTCCTAATACCTGAAACCAACATGGACAAAAAGAATTAGCAGTGGCAATAGGTTTCCTTTCATAAAGAACCCAGCCCAATGTATGTTCTTACAACTTTGCATAGCTTGAAACATTAGAAGTTAGGAGAATTGAAAATAAGAGATGATTTGGAAGTTTTATTTTGTTCTGAAGATTTGATAGGCTGATTAAGATTATTATTTTTCTTGTGTAAATTTTGTTAGAAAACTGTCAACCAGTTTGAATTTAGACATACTAACTGCACTTTTGTTGACAAGTCTGTTTACAGCACAAAAGTTAAATATATCTAAAAATGGCAGCTTGGAACAAAACTATCTATGGAGATTAGATTTGAGGGTTTTTTTATATATTTTTCTTCTGCTGCCATTTCCCATCCTCTTTTATGCATCCCTGCTATGTATCAAACTGCTGGTGTTTTATATGTATATTTTTTAAACAAAAGATTCCAGTATAATGGGAGGCTTTAACTTTGGAAATGGGATATTTGATCTTTGCATTGCCCCAAGGACCTTCTATAATGCTATATTTAATGGGTTTAAAAGTTTACAAGTTAAGTATAATGTATTAAAATGACAGACTAGTAGTTGCCTGCTTCTGCCTAAGCTTCTTTTCTCCCATTAGTCACTTTATTTAAGCTTGAAAATCTGTCATAAATCTCATAAAAGTTCCACTGTACTCCCACTTGAACAAGAGACTATTCTTCCCTCCATATGCTTGCTAAATCATCATTAGCATTAATGGAAGTTGCATGCTTGGTACAGATAGGAGAAGAGACCTGAGTGGGACTTTACTGTAGTTTCCAGTCTTCAAATGTTCGATTGCTCTTTAAATTAGGCAAAACATATCATCATTATCAGACATGAAATCAAGTGGGAGTGTAAGTTGAAGAATGAAGTGGTGGTGTTTAAATTATAAAAACTGAATTTTTTGAAGGCAAAACATGCACGTTAAATCTCCCCTTCCTTGAGACATGATATCGCTCTAGTATTAGTCTTGAGTGATAAACTTCACATGAGGTGACTTATTTATTTAGATAATTGTGGGGTGAAGCTTTAAAAAGTTAATATTAAGCAGAATTTCACTAATATCTCTGAATGTTTTTTTTAATGTCACAACTGTTGTTTTTATGTGGATTTTAAAAATAGACTTGCTATTTGATAAACATGGTCAATTGGTGATCATTTTGTTCAACTTTATTACAAAGTAATTTTTGCAGCTCATGTATTTTTTTCCCCTATCAATATGAGCATTTTATTTTTATTTATTTGTAGTATGCCCCCCCAAAATTTTTGTGCACATCTTATGTATTCGGACACTAGCCCTCTGATGTATTATATCTAAGGAAGGAGAGAGAAAGAAAAGCAAGCAGATCATATCAATGATTGTACCTTTCTCCAGGCCTCCTGGTGCATTTTTTATGATTTATTTATACCATAAAATATTTGGCATAGGGATCATGTCATCTCTTGTTTTTTGTGCTTGAGCATGCTGGCATGTAACAAATGGGGGGAGGAGGGAGCGGGGACCCTTACATATTCTATACAAGTAAACATGTTTCAATGATGACAACACACATTTGGAGAACACTGATACATTCTTTGTAAAAGTATCCTACAGGAATCAGAAAACAACTGCTGAAGGAGTCATTTATAGGTATATCTAGAGCATCATAAAACTTTACCAAGGGGCCTATTCTCAAATGTAATTCATCCTCATTCTTGGAAATTAAAGGATGTATTACATTTTTTCAGTGTTAGTTAGGACCCAAGAGCTATTTATTTTCATATTGCTAGGACATAACAGAACTATTTCCCCAAACTCCCATAGTGAAAATCTGGGATGCATAGTTCTGACAAAAAGGGAAAAGAATCCCTGTTCATATGTGAAAATAAACGTATACAGTAAACAAAAGGCTCTTATACATTGGCAAATTAAAATTTTTGTAATCTGTCTCTGTTACATTCAAGGATCCATTCTCCCTTTTTTCCTGCTTGTAACACCAATTAATAATAATGGTTGGGAAGAAGGCGGTATGGTGGTAGAAGGGGAATAGGTGCTTAGGTCCTCAGACTGTTGATGCACACAAGATTGAACATAGGTACTATATTTCTTATGGTTTTGCCATGTTGCATAACAACGCAATAGGTCCCTCGAGTACAAAAAATATTTTCACTTTATTTCATACCTAATTCAGCACTCATATTTCATTTTGAAATGTTCCCCTCTTGTCTAAATTTCCTTTAAAAACAACAAGTTGGGATCAGTTAGCTTTAAAATCAACATCCCTTTCATCAACCTACCTGTAAATTCTAATATTTTATTAATAAGATGCCAAACTCTGCCACTGGATATGTTTGTCCATTTTACTTGCCATTTCTCTGTAAGAACAAGTAAAATAGATGTGATAGTGTCAGACTGTTTTATCAACATGGGAGTAAAAAGCTTGTCTGAATTGGCACAAATGAACACTGATATTTATAGAGATACATATATAAAAACTGGATATACAGTAGGCAGCTATGTCAGCCTTACTGCTGGGAAGCTACACAAGACTTGACCTGCAAGCTTTCTATTATTTTAGAAAAAAGATGCACTGGCAGAGAATCTTTTCCAGCATATGTCCAGATTATGCTTCATTCTAGCAATTTTATTCTCTTAACAAAGCACAAATACCATCAATAATTCAATGCTTTTAACATTGATAAAACAAATATTGTTTTGGGTTGTAATCTTAAGCATTACTGATTTTTTTTCTTAAAATAAAAGGAAAAATAAGAGACTTAGAGTTTGGTAAAGCTGGCTCCACTGACTAGAAGTACATTTCAAGAGATCAGAGAATTGTGAAAAAACCAAGAGTTATGACCCATGTAGTTTAAATGTGAGGTACAATAACTCCTCACTTAACGTTGTAGTTATGTTCCTGAAAAATGCGACTTTAAGTGAAACGATGTTAAGCAAATCCAATTTCCCCATAAGAATTAATGTAAATGGTGGGGTTAGGTTCCAGGAAATTTTTTTCACCAGACAAAAAACTATATATTATATAGATATACACACAGTACACGTTTTAAACAAACATTTTAATACTGTTCACAGCTATGATGATTGTGAAGCTTGGTTGAGTTGGTGAAGTTAGAGGGAGGGAGATTTTCCAGGGAATGCCTTGCACTAAATGATGAACTAGCACTCAGCTGTGCTCTCAAGGGTTAACACATTGTTGTTAATGTAGCCTCTCACACAAGGCAGCAGGAACATGAGGGAGGGGAGACAGCATAGCAAACAGAGACAGACACACACCTTGTGTGTGGGAGAGAGAGAGAGAGAGATGCACACTGCCCCTTTAAGTAAGCTGACCCCACTCTTAAGTGCATTGTCTTTTTAAGTGGATCAGGAAGTTGAGACAGCGGCTGCTACCCCAAGCTCTGTCTGTCTCTCTCCGTCTGTGTCCCCTCCCTGCACTATATGGAGAAGAGGTAAGCGGGGTGCAGGAGCGGGTGGAGGGGGACACCCTGACATTAGCCTCCCCCTTGCACAGCAAGCAGGAGTCTCTGGGAGCAGCTCCAAGGCAGAGGGCAGGAGCAGCACATGGCAGTGTGGGGAGGGAGAGCTGAACTGCTGGCAATTGATAGCCTGCTGGGCGGCTGCAGCACAGGGAACTTAGGGGAGTGGGGAGCTGATAGGGGGAGCTGATGGGGGGCTGCCGGACCACCCTGGTTTTAAGCCCCCACCAGCTAGCTGCAACGGGCTGCTCTTCCTGCAAGCAGTGGACAAAGCAGGCGGCTGCCAAACAACGTTAGAAGGGAGAATTGCACATTTTTAAATGAGCATGTTCCCTAATTGATCAGCAATGTAACAACGAAACAACGTTAACCAGGACGACTTTAAGTGAGGAGTCAAGTATCTGTTGCTTTAAGTGAGGAGTTACTGTACATTTTTGTCACCTGATTAAACCTAAATCTGCTCTGCGGATAAACTAATATTAAAGTGTTCTCATTAATCCCAGCATTTGCTTCACTATGCTCCTTGTTGAGAACTCCTTGTAGTTATTCACTGAGCCATGCGAAATATGTGCAAATGGCTCACACAATCATTAGTGATCTAACAGTATGGCTTGCTTAAAATTTGTCTTTTTTCCTCCTCGCCCGATTCTAGGAAGGATTTCTGCGTACATAAAGATGAACCATGTGATACTGTTGGTAAGTAAATAAATGTAAAACATATTTATTTATTTATATATATATTCTTATAAAGTCAGTGTTGTGTAAATATGTAATGTTGAGTGAACATATCAACATTTGCGGATTAATATTTATAACTAGTTAATGCTAAAACTGTTTAAAATTGCTATGATAAACAGGATTTATGCCTGTCATTAACAAAACAATATAACAAAGTGAAAAAAACCTTGACTTTTTAATCTTTTCATTTTAACAGATTCTTCAAACCATTTTTTCTTACTCCCTTGGAAGTTTAACACTTTCATATTGTGTTTCCAGTAAATTTGAATTAAGAACATTAAACTAAAAGGGGTGTTTATAGTTTATTTAAAATGTAGCAGGTTTCTTTTTGTTCAGAATATATATTATAAAAAAGATTATGCCTTAGGTACAATATGTCTTAAGAGTGTAGCTTTTTAGAAGCACACAAGAATATGTCAAATAGCGTGTAAGACATTTTTGGCACCATTCAATTAAAAATGGACACTTATTACACTACACGTACCTTTATATAGTACTTGCCATATTCCCTATACTTACAATGGGACATAACTCAAATTTAATAAATGTAACTACTTTAGGAGTCAGATATCCAGTTTTAATGGCACCTACAGTAAACAGTGTCCTCAGTTGAAAAGCCACCGTGTTAGAGACTGAGTCAACCCCAGAAGACAATATACTCCTATCCAAGCATGTAGTGTTCAGTGTCCTGACCAAGGTCAGATTGTAACAAGTAGAACTTGAACTCAATTGACTCTTTTTCCACACCAGTGAGACAACCATTTTCATCACCAGCTTTGGTAGGAGAAGTCTATAGTGCATACCATGTAAAAGTACACATTTACTGCAGTAGCTGATGGCACTGTCCATGCTAGTAGGACAGCTCTTCAATACTAGCTCTGGTGGGAGAACTGAGGTGTGCCATGTTGGATATCAAGGTTACATAATGAGACCTAGTTTAAGTGGGCAAAGATTCATTATGGTCAGTGGAGTGATATCGTTTTTACCCCAGGTCAGAATTTGGCTCCTAGCACCCATAATGACAGTTCAAATGTAGTCACAATTGTTCAATATACAGGTAGATTCAACAAAATTAAGACAGCACAGGTGGCTGTTTAACCACTTTGAATTTACAGAAAAGAAAAGTTTTGTAGGATGTGACTTTGCCTGTAAGGCACAGGATTAAGCAGTAGTAGGAACATTTTGCCTGATTCACAGCAGTAGCATTTAAAGACATTCCTTATGACTTAGATTCTTGTCATTGACTCTAGTGTTGTTCCTTTCTGAGTTTTCATCCCAAAGATATGTGTCTATGTGGTAGAGTTGGATGGGGCACTTCAGTGCTGTAGTGTCTATCTTAGCGGTCAGGGACTGGTAGTGCTCACTATTTCTTCCACTTGTTGGCCACTTAGTTGGGTACGTTTTTTTTGTATAAGTACGTTTTTTGGAAGTTGGCAAGAGTTGATTCATGATGCTTATTTCTTCTTGCCTTGTGATGGGAAGAACAGTTATTTTCACCTGAAGGAGAAAGTTATCTGACCAGGAAGTTCTTACATTTCTTATATCTACATCCAGGCTGAGGATCTTGGTCCAGAGTACAGGCAGTGGGTCCGGGTCTGGAGACTACCCATGACAAATCTTAGATGGAGGGTTCAGATGGGAAGCTTAATGCTGTTGCATCTGAGGCATAGTTTGCATGGATATTGAAATCTCCCACTATGATGAGCCTTCTGAATTTAATGACCATTTTGCCTGACAGAAATCAGGTCAGTTGGAAATCTTTTGGTATCTGGTGATTTGTAAATTAATAGGATGCCTGAAATAGTTTTGTGTCTGGATTTCACGTATAAAGAAGATGCACTCAAAGCATTTTTTTTCAATTAAGCTTTACCTTCATTTCAGCACTGGAGAGAATAGAATGTCTATTTTGTCTCCAGATTTGTTGTCTCTGGGCCTGAGTCTGTGGTCTATACAGTAGGTCAGCAAACAAGCTGAGTTAGTACTGGACCTGCAGGGTCAATAAACCAAATTTCTTGATGCAGACCAAGTGAGGCGATTAATTGGTGATAAATACATGGAAAGTTTAAGGTTTGTTGTCTATTGATGTAGAGTTGATCTATATAAAGATCCTTCTGATTTGGTACTGTAGGAGGTGACTGACTGTACCAGACTGACATTGGCTGATGTTTCTGATGTTTATTTCTTCTTTTATAATTTGTATTGATAGGGGTATGGTCTGCCTGATTGGCAGTACTGGTGAACTAGTGGTTTGCTGAATACCTTGAGTGGCAAGAATGCTCAACTTTCCAGAGGGCTGAGTTAAGCCATATTGTGAAGTGATGGTGACATAGTTTTGCTTTAGAGTAGTTCAAAATGGAATCCTGAGAGATTGGTAATCTTATTGCTGTAGGGAAGGGAAGAAACCAGGAGCCATTGAGCAGCTCAAGCCCTTTGTCTGGTTGTAACAATAGTGCCATTGTTGAGGTCTGGTGAGGATAACAGGCAGAAGGAATGAAGCTTTGGGAGAGTCTTTCATTGAGGGTCTAGCTCAAGGGCAGTGGCTCTTTTGATTCATTTCTGGGGTTGGGGCTACATGGAGTATCACAGCCTCAGTTTCAGAATTTGAAAATCAGTAGGGAGGTGAGGTCACAGTTTACTGAATATGTTCTTCAGCTATTTCTGGGGCTGCTGCACTCCTACTGGAGAAAAAAGGGAAAGTTTAAAAAATTGGAAGCTGTTATCCTCAAGGTACAGAAGACAGGGTGGTCCATCTCCTGTTGTTCCAACTGTTGTTATGTGCCAAATGAATTCTTAGTTCCCCAAAGAAGTGGCTCAGAATATGAAGTTTCCTTGTGATCTGAAATACTATTTGTTTTTATAAAATAAATCTATTATTCCCCCCAGGCAGAGTATAGAGTACTGTGAGGCATAGCATATAGTTAGGACAGATTTCTTTCTAGCTAAAATCAGTGTTAATCTATTAATTAGGCTTTGGATGGTGCTGAAGACTAATTATAACTTTTTGCCCTTTTCTTGGAGGTTGGGACTATTGCCTCTACAGTGTACTACATCTCTGCCTGGCTAGGAGCAAGATGGTTACATCAATGTTATGAGGATTATAGAGCTAGATGTAAATCTTGGGGCAGGTGGGCGCCCTTAAGTGCATGAGTGTCTTAATTTAGCATCTTTGATTTTGCTTTTACTAGGTTCTGTAAACCACAAAGCTGATTTTAGGTTTAGATTAGACGGTGAGCAAAAGTTCGATAGAAGGTAAGCAAGAGAAGTATGATCTTACAATAAATCTTCACTTAACATGTTTATAGGCAAAAAGAGATGGTACGTTCCAGGAATGCTTAACATACTATAAATTACAGCATTTGCCAAAGGAAGTCAATGAAAAATTCTAATGTAATATCAGCTGAACAATTCCCAGCTGTCCAAAGATTACAAAAAATATGGACACATCAAAATACACATTTTTATCTTGTGTGGCAAGGAGAGTGATAAGGCAGCTCACTGTGAAACATTAATGTAACCATCCGTGTTATTCACCCCACATGATTCTTACAGGTTGTGTTTTTCAGCATGATACCCAATAACAAAATGGAGAACATGCGAAAGGAACCTTGAAGGAGGATTATTAAAGGATGGGTTGTATTAACTAATGGGTATTGTCATGTCAGACTCTAATTCTTCCCAGTGATGGGCACTAGACAGATAATTGTTGGATTTAGTGTTTATTCATTAAATGCCATCACTGCTCAAGATGTTATTTTAGGTTTGACGTGAGCACACATTTACCTAGATGAATAAATGCCAGTATTGAGTTATATAATCTAGATTTGAGTGTATTTGTATGGCAAGGAAACCAAAGTTTTAAGAGCCTCCTATCTTGTTTTGCACAAGGTTTTATGTTGAGTGCTGCTTCTTGAAGTATTTTATTCATTGTGTCTTAGAAATATGGATTTTTTTACAGTTTTTGTGTGATAATCTTAGAATTTAAAGCTCTGTTTACTAATCCCCCTCCCCCCAAAAAAGTGCGTATGCAAAATTTATTGTCCGTCCTTGAAAGATTTAATTATGCTTTAGATTCAGGAACAAATGGCTATAAAGGCTACTAAATTTCCTGAAATATTTTGCATTTTAGAATATAGATTTTTTTTTTTTTTTAGCTTCTGATTTTCAAATTTTTTTATGAAGGATTGCACTATAGGTATAAGAGCTTGGAAAATTTTGCTGTAGCTAGTAGAGTCTTTGGGCCATGTTTTGATCATACATTGTGCAAATCCATAGTAATTCCAATTACTTCCTTCTTGATTGAGTTCACTTTCCTATAAAATAATAGGGCTAGATCCTTGCATGGTGTAAAACAATTTAGATCCATTTACTTAAGTGTATTGATTTCAGTGTTGCCAACTCTCATGATTTTATGATGAGTCTTGCAATATTTGATGTCTTTCATAAAGCCACAGCTGCTGGAATCAAGAGATTGTATAAGAAACTGATCTTTTTAAAACAATTTGTTTCTAGCCCTTATGGTTGCAGAGGAAAGCTCAGAAATCTGATCCAAGTGTATCCTAAAGGCAAAGAAACAAGAAGGCAAATAAAAAGAACCAAACATTTATTATTTAAATCAAATCTCATTATTTTTAAGACAATCTCATGATTTTGGGGGCAAAAGTATGCAAACTGAAAAACTACTTGCATACTATGCTGATGTGTGCTATAGAAAACAGGAGGGAGGCAGAGAGAGAACCCTGTTTTTTTTCTTTCCCCCCTAGTTCTTGTCTGTTCTGGTAAGGGTTATTTATAACAATAGTAGGTTCAAAATTTTCAGATGGAAATAATTTTTCGAGTTGTTTGTGTCCCTTTAAAAACAATATTACCAACTTGTTCTTCTACCAGCTGAAAACTGAATCTACCCCTTCTCCACAGAGGAGCCAGTGGAGGGAGTGGTTCCTTCCCCTTCTTGGCCAGTCTGTTCCTTGCTTCTAGGTTGGGCCCTATGAAGGGCCATTTGTCTACTTCCCCTGCTGGGTCTTGCTGAAGGGCGTGTGTAGGTGAAAATTCCTTCCCCCTTTGCACCAGCGCAGCAAGCGCGTGCCTGGGGCGGCAAGCTGCGGGGGCGGCCTGCCAGTCGCTGTGAGGGCGGCAGGCAGGCGTCTTTCGGTGGCATGCCTGTGGGAGGTCTGCCGGTCCCACAGCTTTGGCGGCAATTCGGTGGTGGGGACACCGATGGCGCGGCACTGGTGGACCTCCTGCAGGTATGCCGCCGAATCCGCGTTACCAGCTGACCGCCTGCAGGCTTACCGCCAACAGCCGTCTGCCTGCCATGCTTGAGGTGGCAAAAAACATAGAGCTGCCCCTGTTTGCTACTCAGGTCTTCCTACCAGTCCCAGGGTCTCTTTCATTCTCCTGGGCTCCCTGAAGAGAGAGAGTGGGGGGACAGAGACACCTCTCAAGTCCATAGAGGGGCTTTGGTTAGGGGGCACATCTCCCTTTTGCGGTCCACCATTTCTTCTCTTTCCCTGTCCCAAAGAGACTGTTATTGAGTTGTGTAAGCAGGATGAGCTTTTGAAGAAGATTTCTTTTTCTGTCCGCTTCTTGTAGGTGTCTGTTCCTGCAAAAATACATTGTACAACTGATTCTTCATTGAAAAAGAATTGACACAACAAGAATTATGCACATCAATATTCATGGGGAAAATACATTTTATGAACAATTAATTGGATGAAAAAATAATATATGAAAACAACTGTAGTATAGATAGAAATTACCCTGAGAAATAATGTTCCTAAATCAAATATTTGTGCATTATTAAATTTAAATAATAGTCCATGTCTTAGATTTTGGAATTATCTAGAGGGGAGCTAATTTTCAACTCATACTTCTGGGTTTTTTGTTAGAGGGGTCCAAATGAAGGTTAAAATCATTAAACAAAACTCCTAAAGAGGTAATTTAAAATTATTGTCCCTTATACAGAGATTTAATTAACAAATCTATTTGCTATTTCTAAGGAAAAATATTCTGTACTCAAAAAGTAAGTCCTGTATATTTGGAGGAAATCACTGGTCCAGGGGAGCTGCAGGAGTGATTGTGCACAAGTAGATACATGTACCATTTGCAGGTTGTTGTTTTATGAATGCCATTCTTCCATTTTATAGTAAATTATCAGTTGCATTCCCTGCAGGCAATATTTTTTCTAAGTCTGCACTGAAGATTGAACTTTTCAAACATTAGGTGCTATGCACCTGAATCTCATTATTGTACTATGCACTGTGTTGCCTGATTTTTCAGGTTATATTGCCTCTGATACCACCTCAGAAGTCCACAGGTGTACAACACATGTGCTACATAAAATCTTGCATTTGCAGTCACTGTTTCTAGAAGATTGATAGCAGCTAGAAAAATGTCCTTGTGACACTGATTGCTGTAAAGTGGAAAACAAAAGCTAGTATTTCCAGTTTTAGTTTACTCAAATCTTTTTTGGCTTCTTTTGCAGACTATTTAACTGAAGTGTATCAGAAAAGGATAAACGCTTTTTTTGGTATCTATAGACTGGCCTCCAGTTTATCCATTATGTTGAAACGGAGTCATTTTATAGGTGAATTTTGCTTGAGATGGACTGAACTTAAAACTTGGTCATTTCAGCAATAAGGTATCTTTGCAGCAGATGGAGATACTTTTTATTAGCTTGAAGTCAACATAGCTATGTAGCACTATAGAAACAAGCTTACAAAATTGATACTATTTGCTTGTAATCTCCAAGCCCCATTTGAATTTACCAAGTAATAAGAAGTCTCAGAATGGCAAATGAAGCTTTCCTGATTCTTTAAGAAAGACAGTTTCCCCAATGATTTATGGATCTCAGAGGACTGTATGTGCAGAGTTCTCCTGAAGAGGAGGTAATTAAATAGAAGTTCCTGCCAAACAATATTTCATTGCTGTGCAAATTTAGTCTTTCACAGTTTTATCATCTTAGATGACATTGTAAAAGTGCACATTTTACAGGTATCCCAATACTTGTTTTGGGTTCAGAGTCCTAATATATTCTTTTAATTTGTTAAAGCACCAACAGTGAAACCATTGTTGCCCAAAGCTGTATCTTTAAAATGTTTGCTACTAAAATGTTTATGTGAAAGTACCGTAATAATGTCTAAGTAGCCCAGGAATTATGACATTGAAGACATTATGACATATAAACACTCTCTTTGTGTGCTATTTCAGGAATTTAGTCTAAATTACTGTATTACTTTAACTTGGTTATAGCTGAGTGTTGTACAGCAGTAAGCTAATAGTAGAAAATTCAAAAGGCCATCAAGTCCCCATTCTCAAGTAAAGTACCTCACCTAGCATACAAGATACAAATGACAACTGGTAGTTAAACAACCAACTACAAAAATAAACTGCATGCAACAAACTAAAATGGAAAAAAAAAATTTCTGTCTCATCCTACAAGGTGCCATTGATGGATTTTTCTGTATCCCCAGGGGAAGAGCTGGGTCAAAGTTGTAGATCCTCAGGGTATTTCTACGTAGCAATTAGACTCCTACAGCTGGCCTGTGCCAGCTGGCTCAGGCTAAGGGGTTGCTAAATTGCAGTGTAGATATCCAGGCTCGGGCTGCAGCCTAAGCTATTGGACCCTCTCACCTCACAGAGTCCTAGAGCCCCAACTCCAACCCAAGCCCAAACATCTACACTGCCATTAAATAGCCCCTTACCCGAGCCCCACCAGCCCAAGTCAGCTGGCATGGGCCAGCGCAGGTTTTTAATTGCAGTGTAGACATAGAACACCTAACCTTCTGTTCTCTTGTCTGTGTTCCATGGGACAGTCATCAGCTCCAGCCCTTCCTACCAAGAGTTGACAGAAATAAACTGTCAGGCAGATCTTCATGGTCCAACAAAAGTTAAGTCTTGATATTCTAAAAGTAAACCCTTGTGGCCTGCTTACCAGATAACAATCAGCCAGAGAAGCTTTGTAAGAACACAAGCATTAGCACATACATACATTTAAATACAAAATAAAAAATCCTCACACAATATTTCCTATGGGGAAAGGAAGGGACCAAAAAAAAAAAAAAAGAGAGGAAGAACCATGCGTCACATATTATCATAGAATCATAGAATCATAGAATATCAGAGTTGGAAGGGACCTCATGAGGTCATCTAGTCCAACCCCCTGCTCAAAGCAGGACCAATTCCCAGCTAAATCATCCCAGCCAGGGCTTTGTCAAGCCGGGCCTTAAAAACCTCCAAGGAAGGAGACTCCACCACCTCCCTAGGTAACGCATTCCAGTGTTTCACCACCCTCCTAGTGAAATAGTTTTTCCTGATATCCAACCTGGACCTCCCCCACTGCAGCTTGAGACCATTGCTCCTTGTTCTGTCATCTGCCACCACTGAGAACAGCCGAGCTCCATCCTCTTTGGAACCCCCCTTCAGGTAGTTGAAGGCTGCTATCAAATCCCCCCTCATTCTTCTCTTCTGGAGACTAAACAATCCCAGTTCTCTCAGCCTCTCCTCATAAGTCATGTGCTCCAGACCCCTAATCATTTTTGTTGCCCTCTGCTGGACTCTTTCCAATTTTTCCACATCCTTCTTGTAGTGTGGGGACCAAAACTGGACACAGTATTCCAGATGAGGCCTCACCAATGTCGAATAAAGGGGAACGATCACGTTCCTCGATCTGCTGGCAATGCCCCTACTTATACAGCCCAAAATGCCATTAGCCTTCTTGGCAACAAGAGCACACTGTTGACTCATATCCAGCTTCTCGTCCACTGTGACCCCTAGGTCCTTTTCAGCAGAACTGCTACCTAGCCATTCGGTCCCTAGTCTGTAGCAGTGCATGGGATTCTTCCGTCCTAAGTGCAGGACTCTGCACTTGTCCTTGTTGAACCTCATCAGGTTTTTTTCTGCCCAATCCTCTAATTTGTCTAGGTCCCTCTGTATCCGATCCCTACCCTCTAGTGTATCTACCACGCCTCCTAGTTTAGTGTCATCTGCAAACTTGCTGAGAGTGCAGTCCACACCATCCTCCAGATCATTAATAAAGATATTAAACAAAACCGGCCCCAGGACCGACCCTTGGGGCACTCCACTTGAAACCGGCTGCCAACTAGACATGGAGCCATTGATCACTACCCGTTGAGCCCGACGATCTAGCCAGCTTTCTATCCACCTTACAGTCCATTCATCCAGCCCATACTTCTTTAACTTGGTGGCAAGAATACTGTGGGAGACAGTATCAAAAGCTTTGCTAAAGTCAAGAAATAACACATCCACTGCTTTCCCCTCATCCACAGAGCCAGTTATCTCATCATAGAAGGCAATTAGGTTAGTCAGGCACGACTTCCCCTTCGTGAATCCATGCTGACTGTTCCTGATCACTTTCCTCTCCTCTAAATGTTTCATAATTGATTCCTTGAGGACCTGCTCCATGATTTTTCCAGGGACTGAGGTGAGGCTGACTGGCCTGTAGTTCCCCGGATCCTCCTTCTTCCCTTTTTTAAAGATGGGCACTACATTAGCCTTTTTCCAGTCATCTGGGACCTCCCCCGATCGCCATGAGTTTTCAAAAATAATGGCTAATGGCTCTGCAATCTCACCCGCCAACTCCTTTAGCACCCTCGGATGCAGCGCATCCGGCCCCATGGACTTGTGCACGTCCAGTTTTTCTAAATAGTCCCGAACCACTTCTTTCTCCACAGAGGGTTGGCCACCTTCTCCCCATGCTGTACTGCCCAGTGCAGCAATCTGGGAGCTGACCTTGTGCGTGAAGACAGAGGCAAAAAAATCATTGAGTACATTAGCTTTTTCCACATCCTCGGTCACTAGGTTGCCTCCCTCATTCAGTAAGGGGCCCACACTTTCCTTGATTTTCTTCTTGTTGCTAACATACCTGAAGAAACCCTTCTTGTTACTCTTAACATCTCTTGCTAACTGCAACTCCAAGTGTGATTTGGCCTTCCTGATTTCACTCCTGCACGCCTGAGCAATATTTTTATACTCCTCCCTGGTCATTTGTCCAATCTTCCACTCCTTATAAGCCTCTTTTTTGCGTTTAAGATCAGCAAGGATTACACTGTTTAGCCAAGCTGGTCGCCTGCCATATTTACTATTCTTTCTACACATCGGGATGGTTTGTTCCTGCAACCTCAATAAGGATTCTTTAAAATACAGCCAGCTCTCCTGGACCCCTTTGCCCTTCATGTTATTCTCCCAGGGGATCCTGCCCATCTGTTCCCTGAGGGAGTCAAAGTCTGCTTTTCTGAAGTCCAGGGTCCGTATTCTGCTGCTCTCCTTTCTTCCTTGTGTCAGGATCCTGAACTCGACCATCTCATGGTCACTGCCTCCCAGGTTCCCATCCACTTTTGCTTCCCCTACTAGTTCTTCCCTGTTTGTGAGCAGCAGGTCAAGAAAAGCTTTGCCCCTAGTTGGTTCCTCCAGCACTTGCACCAGGAAATTGTCCCCTACACTTTCCAAAAATTTCCTGGATTGCCTGTGCACCGCTGTATTGCTCTCCCAGCAGATATCAGGGTGATTAAAGTCTCCCATGAGAACCAGGGCCTGTGATCTAGCAACTTCTGCTAGTTGCCAGAAGAAAGCCTCGTCCACCTCGTCCCCCTGGTCTGGTGGTCTATAGCAGACTCCAACCACGACATCACCCTTGTTGCTCACACTTCTCAACTTTATCCAGAGACTCTCAGGTTTTTCTGCAGTATCATACCGGAGCTCTGAGCAGTCATACTCCTCTCTTACATACAACGCAACTCCCCCACCTTTTCTGCCCTGCCTGTCCTTCCTGAACAGTTTATATCCATCCATGACAGTACTCCAGTCATGTGAGTTATCCCACCAAGTCTCTGTTATTCCAATCACATCATAGTTCCCTGACTGTGCCAGGACTTCCAGTTCTCCCTGCTTGTTTCCCAGGCTTCTTGCATTTGTGTATAGGCACTTAAGATAACTCAACGATCGTCCCTCTTTCTCAGCATGAGACAGGAGTCCTCCCCTGTTGCGCTCTCCTGCTTGCGCTTCCTCCCAGGATCCCATTTCCCCACTTACCTCAGGGCTTTGGTCTCCTTCCCCCGGTGAACCTAGTTTAAAGCCCTCCTCACTAGGTTAGCCAGCCTGCTGGCGAAGATGCTCTTCCCTCTCTTCGTTAGGTGGAGCCCGTCTCTGCCTAGCACTCCTTCTTCTTGGAAGACCATCCCATGGTCGAAGAATCCAAAGCCTTCTCTCCGACACCACCTGCGTAGCCATTCGTTGACTTCCACGATTCGACGGTCTCTACCCCGGCCTTTTCCTTGCACAGGGAGGATGGACGAGAACACCACTTGCGCCTCAAACTCCTTTATCCTTCTTCCAAGAGCCACGTAGTCTGCAGTGATCTGCTCAAGGTCATTCTTGGCAGTATCATTGGTGCCCACGTGGAGAAGCAGGAAGGGGTAGCGATCAGAGGGCTTGATGAGTCTCGGCAGTCTCTCCGTCACATTGTGTATCCTAGCTCCTGGCAAGCAGCAGACCTCTCGGTTTTCCCGGTCAGGGCGGCAGATAGATGACTCAGTCCCCCTGAGGAGGGAGTCCCCGACCACCACCACCCTCCTCCTCCTCTTGGGAGTGGTGGTCGTGGAACCCCCATCCCTAGGACAGTGCATCTTTTGCCTTCCAATCGGTGGAGTCTCCTTCTGCTCCCTTCCCTCAGATGGGCCATCTAGTCCACTCTCCGCATTAGCACCTGTAGAGAGAACATGGAAACGATTCCTCACCTGTATCTCCATTGCTGGTGCATGGACGCTCCTCTTTCTTCTTCTGGAGGTCACATGCTGCCAAACCTCCTCACAATCCTTCTGTCCCTGCTGCGCCTGCTCTGAATCTTCAGAACATTGTGGCCGTAGAAGCATCTCCTGACGTCTGTCCAGGAAATCTTCATTTTCCCTTATGCAACGCAGAGTTGATACTTGTTTCTCCAGCCCTCGAACCTTCTCCTCCAATATGGAGACCAGCTTGCACTTTGTGCAGACAAAGTCGCTTCTGTCCTGCGGAAGAAAGACAAACATGGCACAACCTGTGCAGGTTACAACAGCTGATCGCTCACCTTCCATATCACCGTCCTCTTAGGAGCTTCCTCAACTGTTGCAGGAACTACTCGGAGAAACCTGCAGATGAAAGCCTCGGTGCGCTCTCCCTAGGCGAACTCCCAGGCAAACTCCCGCTGTTAGCCTCTGCTGTTTGCCGCTCAGCTGGTTCGCTGCTGACTGCCCTTATATACCAGTCAGGCCCACTCAAGGCCCAGCTGGAACAAAGCACTCCCAATTCACACTTTTCAAACAAACAAGCAAGCAATCAAGCACACGGTCAAACTGACCAACTGTCCCAGCAGCAGACACTCAGATACTCACCAACACAGCCCCCCTAATGCAGCACTTAGCGTACCTCCTCTCGGACAGCTCCCAGGCAAACTCCCGCTGTTAGCCTCTGCTGTTCGCCGCTCAGCTGGTTCGCTGCTGACTGCCCTTATATACCAGTCAGGCCCACTCAAGGCCCAGCTGGAACAAAGCACTCCCAATTCACACTTTTCAAACAAACAAGCAAGCAATCAAGCACACGGTCAAACTGACCAACTGTCCCAGCAGCAGACACTCAGATACTCACCAACACAGCCCCCCTAATGCAGCACTTAGCGTACCTCCTCTCGGACAGCTCCCAGGCAAACTCCCGCTGTTAGCCTCTGCTGTTCGCCGCTCAGCTGGTTCGCTGCTGACTGCCCTTATATACCAGTCAGGCCCACTCAAGGCCCAGCTGGAACAAAGCACTCCCAATTCACACTTTTCAAACAAACAAGCAAGCAATCAAGCACACGGTCAAACTGACCAACTGTCCCAGCAGCAGACACTCAGATACTCACCAACACAGCCCCCCTAATGCAGCACTTAGCGTACCTCCTCTCGGACAGCTCCCAGGCAAACTCCCGCTGTTAGCCTCTGCTGTTCGCCGCATTATTAGTTACACTGCCTAATAGGCTACTAGAAAATGCTCAAATGCCACAGTGGTGGACACAGTATAAGAACCTAAACAGAACAGAAGTACTGAAATTGGTGTGCAAAAGGTACGTTTTTCAAAAACTGCTCCAGCGAGACACTATTGGAGGACACAGAGGCATGTGTTAATGTAAAAGGTCTATATCCAGACATATAGAATGTTACTTCTGAATATTTTAGAGTTGAAAACAGCTAATTTTGACCACCATTGAAAAACTGATGTTCTGTTCTGTTTCAACAGTAAAAAATTATTCCAGGTTGCCAGTTTAAAACCAGACTAGGTGGGCAGTGACTGAAATTTGTTAACATCTGGCCACACCTAGTCACTAGAAGGCTTAGGTAATAGTTCAGATTAGTGTTTTTCTGGGTTTGATTTCAAGTATAACCAGATTTGTTGTGTTTCTTCTGTTGTAAATATTGCATTCTGAACAACCAGGGAATAAAGCCATCTGAAGTATTGTTACGGTTCAGGACTGAATGAGCAAACCCCTAGAAGTAGTTCTGCCAGGGCAAGGGTAAGACCCATCTATTAACTTAGTACCATGCTATCTTGAGTCCTGTATGTTCTATGACATGTCTCCAGGCTGTTGCGCTGGTATATTTCATGGGCACTAAATTCACAAAAAACAACAAAAGGTATCTCAAGGTTCAAAGGTTTTGAACTCTCACCATCTGCATTGGCCATGCCCCTTCCATTGAAAGTGAAACCACCGCAAATACAAGATCTTCCAGGAGTGTCTCCTGCAAAAGAAAGACGGTTTTGTAGCTAAAGGACTGGACTAGAATTTAGGCAATTTCGGTTCAGTATTTAGCCTTGCAAAAGACTTCCCGTGTGAATGACTTCCATTGTGTGATCTTGGGTAAATCACTTAATCTTTCAGCCTCAGTTTCCCATCTGTGCAATAGGGATGATAATACTTTCCTACCTCACAGTTTTATTGTGATCATAGATTAATTGATATTTGCAAAGTGGTCCAATGCTACAATGGAGAGAGTTTTTTTTTCTTGAATTTGGATTTTTTTCATATACAATTTTTATATAATTGATAGAAAAACTATTTATAAATATTTACTTAGCTTTGCTTCATAAAACTTATTTTTCTCAAAAGTATAGTGACTGTGAAGTACAGCAGCAACACTTAAATGTTGTAACCTGTTGTTACTATTAGAGACTCATCTGCATAAAAATTTTTTTTTCAAAGGGCAGCACGTATGAATACAAAAATGTTTTTCCTAAACTCTAAAAAGTTTTAGTTGATATTTCTGAATAGTTTTGTCCATTTGTCATGGGTGTTGTAATACTGACATTTAATAACTGAAAAACTAACAACAATGTTTAACCAAAAGTTGACCGATCCTATTCAACTTATTCATAAATGATCTGGAGAAAGGGGTAAACAGTGAGATGGCAAAGTTTGCAGATGATACTAAATTGCTAAAGATAGTTAAGTCCAAAGCAGACTGTGAAGAACTTCAAAAAGATCTCACAAAACTAAGTGATTGGGCAACAAAATGGCAAATGAAATTTAATGTGAATAAATGTAAAGTAATGCACATTGGAAAAAATAACCCCAACTATACATACAATATGATGGGGACTAATTTAGCTACAACAAGTCAGGAAAAAGATCTTGGCGTCATCATGGATAGTTCTCTGAAAATGTCCACGCAGTGTGCAGAGGCAGTCAAAAAAGCAAATAGGATGTTAGGAATCATTAAAAAGGGGATAGAGAATAAGACTGAGAATATATTATTGCCCTTATATAAATCGATGGTACGCCCTCATCTCGAATACTGCGTACATATGTGGTCTCCTCATCTCAAAAAAGATATACTGGCACTAGAAAAGGTTCAGAAAAGGGCAACTAAAATGATTAGGGGCTTGGAACGGGTCCCATATGAGGAGAGATTAAAGAGGTTAAGACTCTTCAGCTTGGAAAAGAGGAGACTAAGGGGGGATATGATAGAGGTATATAAAATCATGAGTGATGTGGAGAAAGTGGATAAGGAAAAGTTATTTACTTATTCCCATAATACAAGAACTAGGGGTCATCAAATGAAATTAATAGGCAGCAGGTTTAAAACAAATAAAAGGAAGTTCTTCTTCACGCAGCGCACAGTCAACTTGTGGAACTCCTTACCTGAGGAGGTTGTGAAGGCTAGGACTATAACAGAGTTTAAAAGAGAACTGGATAAATTCATGGTGGTTAAGTCCATTAATGGCTATTAGCCAGGACGGATAAGGAATGGTGTCCCTAGCCTCTGTTTGTCAGAGGGTGGAGATGAATGGCAGGAGAGAGATCACTTGATCATTGCCTGTTAGGTTCACTCCCTCTGGGGCACCTGGCATTGGCCACTATCGGTAGACAGGATACTGGGCTAGATGGATCTTTGGTCTGACCTGGTACAGCCTTTCTTATGCTCTTATGAGTCTGTGGCTTTTTAAAATTTCTTTCTTTCTCTTGCAACTTTTCTAAGGTTTATTGTTTAATGTCATTTGAGTTATAAATATATTGAGTTTCCTAGAAAGGATCTCCATGTGGTAGAATATTAGTCCATTAACAGGTTTCTGTTATAAAAATAAGTTTAACATACAAAATATTTTAATCAATTAAAGGAAGTCTGACTTACACAAATTGCACACTAAGACTCCTGTTGATGTCTGTGGCAGTTACATGTCAGGAAGGCTGCATGATACAGCCCTAATTAGATCCAAATAAATTTAAAACAAAAATTGGGCTGATGATAACATGAATCATCAGATTAATTAGTGCCATCAAAACCCCATGTTGCACTTTATTGGGGAAAAACAGTGTCAGTTTGTTTTAACCTCTTTCCCTTTCTGATGGATGCACACAGTTCCTTGGACATGGTAAGCCTATCTTTGGTGTAGCAATCTGAGGGTTTTTATTAGTACAGTGCAAAGGAAATACACTTTCATTTTGATTAGTCCACATTTCCTCCCTGGATTTGGAGAGTGTGTTATAGAAAATCTGTTCTGTTTTATTGAATTTGAGGGGTGAAATCCTCGCCCCATTGAAGTTATTGGCAAAACCCTCATTCATTCAGTGGAGCCATGGATTGCACCCATGGACTATTGGGAGTGTGTTTTCATACTGTGCTGTAAATCATACCAGAGAGTTAGGTTACAGCATGTTGGGCCATATTCTAGTCTCTGTTGCTCCAGTGTTTTACCTTAGTATTCTGAATTGTACTAGTGTAACACAGACCAGATTCTCTCTCACTCTCTTACTTGCAGTTGACACTAAACTGGGAGGAGTGGTAGATATGCTGGAGGATAGGGATAGGATACAGAGGGACCTAGACAAATTAGAGGATTGGGCCAAAAGAAATCTGATGAGGTTCACCAAGGACAAGTGCAGAGTCCTGCACTTGGGACGGAAGAATCCCATGCACTTCTACAGACTAGGGATCGAATGGCGAGGCAGCAATTCTGCAGAAAAGGACCTAGGGGTAACAGTGAACGAGAAGCTGGATATGAGTTGACAGTATGCCCTTGTGGCCAAGAAAGCTAACGGCATTTTGGGCTGTATAAGTAGGGGCATTGCCAGCAGATCAAGGGATGTGATCATTCCCCTCTATTCAACATTGGTGAGGCCTCATCTGGAGTACTGTGTCCAGTTTTGGTCCCCACACTACAAGAAGGATGTGGAAAAATTGGAAAGAGTCCAGCGGAGGGCAACAAAAATGATTAGGGGGCTGGAGCACATGACTTACAAGGAGAGGCTGAGGGAACTGGGATTGTTTAGTCTGCAGAAGAGAAGAATGAGGGGGGATTTGATAGCTGCTTTCAGCTACCTGAAAGGGAGTTCCAAAGAGGATGGATCTAGACTGTTCTCAGTGGTACCAGATGACAGAACAAGGAGTAATGGTCTCAAGTTGCAGTGGGGGAGGTTTAGGTTGGATATTGGGAAATCTTTTTCACTAGGATGGTGGTGAAGCACTGGAATGGTTTACCTAGGGAGGTGGTGGAATCTCCTTCCTTAGAGGTTTTTAAGGTCAGGCTTGACAAAGCCCTGGCTGGGATGATTTAGTTGGGGATTGATCTTGCCTTGAGCAGGGGATTGGACTAGGTGACCTCCTGAGGTCCCTTCCAACCCTGATATTCTGTGATTCTATTAATGTATTTTGGAGCCCTTAACTAATTTTGTAGTTGAGGTTTTATCTTAGTTTTCATTATAAAACTAGTTTTGATCATGATCCACTCATCTTTTAAAAAAATAAAAGTCCTTTCTGCTGAAATTTTTTGGGGGAGCATATTGCCATTGGAGATTTTTTTCTGAAAATTCAGTTTACTACATAGCATACTGCATAGCCGGGATGCCAGATATCCTTTTAACAATTATATATAAAACAAGAAAATTCCTAGACAATGGTAATTAAGATAGGATTAAGGATGTAACAGTATATCAGTTACTTTTTAAAAAAAAGCCTTTTTAGATGCTGTAAGTATCTTTAAAAATAAGTATGATAGTTCATGGTTCCACACACCTTGACTCTGACTATGTAACAATATCAATTATCTGACCACCAGCAACCCTTTTACACCCAGCTCTCATAATAGTACCATCATACCTTTTCTACATTTCCAGGATGGATGACACTCATCTATGTATACAGAACTACAGACCACAATGCCGCGTGTCATACCATCACTTATGTGCCATCAACCCCCAAACAAAACTTCCATTTCAACTGCCTATATGTTTACTTTCAGTACCACCTATATCATGTTTCTTATTCTCATATATATTGCAATTCTAATGTTTCTGAGGCCATTCTACCTCATTTGAAGCCCAGAGTCAGCAAAGTATGTAACACATACCTAAGTTCCATTGAAATCAGTGTGATGTAAGCATATACTTGTGTTTTGCTGGATCTGGGCCTTAATCTTCCATGTAGTGTCCCTGTAATTCCTCAGTATACCTCCCTTATTTGCTTCCTGACATAGATATTATACACTAAAACTTATACACCCTCCTTCTCTCTTGGAAGAATGTACATGTAACATTGTAAAACAGTGATAGGTATCTTTATACAACTCATACTCCCACATGTCTAGGTAATTTATAGAGTTTGAAATAGTGGGAGAATATTCAAGGATGGTGTTTAGACTGTTTGTGGAACCTTGACTTAGAATTAGGTTTTCTAACTTTTTTTTTTTCCAACTTCAGTGTTCTGAAAGGCTTTTTTAAAAAAGTAACTGATATGTCTGGGGATTTTTTAATTCTTTTTCAAAAGATTTAAAATGGTTTATGATTCCTAAAAATGTAGTTAATATTTAGCAATATTTAGTGTATTTGGCATTAGCATCACATCTTGCATTTCTTACTCAGACAAAGCTCCTACAGTAGTCAGACAGTATTGTCTGAATAAGGCTATAAAAATTTGGCTGTGATTCAGAACTGAACATATTTGCTTTTTGGAGAAAAGCATAAAATGTAATTACAAGATACTAATCCATTAGAATTTCTATTTATTTAAATAAATTACAGTACATATGTGGTATATATTACAGCAGTATTGTAAACAGTGTATACTTTCTAATTTTATCTTTTAACCCCGTACTTTGTATTTCAGATTAAAAAACGATGAAATATTAATGTTACTGAAAATACATGTAGTGAAAAAAGGTAAAATAGAAAAGGGTATACTGGGAAAAATACTTAGTTTCAAAGGGCATGAAATTTCAGATGCCCTGGAGGTCATAAACAAATTAACACAGCATACAGTATATTTTACTAGTATACAAAAAGCCAGTGTTAACTCCTTGTTATTACCATGATATTTTTAGTTTTTAATGGTCATTTCTTTATGTCTTCAGTATGTGATTACCTTGTACTGTTAGCAACAGTTCCTGATTTATACACAATCCTGGCATTTCTCACTTTTTCCAGCTGAATCCTTAAAGTTTATGTCAAGGAAAACCTTAAACTGTGATTCATGTCACCTAATTTTTTAATTAATGTTTCTAATGACATTTTTTTAATATCCATGAGGGATGAGATCATTTAAAAAACTGATTTTATTCATGGGCTCAGGCAGATGTGAGCTGTAAAGATCCTTCTCCTCGTTTATTTTACCTTGCTAATCAGAACAATAATTGGATGGAGATAGTGACGTGTTTTTATCCCTTCGTATCATAGATTAGGTGGATGCCTATGTTCCAGAGAATAAGAGCTATGGCTAGATTCTTTGATTCACTACATGCATTTTTCATTGCTTCAGCAGGGGAACATCCACAGGGGATTATGTAGAAGAATCTCTGCTTTGCTGTCTCTTAAGTGAGCTCCTCCGGGTGCCATTGCTATTTCTTTTACTACTTCCCAGCGTAAGCAGGGAAGGGAGGCAAGGGATGAATTGGGGACAGAAGTGTGCGTGACTTCATTATGCCTGATTTTCTGCTGGCAGAAGGTTTTTCATCAGAGGATAAAGTTAAAACTGCAGCTTTATCTTATCCAGCATCTAAGAATTAGAGAGTTGCCATTAGCCCCTTCACTCCCCTGTCAATACATCGAGCCAATAAATGAATCCTGTGCAATTTGTCTCACTATATTCAATAATTCTGAGACAGGCCCCCCAAAATCATGAGACTTTAAAAAAACAGGTATGGGCGGGGGGGGGGGGGGTCTTCTTTTTTTTCTTCTGGGTTTTGAGTCCTTAGGGTTTACATTTTCCATCTTTTTCTCTGTAACAGTGAGAGGTAGAAACTTACTAATTTTTAAAATGTAAGTTGAAATCCTTATGTATTCACATGACTCCAGGACAAATTAGGGCTTTAAGAATTGCACCAAATATTATGACACTCACAATAAAATTGTGTGTGTTGGCAGCACTTCCTAAGTGTATAAACCACATAGTGAAAATACACTCGATAGTAATTTTTCCTTTCTGTCATCATATTTTGTGACTTCAGATTTCAGTCCACATATAGTTAATCCTGCCTCAGTGCAGGAGGATGGATTAGATGACCTCTTGAGGTCTCTTTCAGCCCTACATTCCTATGATTCTATATTTTACTTATAATTCAACTTTAAGGAACATGAAGTGATTATTGGACTCTAACTCACCCTCAGAAAGTAAAGAAATCCAGAAAATAAGGCTAAAAAGTCAATGCAATGATCATTCTGTATTTTATTTCATTATGGAAACAAATCATTGTCTTGATTTTAGGATGGAGTGAGTTCTTATTTTGTTTTTTATAAATGTAACTTAATTATTTTTGAGTTTTAGAGGGCATCAATCTATCTTTTAAAAATGTATATTTCGATATAATACGCTACACTGGCATATCATCTTTCATTCAAAGACCCCAAAGTACTTTGCAAATATTAATTACCCTTTGGATTCCACTGCTCTTAAAATCCCAGTGTTGGAATGGAAGACCTAGTTATATAGGAGAAACTGAAACCTATATTCACTTGATAATTTTTCTTCCACTATTATCTGTATTAGCCATTCTGTCCCTGTGATGAGGTATACAGACCCCACACTGGGGAACATGGGTTTAATAAGATAGGGACTCATTTGGCTCCCCGTCACACCTATGAGAGAGATCAGACTTGGAGGGAGATGCTTAAAAAGGGAATACACAGAACAGTACGTGGCAGACCTGAGAGGAGAGCACACCTCCTGTCTACAGCTCATAGAGAGAGGGCTGACTGAAAAGAGCTCCTTGATGACTGCTGCCTGGTAGCCCCTCTCTGAAAGAAGGGTGGGCTTGATGCTGATCCACCTTTTGAGGGGACTATTTCTCCATGTTAGCCTGTGAGCCTTTTTGGGGCCACAGCTTAACAGAAGCTTTAGCATACCTATGGGACAATTTGTGTTAATTTCTTTTTGTGTTCGTTGACAATCCTGGAAGGGGCTCAGGAAGAGGGCTGAACTTATTATGACTGGCCTGGCATGGTGGAATACCTGGACGTTGTAGAGCAGAGGCCTGAGTGAGTACAGGGGCTTGGCCTAGGGGAGCTTTGGAGAAAGAACCCAGTGACAACATGGTGGAGTATTGCAGTCATGATCTTTGCACCCCTGGAGAAGGGTGAGGCTTGAATGATCTGGACTGATAAACACTGGAACCTGGAGGTATGAGTTGATAGGCAGTAACAGTTGGGCAAACAAGTAACAGTTCTGATACAACCTCAGGGGCCCTGGAGTTTCACTCCCAGGGGCTGTAGGCCTGGTCCCAGCCACTGTGGTTGTGCCAGTGAGACTCATGAAAATGGGCTCTGAGGATGACCTGGAATGTTTCCTTGTAATGTTCAAGCACTGGCAGCTCAGTGGCCAGCTGAGCAGTTGGGTCATCTTGTTAATGCTTTAGCTGACCAGACCAGTGTAGGCTATATGCTGAGGGCCGTAAGCAGAAGCAATGCAAGAGTACAACCAGGGGATAGCGTGTGTATTGGACTACCTTGATATCACAGAGGAGACCTTTTGAAAGCCATTTCATGAAAAGAAATACCCCCAGGGAGCCTGGCCCCATGTAGTGGCCCAGAAATCGAGGGACTTGTGCTGGCAATGGTTGAAGTCCAAGGCTTGGATTGGAGTCCAGGTTGCTGAACTCTTGATAGAGCAATTCATCCACATACTCCCAGTTGAGGGTAAACACTAGCTACTCAAACACTGCATTAGCTATGGTCAGAGCTGATACAGTCCAAGTTATGGAGAACTATCTGGCTAATGAAACTGCTTTGAAAATGTTGTGTGAGAAGCTACCTGAGGCAAGTTGAAAGAGAACTTAGCCATGAGGATTGGTGGAGTGATGGCCTGGTTCCTAGGCCAATCACACCAGCATCTGAGGGCCCCAGGCTGGGCCCCATCATAAAACCCAGATGATGTAGGCCTGATTTTACATGAGGATAAGGGATCCTGGGGCCCCCATAGTCTCCTCACCAGGAACACCAGGGAGAGGAAGCAGGCAGGCCACACAGGCTACCTCGAGCATTAGTCCCAGGGCCAGAGCCCATGTGGCAAGCAATAGGAGTTGGTTTTACATCTAGGCACACAAGACACCTGTACTATGAATGCCCCAACATGGAATAGGTGTGGGTGATGGAAAGCCAATCCTGTAAGCTAACTCCAGTTAAATTAACTGTCCCTATCTGGATAAACAGGATGGAAACCCAGGTGAAACTATTTTCTTACAACGTATTCACGGTGATGTTAAGCCCTATCCTAGTGTGTGTGTACAATTTATGTAGGGAAACTCCCGAGGCCCCTGGTAGTGGATCTGGCCAACCCCATTTTCTTGGGACAGGATTGGGAGTATTTCTAGAAGGTACTGGGTGGAAGTTAAAGTGGCTAACTTAGGAGTCCCTGGGTGGTGGGGCCTCAGACCCCTGTCCACTGGTTGGTGTAGAGGAAGAGCTGGATCCTGGAGAGGGGGTTTCTGGTCAAGGGGAAACTCCTTCAGAAGTTCCACCTAATGATGAAATGAGGCTGCCCCTCCCCAAACCCACAGAGGGTGAACTTTGTCAGAGATTAGAGCAAGGACCAAAACCTGAGCTGGGCCTATGACCAGGTCAATGGAGAAGTGATTGATCCACATTGATCAGACCAATACTCCTAATTTGACCTCTGGGCATAGCAACTGTACCAGCTGCCGAAAGACTGACAGATGGGCAAAATTCAATCACAACTCCTTGTTCCCTGATCTCGGGAACAGGAGATCCCACATTGGCTCAAGGTCATGTGATTGGCTCATGTGTCCCTTCTGAGGGGCACTTCGGCCATGAAAAGACCTGGCAAGGATTTTAGGCTACTTCTACTGGCCTAGGATTCACCATGAGGTCAAAGATTTCTGTAGCTCCTGTTTCAAGTGCCTGCTCGCTGACCCTAAAGGGGTGGGCAAACCCCCTCTAGGTCCCTCTTGCAGTGGTGAGTGTTCCATTTGAAAGAATAGGGATGATTCTTGTCAGACCCTTAGAAAAGAGTGCAGCTGATTATAGACATCTATTAGTCATACTTGATTAAGTTATCTGGTATCTGGAGGAAATTCCACTGTGCTCTCCTAACACTAGGACTATTGCAGCAGAAGGGCTAAAGGTTTTTGCCTGGGTTGGTTTGCCTATGGAGATCCTAACTGATGAAGACATCAACTTTACATCCCATCTGTTGAAGGAAGGTGTGTGATCCATTAACAATAAAACTGTATTAACATCCGTCTATCAATCACTCTCAGACTGATGGTCTGGTCAAGAATTTTTAACTAGACCCTGAAAAGGATGTTAAAGTTGATTGCTGCAGACTCCCACCACAGGGATCCCTTTTATATGACATTTTGGAGGTACCCCCAATCATTTACTGAATTTCTCCTGTTCAAGCTTTTAATAGGAGGCAACTCCAAGGTATTCTGGACCTTGTCCGTGAGATATGGGAGGAGCAGGCTTCTAGAACAGAAAGTGTTGTACAGTACATATTAAAGCTCTTGAAGAGGCTTGAAATTTTCTGGCTTGAAAACCTCCTTAGATCTCAACAGATTCTGGAGCAGGTCTATAACAAAGGAGGATGTATGTGTGTATTTAAACCTGGGGACCAGGTACTTCTCCTGCTCCCCAGTGCATAGTCCAAGCTACTTGCCAAGTGGCAAGGATTATATGAAGTAGTATCTCAAGTGGAGCCTATTAATTATTAAATCAGACAACTCAACAAGAGGAAGACCTCTTGAAACTCTTGAGGGACTTGGGAGGGCTTGTTTATCGCTCTTTATCTACATTAGCCAGACTTGGAGACCTAGGCACTCATCTCTCAAGACCCTGATGGAGGATTGGTGGGGGAGAACCTTTGCCCAAAGCAAAGGGCCCAAGTAACACAACTTGTAAAACCTTCTTGTCAGCATTTTCCTCCAAGCCTGGGCGAACCCATCTTATTCAACCTTGTGTCTGAACGGAGCGGGGGGCAATGTGTCCAGGAGAACTCTCAGCCACTTCCAAAAAAAAAAATGTGGGACACAGTGAACCAGGAACTCAGCATCATGCTGGAGTTAAGCATCATTGAAGAATCTGATAGCAACTGGTGAAGCCAAGTCATACTGGTCCATCAAATAGATGGCACTGTTTGATTCTGCATAGACTTTAGGAAGGTTAATGTTGTCTCTAAATTTGATGTGACCCCATTCTGCAAGTGGAGGATCTACTAGAGCAGTTGTGTGAAGCCCAGTATATCACAACATTAGACCTTAGGTCTACACTACGGGGGGATGGGGGGCGGAGATCGACCTAAGATACACAACTTCAGCTACGTGAATAGCCTAGCTGAAGTTGCATATTTTAGGTCGACTTACCTGGCTGTGAGGACGGCGGCGAGTCAACTGCTACCGCTGCCGCACCGCCGTCGACTCCGCTTCCATCTCTTGCTGCGGTGGATTTCCGGTGTGTGTGAGAGGGGAGAAGGGAGGGACATCTTCAGCTCCTCATGCAGGCTTTCTGCTGCAGAAGCAGAGCCCAGCTGCTTGTTCCTTTCAACCTTAGGAATGTAAATCTGAGTGTATATTGGTGTGTATCAGTTTCAATGCTAACTTCACAAAAAAAGGGCTAGAAACATACTTAAAGAAAGAAAGATGCTTCTCTTTCATGGAGCCCAAGGGCCAGCTTTATTAACAAGGGGCTCATGCAAGCTCCCATGAATAGCCTGTAACTCATCGGAATTATTTTATTGAATGACCAAAAATGTGAGGCTCCATATAGTCCCACAAAAAACCATAGTCCATGTCCAGAAGTACTTATAGTCTCCATGCAAGAAATGGACAATGAAACAGTTGGATGGAGAAGGAAAGATAAGAAATACAGCAACAAGACGATGTTGTTTGCAAAGGCATGTGCATGGGATGTTTGAACTTGTATTTTTAAAAGTTTAAAATAAATTAAAAAAAGAAAACAAGGAGGGCTGGCATGGTAAATGACTAGATCAAATAAGTAGACAGGGGTGGTTTTATGCAGGCCCTTGAAGGCAAATACAAGAACACTGAACTTGATATGATGGGGTGGGGTAGGGCAGCAGAGAGATTCAGAAAGCATGTGATGTGCTTAGATATTGGACAAAGATGATTTTAGCAACTGCATTTTGTATGCATTGGAAGGGTGCAACACAGGTGTCAGGGAAGCTAGAGTAAAGGAGTTTCATTAATCAAGATAAGAGATAAGAACCTGAATGAGTTTTAGCTGCTGAAAAGAGACTTTTCAATTACTTCACTGTAGTTTTTTACTCCATTGGCATCATTATGTTGTGTTCCAAGACATTTGATAGTGCAGCATATTTCAAAATTGCTTAAACTGAAATTATACTTCATGACTGTAGAAGGAAGCAGTGTTAACAATAGTGACTATTTTTGGATCTTATGTATCATTTTATGGAGAAATTTACAATAGGAGCTTCTTGTGGGCAAAGTATCACATTTTCTGCACTTCACATGAGCATCATAGTAGGCATATACAGAGTCAGTTCTAAAAGTCTTATACCGACTTACACTAGAAAAACAAGAGATTTTCTTAAAGTTTTTCATGCTTTCTGTAAATTACAGAAAGTATTTAATTTTTGCAACATGAAATCCATGGTCACTCATACAGATTTGTAACCAGAAAAGATACGGAATAAACAAGTAGAATCTGTCAAACTAACGGAACTTATTAAGTACACCCACTATATTTTGCTTTCCATTAAGTCTAGAGAGTATATTTGAAGCTATGTTTTTTTATATTCCTTAGCATACTCTTCTATGCAACGTGCTCTATGCTTGCTTGGCCTAGGGCCTTCAGTATACCTGATGAAGTTTTTGTAACCAAAAACTCAATAGTTTGATGTGCTCCAGACATTTCAGAATGTTTTTTAAATCCACTAAGGCACTCTGTATATAATTTCAAAACAAATTATTTTAACTGCGTAAGTCAAAACCTTATTTGGAACTTAAACTGAATTGCAGTAGCAGCAAAGTATGCAATTGCAATGCTGTATCTAAATAGTAGGAAAGGGTCAGCTCCTTCCTAAAATTAAATCAAATTGTGTTTTACAGTATTAGCAAATATTCAAATTGTATTTCACTACAAACCCTACTTTGAACTCAGCCTATAGCTTGTGCACCTTATTTTTTTCTTAAAGTCAGATTGTGTGTGCAGCTGCTGCTATACTTGCAAGGCTCTAAAAATTGTTACACAGAGTACTCTGATTTGGCTGGAAAATTATTTGTTGCTTGCCTTTCTGGAAAAGATAACTGCTATTGAATAGCTGAAAAGCCAAGATGCAATCTCTCCCATAATTAGTCACCTGAGACTTCTGATTTGAGCACTAACAGACAACACATTCATCAACCTGACAAGTCGTAAAAGATGTAGTGTCTTGTGTCAGACCTTATCTGTCCCAAAGTTAGTAGTTTTTTAAAATAAATATATAGGACTGATGGTCATTCTCTGACATTATTCTTCTGTTACTCTTATGAAAAACTTCCCCTTCTACAGAATCTGAAAGATTATTTTTTATTTCAAAGAAACTTGCAAATAATTGCCCACTTTCAAAATGACTACCCTCTCTTGTTGTTCTCAATGGGACAGAGGCTCTAGAATGCCCTTAGCAAAGGTGGCCACCACTATTCACCATCTCCTCTCTATTTCCTGTTAGAACAAGGGGCTACCATATTCCCTCTGAATAGCTTGACTTCACTCTCATTGAAAACAATTGAAAGAGGGCACGTCAACCTCGTTCTCACTGAAAACAATAGGAGATGGTACCCCCTTTAAAAGAGGGCAATTCTTCATGGAATTCTTTGTAGAATAACATTATCTTTCACCCCATGACGAGGAACAAAACTTCAGATATAAAATGTAATGGCAAAACATGACCCTGAATCAAAAATGGTCATTTTCAAAGACAGCCAGGTGGCACAAAATATACTCAGTGGACAGAAAATTTGAGGGTGAAAAATTGGCTAGTACAATCTATGTGCTTTATGCCTCTCTAGAGTGGGGTAAAGCTGCAAAGGTGTACTGGTGAATCTTGCCATAAAAGATATTTTAAAAGGGAGTCTTAAGGTTAGGATTGCATATGTTTAAATCATTGTAAATATCTCCTGGAAACATTCTCTTTTAGTTTCTTGTTTTGTGTTCATGTATGAATTTTTTAAATAATTACATTAAATAAAGAAATTTCTCAGGCAAGAGCTAAACTGAAGTTAAGATTTAGAGTACATATCAGTAACTTAAGGGTAAAAACATTGTAGGGATGTTGTAATTATCCCAAAGACAAGCATTACAAATCCAAGAAATTCATAGTTAAGGGTAAACTTAAAAGAAATAAAAATGAATTAAGGTATGGAAATACCCTTCTCTCCCCTCCCCTCCCCTCTGACCAGTAATTCAGCTCTACTGCTCTTGTTGGTCCCTCCAATCTCCATTGCCCTTGTATTTCATCACCACTGATGCTGTGTATAGAAGAGACCTAAAAGAGTCACTCCTATAGGCAATTAGGAGGGGAACCATGGTAAGTGTGGTGGATGGATCAGAGGTGGAAAGGCGAGGAACTGGTGGAGGGTTTGGGGTGAATATGGAACTGATGATTTTTTTTTGTTGGTGGTGGTGGTGGAGGGAAGACTGTTTTATCCAGGGAATGTCACATCTATTGCTGGCTAGAAGGTTTTTGAGGAAGAAACTTATTAAAATGTTGGCAGCACATCACAGTAAATAATAATGGTGATGCTCCACTTTGAATCAAGTGAGTAAATACCTTCTCCTGCTATATTCCTATGATAGTGAGGATCAAAATTATAATGAAGAAAATTTTGCATTTTACATATCATAATGATATTATGACATATCAAATGTACATTCAATGCAGTACATATTTTTTTCTATTTGATGTAAATTTTTTCTATTTAATTTTTCAAAAAAAAATATTGGAAAGAAGAAAATGTATATTATGAAAGAAGTTTAAAACCAACTCTGTAAAGAAGAGTTTCTGGCTTCTGTTGCTGCTACAGAAAATCCCAGGAAGACAAGTGCTGTATGTTTGGATGTCGTCAGGGCTTGAAATGGATAATTCACACAAATGTGTTTCTCCACCCACCCCTCTTCCTGGAAAAATGTAGCCAAAGGAATGGGATGGTGGGAAAGGTACAAAGAATAGCCTGAAAGAATTCAGAGCAACACACCAGCACATGACCCAGCTGTAAAGAAATCTAATGGAAGAACAAGTTACAATGAACAGAAAACTGTTCTGAGCTTTCCCAAATAATTGCAGCTGAGGTCGCTAAAAGGTACGATGGTGTTCATCATCATCACCATTCCTGCTTGTCTGCTGTGTGAGTGGAATGGAACCTACCCAGCCAAATCTCCCTGGACTCCTTCACTGTTGCTCCAAAAAATTAGCTGCGGTAAAACAAAAGCTGAACCACATAGTGACAAATGTTCTGGCATCTTATTCAGAGGAGCTGTTATTTGAAGGAAATGGGCACAGACTGTTACCAGAGGGCATCTGATACTCAAACAAAAGAAACAGAATATTCTCTACGGCGGTCCAGTACGTCAGTGAGAAACGTGATCAAGAACAAGCTGTTTGCTTTTTTTTTTTTTTATTTTTATGAGGGCTGTTCTGAAATGGCTGTGGCTCAGCTTGGAACCTGTATCTAGCTGTCCAGCTGACGGTGCTGCAGCTTTACTATGGAAAGCTCCGTTCTATTTTTCCAGCCTAAGAGGTAAAAGCATCTCCTTTTCAAATTAGCGAATCACATTCATTATGTTACTTTACGCAGAAGTCTGCCAGAAACTTTTGGTGGGCCCTTTTATAATACAGTAGGGGGGAACTTTGATTGTGAAGATCTCAACATGAGGTTTTTTTTTTCTAGCTCTATCCAAAATCTGGATAAAAATATATTGGATTTTAATGTAGGTTAAGAATATTAATAATTTTCAGCGACATGTAACGACGAACCACATTGCCCTGTGAATAGCAGCATTTTTGAATCTCTGGAAAGATTAAACAAGGAAGTCCTGCCATGAGAAAATTAGAATAGTGGGTCAAACTGGATGCATGCTATCAGAAAAAAGCTATGTTTTAGAAATGCTACATATGCGGTGTCTAAAAGCCTGGTTCCAGATAAATTATGTCCCATACAGGCACAGTATTGACGAGTGCCTCACCATGCCGGATACAATCAAAGACTCCCTTTTATGGTGGACCACATCCCAAGTTTCTACCTAGAGTTGTCTCCTCCTTCCACCTCAACCAACCAATCCACTTACCAACATTTTTTCCCAAACTACATATGGACAGATGACCATCCAGGTTACACTCTTTGGATGACCACAGGGCTATAGCCTTCTACTCTGATGGAACAAAATCTTTTTGCAGAACTCCAAAATTGTTTGTTTCAATCACCGAACGATCAAAAGGCAACGCCATATCCAAACATCATCTATCCAAATGGATATCAGCCTACATAAAACTCTGTTACCTCCAGCATGACCAACAATCCTTTATGGGGATCTGCATGCATTCTACCAAAGCCCTGTCAGCCTCCATAGCATTTCTTAACAATGTTCCCATCACAGAAATCTGTAGGGCTGCAACCTGTACCTCATCACACACATTTACCCAGCATTATGCTTTGCAACAACATTCATCTTCCAATACCTTGTTCGGTCACACTGTACTCTCATCCTCTATGACTTCAACTTCAAAGCCGCCTCTTTCCACGGGAGGACACTGCCCTGAAGTCACCTAGAGTGGAGCACCCACAAGAACATCACTCGAAGAAGAATAAGAGAAAGTTACTCACCTTGCGCAGTTACAGAGGTTCTTCGAGATGTGTGTCCCTGTGGGTACTCCACTACTCTCCATCCTCCCCTCTGCTTTGGAGTTTATTACTATGATCTGCAGTAGAGAAGGAACGGAGGGGAGGTTGGTCGCACAGCACCAGTTAACCACCTGAAGTGGCGCGAGATGGGGACCCAACCGGGCACTGCTTACATAAATCTCTGATTATGAGCCCTGGGGCGCACAGACACCTAAAGTGGAGCACCCCCAGGGACACACATTGAAGAACCTCCATTACTGCACAAGGTGAGTAACTTTCTCGTCTATAAATGCCACAATAAATTGATTATTTTTATAAGTGATTTTTTGCTTGTACCCTGAGACAAGACTTCTCTACCGTCCATTGATGGTTATTAAAGATCTGAACAGATACTACAAGTTAACCCACTGTAACCCACCCTTCTACTTCATATACCATTGGATGCTAATTGGGTAGTGTTCTTGAAGTGTTTCCTTCTGTCTCTTCCATTTTCTCTGATTTTTCTGTATGCATTTTTCTTTTAAATCATGACTTTCTCTTTCTTTCACCCCTATTCTTAGAGCTCATGGTTGTTATACAATTTTCCATGTTAGGAAATTTTTTTAAAAAGTGACTGTGAAAAATAGTTTGTTTGCACGGGCCTGAAGTCTGTTTGTGCAGCGGATAGCTTTTAAGAATGCTCTTTAAAATCATTCTGAAGACCATATCTCAAACAGTTTTTAAAAATTGTTATGCCATGTCTACACTCAGTGCCAGAATTGATTTAGCTGAAGCCATTTTAAAGACTTTCAGAACAGACCACAACTGTGCGGTCTAGGTTTTTGTGCAAAATGGCTGACTTGCTGCAGCTTGGTTATCTCTATGATATTATACAAATTGTGATTAAATTAACACAGTGCAGCAACCAATGACTTAGGAGCTAACACCACACAATTATCCACTCTGAATCCATGCATGTATCTTTTACATACCTGCATACATTTCCCTCCCTTTTTCTAGTTTTTTTTTTTTTCCACTCTCAGGATTGAAGTGCAGCAGTTTGATCAATTAAGTATATATTAATAGTTAACTTATTGTTTGTTATTAAACAAATAAGCATCTTGTTCCCTTATGGAGTTATATAAATAATATCTTAGAGGAGGCCTTTATTTCTAGGTAGGGTCTTAAGACTCACAGGCCAATAGTACAGCTGGTCAAAACTTAGAGATATCAAACATAGTATGCAGCAAGTTGTGTCTCTAGACCACTGTTTTTGTCAAAGTCTTTTATCCATAAACAAAGATGTAACACACTGTAGGTTAACCATATATACATCAAACAAGAATATTAATGATCAATGAGTTATTCATTCCCCAAAGATCTGTTACATGACATCTTTTAAATAAATATCATGACAACAGTGTGTGAGGTGTTTCAAGCTGGTCAAGCCAGCTGAGTTTTACTGTTATCTAACAGGAAGCCCCAGGCCAACTGGTTTTGGACTGCCACAATAGCCAAAGCAAACAGATACACATGGACATTCATCATGTTCTTTCTTTATTGCAGTGGTTTTACTTTTTTAATACATTTTCTAATAAAACTTTAACCCATGTCTGCGCTGTATCCTATGTCACTTATTGTAGAGCAAAGGTTTGCCCTGTGTTCTTGGACAAAATCCCCATTTTCACCCTTTATTGAGTGTTGTGTTGTGCACTGCTAGTCTGCCCTGCACTCCAGAGGTGGCTGCATTTCAGTGGAGTGTTACAATATGTACAGTTTGTGAAACTGTCTTGGAATCTTTAGGACAAAAGATGCTATATATATGTAAAAATAATATTTTAACAAAATAAATATTAACAATTTTAGTAAATTTACAAAAAATGGAACAATCATTATGTAAAGTTAACTTAGAAAAATACTAAATGACAAGCCCAAACAGTATAAATTCAGTAATATGCAGTGTACATGTGTTAATAATAAAGTTCTTAGTTTTTTTGGCTGGATTATATAGTAGGCAATAGGCACTTGTGGAACCTACTCTTTCCCACTGTTTTGCATCTCAGTCAAAAGTGGCAACCTTGATTGATGGGTATGCTAACACAACACTTCAGGTTCTGTAATCAAGGGTTGGCAATGGAACAAGTGCAGCTAACTAGTTCTCTTAGATATTTAGGTTCATATAGAGACTGAAACTTTATGTAAATCCTGAACCTTATCTGTGGTAGAGTCACTGTCTAGCTTCATTCGTCCTAAAGTTGGGCAGGCACTACCAAACTCTCTTTGGTTCAGGATGGTGCCATATGCACTTTGTGCATTTCTTTTGGCAGGCCATCATTATCTTCCCCAATCTGCAAACATTTTTCTGGAGGGCAGGAGGTTCTCATGCCCAAAACAGAGCAACAGAAACTGGGAAACTCCCAGGAGTGTTGCAGTGGCTCAGGAAATGAGCACAGATGGTAGCACTCCATAATGGTAGGTGTATGGGCCACAGATTCGTCTGAAGTCAAGGAATAGATCCTGGAGCTTGATGGTTAATTAGTACAGAGACCCTGGGGCACTTATGACTTGAAGGGACCCAGGTGAGCAAATAGCATCTGCCTCATTTCATGGAATTTTCTCAGACCTAGGTTCATGTTAACAGATTAGGATAAAATTCAAATTGGTTTCCAGCAAGAGTGTGTTTCAGCCTAAACCATTTTGCACAGCTATGTCTCCAAATAGAGCTGATCAGGGCCGGTGCAAGGAAGTTTTGCGCCCTAGGCGAAACTTCCATCTTGCACCCCCCCTCCCCCCCCCGCGGCAGCTCCTCCCTGCCCTGAGGCGCACCCCCAAATTTGGGTCTGGACAAGAGACAAAGGCAGCAGAGTCCCTGCCTCAAGGAGTTTACAACACATGAAGGTTTATTGATGATAATCTATTTTTGCCCCCATATCTACCCTGGTTGAACTCCCAGCCCTAAGTCTAGGACCGCACCCTGCTCCTACACCGGAGCAAACGCTGCTCCGGATTTACTCAAGTGTCCCGAGCTCCCCCACCCATTGCCTGGCCCCGGTGCAGAGGGTGAATGGCTGCTGTCTCTGGGAAGGGTCTTTGGCAGGTGGCAGCCGGGGACAGAGGACAGGAAACGGAGCCCGGAGCAGGGCAGTGCCATGTGAACGTGCTGCCTTCGGAGTAAGGGGTGGGCACAGGATGCTCTCACCTGTCTCCGGCAGGTTGCTCAGCACAAACTCCTTGGCCGCGGCCATGTCCCGCTCCCGGGTGACATCCAGCGGCAGCACCCGCAGGTGGCCGGAGCCGGAGGCGGCTTCCCGCAGCAGCCGCTGCACCCCTTCCCCGCCCAGGCTAAGGCAGCCGGCAAAGATGGTGGGTGAAGCCCAGGCGGTGCAGGCGCAGCCCCAGCATGTGCCCGAAGCCGCTGTCGCAGCCGGTGATGAGCACCGCCCGGCCGGCGGGCTGCAGCGCTGCCTGCTGTGGGAGCCTGGCCAGCAGCGCCAGGGGCAGCAGCAGAGTGGTCGCTTCCCACATGGTGGCTGTGCAGGAGCAGCGCCAGGGGTTTTGCGGCCCCCTAGGTGGGGGGGTCCTTCCACGCTCCCGGTCTTCAGGGTACTTCGGCGGTGTGTCCCAGAGCGAGTGAAGGACCCACCGCAGAATTGCCGCCGAAGACCTGGAGCGCGGAAGGACCCCCCACCACAGAATTGACGCCGAGGGCGGCAAAATGGCGCCCCCCCCAAATCCTGGCACCCTAGGCGACCACCTAGGTCGCCTAAATGGAAGCACTGCCCCTAGAGCTGATCAGAATTTTTTTGGGGGGGGAGGGGAAGAGGGAAGGGGAGGGAATCAAGCAGTGGGCAAAAAATTCATTGAAAATTTGGCCTTAGAAAAGAGAACTTTTTGTAAAACATCATTTTTTTCTAGTTTACAAGAACTTTTGAAAATTTTCTATTGAAATTAAAATGAAAACATTTAGCCCCTTACTTTGCACTTCACACATGGGGCCATTCTGTTTGTTCAGTGTTTGTATGTGTAGTTTTTAACAATTTTTAAAAACTGTGGAGATTCTCGGGGAGGAAACGTATGATGGAGTTAAGTTTGCACATATAATATAAATCAAAGAAATAGAGAGTTAATGTTACAATTACAAGAAACATTTTAAGTGGAAATGCATGGTTACGGAAGCCAGACAACCTTAATTCTGCCCTGTGGTATTCTGGCCTATAGCTTCTGATGGCACAATGAATTAGATGTTGGGTAAGTGATGTAGCCACTCTATTGAGCACATCCATCCACCATCAAGATGACAAAGAGAACAATCCAAAACCACATCTATTGTAACACAGAAGGATTTTTTGGTTCACAAGGTGGTTCTGAGGGGCGAGTGTGAGCTGATCCAGAGAGACTAGGGGATGCAGATCTAAGTTGTCTATCTGCCGAGAAATGTGCCATCGATACGAAGTGTAGTCCTGCACCACCTGCTACTGCTGCTCCTCAGAATGGTCATGTCTGATGTACTGTCTGAGAGGCACAACTATTTCAGAAAAGGAGTATCTTGTATTTAGCCTGCATTTCTAATGTATCTTTAAGACAAAATTGTAAAGTAAGCTGTCGTGATAATTAGCTGTGCACAATAATGTGGCCAGAACCCTGCCTTCACACTTAATTGCTGGGGGAGGAATGCCAGCCAGGACCAAAAGGGTGGAGATTGGAATTGTCTGCATTGCACCAGTGAAGATATGAAGGGAAAAGTTGATTGTTGAGTCCAACTTGCCACAGTGATGACTGGAGCCCCATGCTGCCCCGTAGTATTTGGCAGGTACAATAATTAGAGTATTGGTGAATGCCCATGAGTTTGCAGTTCCAGCACGCAATTAGTTGCTGGTAAACCTGTGGAGGGAGTATGACACTTGGTTGGATTTTAGCATGTGTCTTCTTGATGTGTTGTCAAAAGGGCAGGGATTGGTCAAGCTTTATCCCCAGATAAGTAAGGTATGGTTCAAAAACAATTGGCTGATTTGTTCAGAAGGACCTGCAGCTGTTGATGAGCTAACAAGTGATGAGATGGAAGCAAGATGATACTGTCTTTAGCTTGTTTAGTTTCAGTCACCACTTTGAAAAGTATTTAGCCAAGGTGTCAAGCTCAGATGGCAGGCTAGAATTCAGCTCCTTATGGCTATTGCCACACAGACGTCATCAGCATACACAAACTTAGTTTCTGAGGAGATCGGTAGGCCAGTTGTATATATTAAAGGGCATCAGAGCAAGTACAGATCGGTGTGGGAGTCCGTTGTTCAT
Organism: Malaclemys terrapin pileata; assembly: GCF_027887155.1. Classification (NCBI taxonomy): domain Eukaryota; kingdom Metazoa; phylum Chordata; order Testudines; family Emydidae; genus Malaclemys; species Malaclemys terrapin. The sequence goes on along the minus strand of NC_071510.1, from coordinate 53,416,872 downwards.
ATGGTGGGGGCAGCTTAAATCATTTCCACACTGGATGATCACTGTTCTGTTAGAAATCATCTGCATAATAAACTCTACACATTTCTTGTGTGCAACAATAGAGTAAAATTTTAGGACTAATTCACAGTTCTAAACTGCATCGTATGCCAATGAAAGATGAACAAAAACAGTGCTGACCTTCTGCCTGTTTCAAAAGCATCCTCAATAAGAGATGTCAGTCTAATCACTTGATCTTCAGCACTACAGCCTGGTCGGAACCCTGCCTGGTAATGATGTAACTGTGAGAAAACAGTAATTTAAGTACGAGTCTCTTGGAGCAGTGTAAAAGTGATGCTGATCAGAGCAATTGTGCATTAGTTCTTCAGGTCATCCGGCATCCTTCTAGGCTTAAGGTGTCCAACCACATCTGACCTTCACCAGACTTTTGGAACTTTCCAGACAAGTATTATAGGGTCGTAGTGGAAAGTCACAACAGGATGAGCTTATGTGATGCGGGAACTCCCCATGGATGTTTTCAAGCCCAGGAGCTTTGTAAGGTTTTAAGAAAGAAATCACTGATTCCAGTTCCTCCCTATTGAATGGCTGGGATAAACTGGAGTCGGCTGAGCGGATAGACCGAATTTTTCTGGTAGCAGACAATTCCTTCAGATCATGATCTCTGTGATTACTAGTTGGCTGTTGGCGACCACAGCATTTGCTGTGACATGTGTAGGGCACTTAGGGATCACCTCTGCCTAAAGGAAATGAAGGCCCAAACCCCTATGACTTAAGTGCATGAAGTCCAAACTTTCAACTCATTAGTGACACCTTTCTTGTCTCTTAATACTACAGCATTCCATATTAGCGGTTTCTTTTAATATATTAGCGGTTTGTTTTGTCCCTTCAGGCTAAGCACACTGTCTTTTTTTTCCATAGAGGTTGTCACAGAAATCAAGCTGGCAGGGGATAGATGCCCTACAAAAAGCACGTGGAATCAACTTTCTAGCTGCTCTTAAAGTCTCACAGAAGAAGTTGTAAGCAACGTTCATATCATCAGCCATGTGCCATGACTCCGTGACTATGAGGTGTCTGTCAGATTCTTTTCTGAAGCCAAACGTTCTTTTTCTTGCTTGGGTTTATTATAGCCACTGCTTTCTCTAGCACTGCTATGACTGTGAAAAGGAAATGTGGGAATTTCCACATGTATGCTGAGAGGGAAAATGGAGCATCTACAGAAATGAAAACAAGAGCTGGTGATCACTTAGTACCCTAAATGCTGAGTGGAAAGTATGAGACTGCTTAGGATCATAACGGCAGGATAGATTGGGAGCACTTGCATGGTCAAGGAGCATTTCACCATGAGGCGAATCAGCGGCGTTGTGGACGTTCATATCAGGGCAATTGAAGTCACCACATACCACTGTGGGATACGGAACAAGAGAGAGCAGAGGGTGTTTCCACTGTTCAGAAGAGGGACAGTAAATATTCATCAGATTTACGTCGTTTACAAATATGACATGCCAGGCGATCTTGTTACCTTCCTCAGATTGTCCAGATACTTGAAGCTTAAGTCCAAGTTTCACATAGGTGCAAATTCTAAACTGTTGATGATAATTGGAAGCTGCAATCTGATAACCTCTGGTCTGTAATTGAGAGTCCTTGGTGGAATGTGTTTCCTGAAGCATATTAACGGCTAACTGCTGAAGACCATCATGCTTAGGGGCAGAAAATCCCTTTTATATTCAGCAGTAAGATTGTTAAAGTATTGATGGCCAAGTTGTCAGGATTGGTCCCTCCATCCTGGAGGATTAACAGAGGATGCCAACGTGAAGCCTTCCGACATGTCCCTGTCCCTCATAAAAATACTGGGGCGGGGGGAGAGGAATGGGCAGAACCAAAACCCCCCGTGTCTTAAAAATCAGTTTAATCTAACCTGGGGCCACAAACACTGACATGCTTTAATCATGATTGTATGGTCTCACTACAAATCAGGGTTAATGGTTGTTTGGGTGCCTTAACATGTTTGGCTTTCATTTAAGTGTAACCTTAAAACTGAATTTCTTGCTTGGTTTTGGTATAATTGCTAGATCCATTATTTACCTTAAGTTACTTATGCATACTCTCAATCTTAACTGTGTCTGAACATAGTTCTTGTTTTGGAATTCTATAGGGCTTTGATCCAACAAAGCACTTAAGCATGTACTTTACTTTAAACATGTGAATAGTCCCAATGTAGTCAAAGGGTCTTGACCATGTGTTCAAAGTTAAGCACATACATAAGTGCTTTGCTGGCTTGGGGCCTGTCTACTATAGGGTGTTTTGTACCTTTTTTTTCTGAAGCATCTGATTCTAGTCACTGCAGTAGCACTGTGTAAACTAGATGGATCACTGATCTAATCCAGTATGGGAATTCCTATGTTTCTAAGATAAGTATTTTAGTAGAAAGTGGTCCACATAAAGGATAGATAATGTTTCCTCTGAGTTTCTGTCTGCTCTCATGACATTGCCACAGGTATAAAGCTGAGGTTTTCTGGGTGACTTTACTGTTTGCATATTTTCACACACTTTAGGATTTTGTTTTAAGAAAACTGCATTCTTCTTCGAGAAGTATCCCTATGGGTGCTCCACTTCAGGTGTGCATGTGTCTCTCAAGCCCTCAATTGGAGATTTCTAGCTAGCACTGACCATTCAGCCCACACATACACCCTAGGCCTCCTTGTGGCAGACACTGAGGCTATGCAGGGGTGCGTGGGTGAACTGCTCTCTGTTCCTTCTCTACTGCCCCAGCCCGCAATGGAACCCTAGCTCCTAGCACATCCATCTAGAGTGTATTCGGCCTTCTCTCTTTTCTTTTTTTCTCAAAGTTAGTTAGTTTATAGCTGTAGGTTAGTATTTAGTATAGTTAGTTTTAGGGCAGAGAATCATTTTTGCCTTCTTTTTCCTTCAGGAGTCTTGTCATCTCCTGGCAGGATATTCCTGGTTCTCCAGGCTTCAAATGCTGCCTCTCTTACTGAGAGGCTATACCAGTAGGCAATGGACATTCCAAGTCTGTCCATTGCCTGGGAAAGCCCCATGTCTCCCATAGGTGTTCCTTCTGTTTGGCCCTTAAGTCCAGGGCTACAAAGGACAGGGAGATAGCTCAGACTACTGGCTATGGAAGACTCCCTGCAACCACCCTCTGATCCAAGTCAGGAGGACCCTCCACCCCAGTACATCCATCACTGGACAGATCCAACACCCCATCAACCTTGGGGCATGGAAAGCCTTGGAGTTCTAAGGACAGAAAGAAAGGGAAGTTTTTGGAGTCCATTGTGAAGACTCTCAGAAAGAGGAGCATGGTCTCTCACTTAAAGGAGCCAGCTCAAAAAAAAAAAAAAAAACCCACAAAAAACAACAAGCAAACAAACAAACAAAAAAACAGGTACCCATCGAGGTCCTTGGTCTCCAAGGGTACTATTGAGGACAGGACTGTTCCTCCAGTACTGGTGGCCTGCGAAGCCTTGGAGTGCTAAGAACAGAAAGTACGGCTTCGATAGGGCACCAACACCCTCCATCAGTAAGGAGGGTAAGCACAAGGTACCATCAAGTTTGGCCCTGCCATTGGCACCCAAGTATCCCGTTCAGCTGTTAGTGCTGTCATGCACTTTAACCTAGCCATCGGTACTGATGTAAGCAGCTCAGCCAGGAGTACCAGCTGTGCAAACAGAATCCTTTGGCACCAAGCAAGCATCAGTGCCTGACATCTACAATGCCTGCAGTACACCCGTCGTTGTTGGTAACGTCAGCTCCGGTTATGGCAACCTCAGCTACAGTGTTGGGACTCAGATCCTTTTTGGTACCACAGGAGTTCTGATACATGAGGGATCTCTCAGAGTCAGACGAACCAGAGTCTCCATTGTTGTTGGGTACTGAGCATCTCTCGGTACTGAGACTTCAGTCTCTAAGTGGCCATTTCATGGTACAGGGCTCTCCTCTGTCCTCAGTGGCTGCCCTCCAACCTCCTGCCATGGGAGGATGTGGAGGAAGAGGACTCCCAATCGGTCCCCTTGATTTTCAGTGAGGGGTTCTCCTACATATCTCTTTGGGAATCAGCCTTCACGCAGGGAAGACCTTGCTGGTCACTGAAGGTGGTGGAACCAGCCTTGTATGCCACCCCACTTCCTTATAGACACCTGCAATGGCCACATTGGGACCTGTGGGCTGCCTATCAATAGTAATTTAACAGACCACTAGTACTTTCCCTCAGGGAGACCAGGATTTCACGTAGGGAGCAGGTAACCATTGGTTCAAATGGAGCTTTTATGAGGTGGTTGAGAACTAGGTTGAGGTCCCAAGACAGGATGGGGTGTCTGATGTGGGGGAAAAGATTATCCAGACCGTTAACAAATCTGTATGATACTGGGTGAGCAAAAATGGAGACTCCCTCAACCAGGGGATGAAAGGCTGATATGGCAGCCGGGTTTACCTTGACCAAACTAGTGGATAATCCAGATATCTGTAGATCCAGCATGTAATCTAGAATGAGGGAAAGGGGAACTGATTCCGGCCAGAGGTAACCACACCCAGACCAATGGGTGAATCTCTTCCATTTCTTTGTTCATGTTCAAGACACAGGCTCTCTCTCAGGGCTTGGCATTTGATTGCTTTTGCTGTAGAAGCTGCATCCAGGGCAGGTGATTTCTTCTTAAAGGATAATCCCTTTTGTGGGCACAAATCTTCCAGAATTTTTCTGTCAAGACCTTCATATGATCATTGCTTACTCATTGTAGCTACTCTTTAAGCACCAAAACTCTCAATATCAAATTTCAAATTTTGAATAGCATGGGGTTCTGATCAAGTTTAATTGACCTGGTTCCGTGAAACCTGCCAAAACTATGCCAAATGTCACCATGCCTCAGTTGGTCACAACTGAGAATACCAAATTCAGGACAGGTTGCTGAGAAATAGGGCAGACACACTCCAAAACTGGGGGTTATTCTTCTATAAGATATACCCAACCAGCAACAAAAGTAAACTTCTGTCTCACCACACTGGCTAACAAGAAGTCAGAAATGCAGCTTCCTCAGGTATTCCAGTCCTGGATTCAACACCCAGACACTAGACTTAATGATGAGTGGTTATTTATAACCAGTTTCATCAAACAAAGAGTTCTTCTGATCCCAAAGGTCACATACCCAGGTCAATATATAACTCAGATTTTACCCAATAATCACACTGTTGCCAATCCTTTAGTATTTAATATCTAAAGGTTTATTTATAGAAAGAAAAAAGAAAGAAAGAAAGAAAGAAAGAGGTGAGAGTTAAAATTGGTTAAAGGAATCAAATACATACAGTAATTGCAAGGTTCTAGGATCAGGGTTGAAGCAGGGATGTCATAAACTGCTGGTTTATTAAGTTTCTGGTTTCTACAAAATCATTGGAAGGGCCTTAGTCCCTTGGTTAGACTGCCCCCATTAGTCTAAGTTCATAGTCCAGAGATCAGAGCAGGAAAGAGACCAAATGGAGATGTTTCCAGGGCCTTTTATAGCTTCTGCCACGTGGAGGGAAATTCACTTCAACTATCCAGATATATGTTGGGAAAATTACACAGCGGGGCACAGACTATCCAATAAGGTCTTGGACTGCATTGCAGACAACTTTTTATTTCAGAAGGTTGAAAAAGCTTCTGGGGGGAAGCTATTCTAGATTTGATTTTAAAAAATAGGGAGGAACTCGTTGAGAATTTGAAAGTGGAAGGCAGCTTGGGTGAAAGTGATCATGAAATCATAGAGTTTGCAATTCTAAGGAAGGGTAGAAGGGAGAACAGCAAAATAGAGACAATGGATTTCAGGAAGGCGGATTTTGGTAAGCTCAGAGAGCTGATAGGTAAGGTCCCATGGGAATCAAGACTGAGGGGAAAAACAACTGAGGAGAGTTGGCAGTATTTCAAAGGGACACTATTAACGGCCCAAAAGCAAGCTATTCTGCTGGTTAGGAAAGATAGAAAATGTGGCAAAAGACCAGCTTGGCTTAACCACAAGATCTTGCATGATCTAAACAATAAAAAGGAGTTATATAAAAAGTGGAAACTAGGACAAATTAGAAAGGATGAATATAGGCAAACAACACAGGAATGCAGGGGCAAGATTAGAAAGGCAAAGGCATAAAATGAGCTCAAACTAGCTACAGGAATAAAGGGAAACAAGAAGACTTTTTATCAATACATTAGAAGCAAGAGGAAGACCAAGGACAGGGTAGGCCCACTGCTCAGTGAGGAGGGAGAAACAGTAACAGGAAACTTGGAAATGGCAGAGATGCTTAATGACTTCTTTGTTTCGGTCTTCACCGAGAAGTCTGAAGGAATGCCTAACATAGTGAATGCTAATGGGAAGGGGGTAGGTTTGGAAGATAAGTTAAAAATCACTTAGAAAAGTTAGATGCCTGCAAATCACCAGGGCGTGATGAAATGCATCCTAGAATACTCAAGGAGCTAATAGAGGAGGTATCTGAGCCTCTAACTATTATCTTTGGAAAATCATGAGAGACAGGAGAGATTCCAGAAGACTGGAAAAGGGCAAATATAGTGCCCATCTATAAAAAGGGAAATAAAAACAACCCAGGAAACTACAGACCAGTTAGTTTAACTTCTGTGCCAGGGAAGATAATGGAGCAAGTAATTAAGGAAATCATCTGCAAACACTTGAAAGGTGGTAAGGTGATAGGGAATAGCCAGCATAGATTTGTAAAGAACAAATCATGTCAAACCAATCTGATAGCTTTCTTTGATAGGATAATGAGTTTTGTGGATAAGGGAGAAGCAGTGGATGTGGTATACCTAGACCAGGGGTAGGCAACCTGTGGCACACGTGCTGAAGGTGGCACGCAAGCTGGGTTTCAGTGGCACTCACTCTGCCCGGGTCCTGGCCACCAGTAGGGGGGCTCTGCATTTTAATTTAATTTTAAATGAAGCTTCTTAAACATTTTAAAAACCTTATTTACTTTACACACAACAATAGTTTAGTTATATATTATAGACTTACAGAAAGAGACCTTCTAAAAATGTTAAAATGTATTACTGGAACGCGAAACCTTAAATTAGAGTGAATAAATGAAGACTCTGCACACCACTTCTGAAAGGTTGCTGACCCCTGACCTAGACTTTAGTAAGGCATTTGATACGGTCTTGCATGACATTCTTATCAATAAACTAGGCAAATACAACTTAGATGGGGCTACTATAAGGTGGGTGCATAACTGGCTGGATAACCGTACTCAGAGAATAGTTATTAATGGTTCCCAATCCTGCTGGAAAGGTATAACAAGTGGGATTCCTCAGGGGTCTGTTTTGGGACCGCTCTGTTCAATATCTTCATCAACGACTTAGATATTGGCATAGAAAGTATGCTTATTAACTTTGCAGATGATACCAGACTGGGAGGGATTGCAACTGCTTTGGAGGATAGGGTCATAATTCAAAATGATCTGGACAAATTGGAGAAATGGTCTGAAGTAAACAGGATCAAGTTTAACAAAGACAAATGCAAAGCCTCCACTTAGGAAGGAACAATCAGTTTCACACATACAGAATGGGAAGAACAGGAGTACTTGTGGCACCTTAGAGACTAACAAATTTATTAGAGCATAAGCTTTCGTGGGCTACAGCCCACTTCTTCGGATGCATATAGAGTGAAACATATATTGAGGAGATATATATACACACATACAGAGAGCATGAACAGGTGGGAGTTGTCTTACCAACTCTGAGAGGCCAATTAAGTAAGAGAAAAAAACTTTTGAAGTGATAATCAAGCTAGCCCAGTACAGGCAGTTTGATAAGAAGTGTGAGAATACTTACAAGGGGAGATAGAATCAATGCTTGTAATGGCTCAGCCATTCCCAGTCCTTATTCAATCCTGAGTTGATTGTATCTAGTTTGCATATCAATTCCAGCTCAGCAGTCTCTCGTTGGAGTCTGTTGTTGAAGTTTTTCTGTTGTAAAATAGCCACCCGCAGGTCTGTCATAGAGTGACCAGACAGGTTAAAGTGTTCTCCCACTGGTTTTTCAGTATTATGATTCCTGATGTCAGATTTGTGTCCATTAATTCTTTTGTGGAGAGACTATTTTACAACAGAAAAACTTCAACAACAGACTCCAACGAGAGACTGCTGAGCTGGAATTGATATGCAAAGTAGATACAATCAACTCAGGATTGAATAAGGACTGGGAGTGGCTGAGCCATTACAAACATTGAATCTATCTCCCCTTGTAAGTATTCTCACACTTCTTATCAAAATGCCTGTACTGGGCTAGCTTGATTATCACTTCAAAAGTTTTTTTCTCTTACTTAATTGGCCTCTCAGAGTTGGTAAGACAACTCCCACCTGTTCATGCTCTCTGTATGTGTGTATATATATCTCCTCAATATATGTTTCACTCTATATGCATCCGAAGAAGTGGGCTGTAGTCCATGAAAGCTTATGCTCTAATAAATTTGTTAGTCTCTAAGGTGCCACAAGTACTCCTGTTCTTTTTGTGGATACAGACTAACATGGCTGCTACTCTGAAACCTGTCAGAATGGGAAGAGACTGTCTAGGAAGGAATATGGCAGAAAGGGATCTAGGGGTTATAGTGGAACACAAGCTAAATATGAGTCAACAGTGTGATGCTGTTGCCAAAAAAAGCAAACATGATTCTGGGATGCATTAACAGGTGTGTTGTGAGCAAGACACAAGAAGTCATTCTTCCGCTCTACTCTGCGCTGGTTAGGCCTCAACTGGAGTATTGTGTCCAGTTCTGGACACCACATTTCAAGAAAGATGTGGCGAAATTGGAGAGGGTCCAGAGAAGATCAACAAGAATGATTAAGAACATGACCTATGAAGGAAGGCTGAAAGAATTGTGTTTGTTTAGTTTGGAAAAGAGAAGACTGAGAGGGGACATGATAGCAGTTTTCAGGTATCTAAAAGGATGTCATAAGGAGGAGGGAGAAAACTTGTTTATCTTAGCCTCTAAGGATAGAACAAGAAGCAATGGGCTTAAACTACAGCAAGGGAGGTTTAGGTTGGACATTAGGAAAAAGTTCCTAACTGTCAGGGTGGTTAAACACTGGAATAAACTTACTAGGGAGGTTGTGGAATCTCCATCTCTGGAGATATTTAAGAGTAGGTTAGATAAATGTCTATCAGGGATGGTCTAGACAGTATTTGGTCCTGCCATGAGGGCAC